>NC_082649.1:63649694-63977282 GCF_028023285.1 Balaenoptera ricei | reverse complement strand
TATCACTCATCCAGAAAGCAAAATGAACCCATGCTATTTGCAGCAACATGGATGGAGCAGTAGATGATCTCACTAATTCTGGTAATTTAGAGACAAAAAGACACATATTCCAGGATATCACTTATATGTGGAGTCTAAAAAGGGATACAAAGGATGTAGTATACAAAGGAAACACAGGTTCACAAACGGAAGAAAGAACTGTACAGTTCCCAGAGGGGGAAATTGGGGATCGGGGAAGGATGAAGTCAGATGTTGGGATTAACAGAAACACACTAATGTATCAAAAAGAATTCATCAACGATGACACACCTGATAGCACAAGGAACGCTACTCAATATTCTTCAATAACCTAACAGGGAAAAGCATCCAAAATACTAGAGGTACAGCTACATTCATAACTTCATCACCTTGCTGTCGAACTCAAACACAACACTGTATATAAACTATGCTGAAATAGGAAATCAATACTAAATTATAAAACAAGTAAAAGGCAAGAAATGCCTACTCTATTACCCACAGGCCTCTGTGACGTGGGTTGATGTCACAACCCTAGAGCCTCAACAGGCCTGGGTCCCAAGGCTGGAGTATGCTGTTGCTGAGGGAGACAGGAAGGAGGACGTGCCACCAGATCACCGGCCCCTTGGACCTCTATTGCCCATTCTGCTCTGCATGGTACCACAACCTCCTGATCCAAGACAGTCCTCTTACAGGTAAGCAAAGCCTAGTGTACCCAAATGATGGTAGACCCGCTGGGAGGGAAGAGCTGTGAAAAGACATTGGATCTCCACAGCTCCTGCTAGTGGGGTTCGTACCTCCAGCCTCCTTCCTTAGAATCGCCCCACCTACAAACCACAGCACCCTCCGAATAGCACATTTGCAAGGCTTGGGATTTGCCTGGGGTCTGGCTGTGCAGGGGAAGGGGGAAGAGGTAAACACACACAAGCCCTGTGGTGTGTGTTCAGCCACTTTCGACTCCAATTTGCAACCCAACACCAAGACTCCCTCTAAGGCTCTGTTTGCCCAAGTTAACACAGAGGACACGAAGAAGTGCTGCCACATCGTGGCGCTTTCCTGTAACAACAACTTGAAAAACTGTGCTCAAGGGCACTTAATATTCACAAGGCCTGCGGGGCTGCAAACGACCCCTGCCCTGGAGTAACGTCCTGGGCTAGGTAATGTGAAATGAATTCCAATCAGGCCCGACCCCCAAGCAGAAATGTTTCAAGAGCTCAATGATCCTCACACGCTTTTTAAAAAACAGCACATCCAATCAAAAGATGTTCAGGATCTATCATGATTAGAGAATGCAAATAAATGTAGACGAGGTGTTCCCTCCCGGCAGTCCTCAAAAAACCTGAAAAGAGTAAGTGCTCAAGAGGGTAGGCAGAAAAGGGGATCCTACTATGCTGTTGGTGGAAATGTAAATTGCTAACAGCCAGTATGGAGATCAGTAGGCATGTTCCTTACTAAACTGTAAACTGGAGCTACCACGAGACTTGGCATCCCCACTCCAGTTTGTATAACAAGAGAATACCATCATTGGAATAAAACATTTGCCCACCCCCCCATCGGTCGTTGTGGTACTCTTTGCCACAGCCAAGACACCCAAACGACCAGAATGTCCAGCGAGAGATGATTGGATAAAGAAGTTGTGCTACCTATACCCCCTGGACTGTCACTCATCCAGAAAACAAAATGAACTCATGCTATTTGTAGCAGCATGGATGGAGCAGTAGATGATCTCACTAATTCTGGAAAATTAGAGACAGAAAGACACATATCCCAGGATATCACTTACATGTGCAGTCGAAAAATGGAGACCAAGGAACGTAATGTACAGAGCAAACACAGATTCACAAACGGAGACACAAAATGTAGAGTTACCATCGGGGGAAATTGGGGATCGGAGAAAGATGAAGTAAGGGTTTGGCATTAACAGAAACAAAGTAATGTATCAAAAAGAGTTCATCAACGATGACGCACCTGATAGCACAGGGAACGCTACTCAATATTCTTCAATAACCTAACAGGGAAAAGAATCCGAAATACTACAGGTACAGCTACATTTAGAACTGCATCAAGTTGCTGTAGGACTCAAACAGACACAACATTGTATATAAATTATGCTGAAATAGAAAATCAATATTAAATTATAAAACAAGAAAAAGGCAAGAAGTGCCTACTCTATTACCCTCAGGCCTCTGTGACGTGGGCTGATGACACAACCCTAGAACCTCAGCAGGCCTGAGTCCCAAGACTGCGGTATGCTGGTGCTGAGGGAGACAGGAAGGAGCACGTGCCACCAGATCAGCGGCCCCTTGGACCTCTATTGGCCATTCTCCTCTGCATGGTACCACAACCTCCTGATCCAAGACAGCCCCCTTACAGGTAAGCAAAGCCTAGTGTACCCAAATGATGGTAGACCCGCTGGGAGGGAGGAGCTGTGAAAGGACACCAGATCTCCACAGCTCCTGCTAGTGGGGTATCCACCTCCAGCCTCCTTCCTTAGAAAAGCCCCACCTACAAACCAGACCACCCTCCGAATAGCACATTTGCCAGGCTTGGGATTTGCTTGGGAAGTGGCGGTGCAGTGTCAGGGGGAAGAGGTAAGGATACACAAGCCCTGCGGTGTGTGTGCATCCACGTTCGACTCCAAGTTGCAACCCAACACCAAGACTCCTGCTAAGGCTGTGTTTGCCCAAGTTAACACAGAGGACACGAAGAAGTGCTGCCACATTGTGGCGCTTTCCCGTAACAACAACTTGAAAAACTGAGCTCAAGGGCACTTAACATTCACAAGGCCTGCGGGGCTACAAAGGACCCCTCACCTCGAGCAATGTCCTTGGCTAGTTAATCTGAAATGAACTCAAATCTGGCCCGAATCTCAGGCAGAAATGTTTCAAGAGCTCAGTGGTACTTACACGTATTTTTAAAAACAGCACATCAAATGAAAAAATGCTCAGGATCTGTCATGATTAGAGAATGCAAAGAAACGTAGACGAGGTGCTCCCTGGCTGCAGTCCTCAAAAAGCCTAAAAAGAGTAAGTACTCAAGAGGGCAGGCAATAAAGGGAACCCTACTATGCTATTGGTGGGAGTGTAAATTGATAATAGCCAGTATGGAGATCAGTTAGCAAGTCCCTTACTAAACTAAAAACTGGAGCTACCACGAGATACGGAAACCGCACTCCAGTCCGTATAACCAGAGAATACCATCATTGGAATAAAACACTTGCACCCCAACGGACGTTGTGCTACTCTTTACCAGAGCCCAGACATACAAACGACCGAAATGTCCAGCGAGATGAATGGATAAAGACGTTGTGCTACTTACATTCTGGCGACTATCACTCATCCAGAAAGCAAAATGAACCCATGCTATTTGCAGCAACATGGATGGAGCAGTAGATGATCTCACTAATTCTGGTAATTTAGAGACAAAAAGACACATATTCCAGGATATCACTTATATGTGGAGTCTAAAAAGGGATACAAAGGATGTAGTATACAAAGGAAACACAGGTTCACAAACGGAAGAAAGAACTGTACAGTTCCCAGAGGGGGAAATTGGGGATCGGGGAAGGATGAAGTCAGATGTTGGGATTAACAGAAACACACTAATGTATCAAAAAGAATTCATCAACGATGACACACCTGATAGCACAAGGAACGCTACTCAATATTCTTCAATAACCTAACAGGGAAAAGCATCCAAAATACTAGAGGTACAGCTACATTCATAACTTCATCACCTTGCTGTCGAACTCAAACACAACACTGTATATAAACTATGCTGAAATAGGAAATCAATACTAAATTATAAAACAAGTAAAAGGCAAGAAATGCCTACTCTATTACCCACAGGCCTCTGTGACGTGGGTTGATGTCACAACCCTAGAGCCTCAACAGGCCTGGGTCCCAAGGCTGGAGTATGCTGTTGCTGAGGGAGACAGGAAGGAGGACGTGCCACCAGATCACCGGCCCCTTGGACCTCTATTGCCCATTCTGCTCTGCATGGTACCACAACCTCCTGATCCAAGACAGTCCTCTTACAGGTAAGCAAAGCCTAGTGTACCCAAATGATGGTAGACCCGCTGGGAGGGAAGAGCTGTGAAAAGACATTGGATCTCCACAGCTCCTGCTAGTGGGGTTCGTACCTCCAGCCTCCTTCCTTAGAATCGCCCCACCTACAAACCACAGCACCCTCCGAATAGCACATTTGCAAGGCTTGGGATTTGCCTGGGGTCTGGCTGTGCAGGGGAAGGGGGAAGAGGTAAACACACACAAGCCCTGTGGTGTGTGTTCAGCCACTTTCGACTCCAATTTGCAACCCAACACCAAGACTCCCTCTAAGGCTCTGTTTGCCCAAGTTAACACAGAGGACACGAAGAAGTGCTGCCACATCGTGGCGCTTTCCTGTAACAACAACTTGAAAAACTGTGCTCAAGGGCACTTAATATTCACAAGGCCTGCGGGGCTGCAAACGACCCCTGCCCTGGAGTAACGTCCTGGGCTAGGTAATGTGAAATGAATTCCAATCAGGCCCGACCCCCAAGCAGAAATGTTTCAAGAGCTCAATGATCCTCACACGCTTTTTAAAAAACAGCACATCCAATCAAAAGATGTTCAGGATCTATCATGATTAGAGAATGCAAATAAATGTAGACGAGGTGTTCCCTCCCGGCAGTCCTCAAAAAACCTGAAAAGAGTAAGTGCTCAAGAGGGTAGGCAGAAAAGGGGATCCTACTATGCTGTTGGTGGAAATGTAAATTGCTAACAGCCAGTATGGAGATCAGTAGGCATGTTCCTTACTAAACTGTAAACTGGAGCTACCACGAGACTTGGCATCCCCACTCCAGTTTGTATAACAAGAGAATACCATCATTGGAATAAAACATTTGCCCACCCCCCCATCGGTCGTTGTGGTACTCTTTGCCACAGCCAAGACACCCAAACGACCAGAATGTCCAGCGAGAGATGATTGGATAAAGAAGTTGTGCTACCTATACCCCCTGGACTGTCACTCATCCAGAAAACAAAATGAACTCATGCTATTTGTAGCAGCATGGATGGAGCAGTAGATGATCTCACTAATTCTGGAAAATTAGAGACAGAAAGACACATATCCCAGGATATCACTTACATGTGCAGTCGAAAAATGGAGACCAAGGAACGTAATGTACAGAGCAAACACAGATTCACAAACGGAGACACAAAATGTAGAGTTACCATCGGGGGAAATTGGGGATCGGAGAAAGATGAAGTAAGGGTTTGGCATTAACAGAAACAAAGTAATGTATCAAAAAGAGTTCATCAACGATGACGCACCTGATAGCACAGGGAACGCTACTCAATATTCTTCAATAACCTAACAGGGAAAAGAATCCGAAATACTACAGGTACAGCTACATTTAGAACTGCATCAAGTTGCTGTAGGACTCAAACAGACACAACATTGTATATAAATTATGCTGAAATAGAAAATCAATATTAAATTATAAAACAAGAAAAAGGCAAGAAGTGCCTACTCTATTACCCTCAGGCCTCTGTGACGTGGGCTGATGACACAACCCTAGAACCTCAGCAGGCCTGAGTCCCAAGACTGCGGTATGCTGGTGCTGAGGGAGACAGGAAGGAGCACGTGCCACCAGATCAGCGGCCCCTTGGACCTCTATTGGCCATTCTCCTCTGCATGGTACCACAACCTCCTGATCCAAGACAGCCCCCTTACAGGTAAGCAAAGCCTAGTGTACCCAAATGATGGTAGACCCGCTGGGAGGGAGGAGCTGTGAAAGGACACCAGATCTCCACAGCTCCTGCTAGTGGGGTATCCACCTCCAGCCTCCTTCCTTAGAAAAGCCCCACCTACAAACCAGACCACCCTCCGAATAGCACATTTGCCAGGCTTGGGATTTGCTTGGGAAGTGGCGGTGCAGTGTCAGGGGGAAGAGGTAAGGATACACAAGCCCTGCGGTGTGTGTGCATCCACGTTCGACTCCAAGTTGCAACCCAACACCAAGACTCCTGCTAAGGCTGTGTTTGCCCAAGTTAACACAGAGGACACGAAGAAGTGCTGCCACATTGTGGCGCTTTCCCGTAACAACAACTTGAAAAACTGAGCTCAAGGGCACTTAACATTCACAAGGCCTGCGGGGCTACAAAGGACCCCTCACCTCGAGCAATGTCCTTGGCTAGTTAATCTGAAATGAACTCAAATCTGGCCCGAATCTCAGGCAGAAATGTTTCAAGAGCTCAGTGGTACTTACACGTATTTTTAAAAACAGCACATCAAATGAAAAAATGCTCAGGATCTGTCATGATTAGAGAATGCAAAGAAACGTAGACGAGGTGCTCCCTGGCTGCAGTCCTCAAAAAGCCTAAAAAGAGTAAGTACTCAAGAGGGCAGGCAATAAAGGGAACCCTACTATGCTATTGGTGGGAGTGTAAATTGATAATAGCCAGTATGGAGATCAGTTAGCAAGTCCCTTACTAAACTAAAAACTGGAGCTACCACGAGATACGGAAACCGCACTCCAGTCCGTATAACCAGAGAATACCATCATTGGAATAAAACACTTGCACCCCAACGGACGTTGTGCTACTCTTTACCAGAGCCCAGACATACAAACGACCGAAATGTCCAGCGAGATGAATGGATAAAGACGTTGTGCTACTTACATTCTGGCGACTATCACTCATCCAGAAAGCAAAATGAACCCATGCTATTTGCAGCAACATGGATGGAGCAGTAGATGATCTCACTAATTCTGGTAATTTAGAGACAAAAAGACACATATTCCAGGATATCACTTATATGTGGAGTCTAAAAAGGGATACAAAGGATGTAGTATACAAAGGAAACACAGGTTCACAAACGGAAGAAAGAACTGTACAGTTCCCAGAGGGGGAAATTGGGGATCGGGGAAGGATGAAGTCAGATGTTGGGATTAACAGAAACACACTAATGTATCAAAAAGAATTCATCAACGATGACACACCTGATAGCACAAGGAACGCTACTCAATATTCTTCAATAACCTAACAGGGAAAAGCATCCAAAATACTAGAGGTACAGCTACATTCATAACTTCATCACCTTGCTGTCGAACTCAAACACAACACTGTATATAAACTATGCTGAAATAGGAAATCAATACTAAATTATAAAACAAGTAAAAGGCAAGAAATGCCTACTCTATTACCCACAGGCCTCTGTGACGTGGGTTGATGTCACAACCCTAGAGCCTCAACAGGCCTGGGTCCCAAGGCTGGAGTATGCTGTTGCTGAGGGAGACAGGAAGGAGGACGTGCCACCAGATCACCGGCCCCTTGGACCTCTATTGCCCATTCTGCTCTGCATGGTACCACAACCTCCTGATCCAAGACAGTCCTCTTACAGGTAAGCAAAGCCTAGTGTACCCAAATGATGGTAGACCCGCTGGGAGGGAAGAGCTGTGAAAAGACATTGGATCTCCACAGCTCCTGCTAGTGGGGTTCGTACCTCCAGCCTCCTTCCTTAGAATCGCCCCACCTACAAACCACAGCACCCTCCGAATAGCACATTTGCAAGGCTTGGGATTTGCCTGGGGTCTGGCTGTGCAGGGGAAGGGGGAAGAGGTAAACACACACAAGCCCTGTGGTGTGTGTTCAGCCACTTTCGACTCCAATTTGCAACCCAACACCAAGACTCCCTCTAAGGCTCTGTTTGCCCAAGTTAACACAGAGGACACGAAGAAGTGCTGCCACATCGTGGCGCTTTCCTGTAACAACAACTTGAAAAACTGTGCTCAAGGGCACTTAATATTCACAAGGCCTGCGGGGCTGCAAACGACCCCTGCCCTGGAGTAACGTCCTGGGCTAGGTAATGTGAAATGAATTCCAATCAGGCCCGACCCCCAAGCAGAAATGTTTCAAGAGCTCAATGATCCTCACACGCTTTTTAAAAAACAGCACATCCAATCAAAAGATGTTCAGGATCTATCATGATTAGAGAATGCAAATAAATGTAGACGAGGTGTTCCCTCCCTGCAGTCCTCAAAAAACCTGAAAAGAGTAAGTGCTCAAGAGGGTAGGCAGAAAAGGGGATCCTACTATGCTGTTGGTGGAAATGTAAATTGCTAACAGCCAGTATGGAGATCAGTAGGCATGTTCCTTACTAAACTGTAAACTGGAGCTACCACGAGACTTGGCATCCCCACTCCAGTTTGTATAACAAGAGAATACCATCATTGGAATAAAACATTTGCCCACCCCCCCATCGGTCGTTGTGGTACTCTTTGCCACAGCCAAGACACCCAAACGACCAGAATGTCCAGCGAGAGATGATTGGATAAAGAAGTTGTGCTACCTATACCCCCTGGACTGTCACTCATCCAGAAAACAAAATGAACTCATGCTATTTGTAGCAGCATGGATGGAGCAGTAGATGATCTCACTAATTCTGGAAAATTAGAGACAGAAAGACACATATCCCAGGATATCACTTACATGTGCAGTCGAAAAATGGAGACCAAGGAACGTAATGTACAGAGCAAACACAGATTCACAAACGGAGACACAAAATGTAGAGTTACCATCGGGGGAAATTGGGGATCGGAGAAAGATGAAGTAAGGGTTTGGCATTAACAGAAACAAAGTAATGTATCAAAAAGAGTTCATCAACGATGACGCACCTGATAGCACAGGGAACGCTACTCAATATTCTTCAATAACCTAACAGGGAAAAGAATCCGAAATACTACAGGTACAGCTACATTTAGAACTGCATCAAGTTGCTGTAGGACTCAAACAGACACAACATTGTATATAAATTATGCTGAAATAGAAAATCAATATTAAATTATAAAACAAGAAAAAGGCAAGAAGTGCCTACTCTATTACCCTCAGGCCTCTGTGACGTGGGCTGATGACACAACCCTAGAACCTCAGCAGGCCTGAGTCCCAAGACTGCGGTATGCTGGTGCTGAGGGAGACAGGAAGGAGCACGTGCCACCAGATCAGCGGCCCCTTGGACCTCTATTGGCCATTCTCCTCTGCATGGTACCACAACCTCCTGATCCAAGACAGCCCCCTTACAGGTAAGCAAAGCCTAGTGTACCCAAATGATGGTAGACCCGCTGGGAGGGAGGAGCTGTGAAAGGACACCAGATCTCCACAGCTCCTGCTAGTGGGGTATCCACCTCCAGCCTCCTTCCTTAGAAAAGCCCCACCTACAAACCAGACCACCCTCCGAATAGCACATTTGCCAGGCTTGGGATTTGCTTGGGAAGTGGCGGTGCAGTGTCAGGGGGAAGAGGTAAGGATACACAAGCCCTGCGGTGTGTGTGCATCCACGTTCGACTCCAAGTTGCAACCCAACACCAAGACTCCTGCTAAGGCTGTGTTTGCCCAAGTTAACACAGAGGACACGAAGAAGTGCTGCCACATTGTGGCGCTTTCCCGTAACAACAACTTGAAAAACTGAGCTCAAGGGCACTTAACATTCACAAGGCCTGCGGGGCTACAAAGGACCCCTCACCTCGAGCAATGTCCTTGGCTAGTTAATCTGAAATGAACTCAAATCTGGCCCGAATCTCAGGCAGAAATGTTTCAAGAGCTCAGTGGTACTTACACGTATTTTTAAAAACAGCACATCAAATGAAAAAATGCTCAGGATCTGTCATGATTAGAGAATGCAAAGAAACGTAGACGAGGTGCTCCCTGGCTGCAGTCCTCAAAAAGCCTAAAAAGAGTAAGTACTCAAGAGGGCAGGCAATAAAGGGAACCCTACTATGCTATTGGTGGGAGTGTAAATTGATAATAGCCAGTATGGAGATCAGTTAGCAAGTCCCTTACTAAACTAAAAACTGGAGCTACCACGAGATACGGAAACCGCACTCCAGTCCGTATAACCAGAGAATACCATCATTGGAATAAAACACTTGCACCCCAACGGACGTTGTGCTACTCTTTACCAGAGCCCAGACATACAAACGACCGAAATGTCCAGCGAGATGAATGGATAAAGACGTTGTGCTACTTACATTCTGGCGACTATCACTCATCCAGAAAGCAAAATGAACCCATGCTATTTGCAGCAACATGGATGGAGCAGTAGATGATCTCACTAATTCTGGTAATTTAGAGACAAAAAGACACATATTCCAGGATATCACTTATATGTGGAGTCTAAAAAGGGATACAAAGGATGTAGTATACAAAGGAAACACAGGTTCACAAACGGAAGAAAGAACTGTACAGTTCCCAGAGGGGGAAATTGGGGATCGGGGAAGGATGAAGTCAGATGTTGGGATTAACAGAAACACACTAATGTATCAAAAAGAATTCATCAACGATGACACACCTGATAGCACAAGGAACGCTACTCAATATTCTTCAATAACCTAACAGGGAAAAGCATCCAAAATACTAGAGGTACAGCTACATTCATAACTTCATCACCTTGCTGTCGAACTCAAACACAACACTGTATATAAACTATGCTGAAATAGGAAATCAATACTAAATTATAAAACAAGTAAAAGGCAAGAAATGCCTACTCTATTACCCACAGGCCTCTGTGACGTGGGTTGATGTCACAACCCTAGAGCCTCAACAGGCCTGGGTCCCAAGGCTGGAGTATGCTGTTGCTGAGGGAGACAGGAAGGAGGACGTGCCACCAGATCACCGGCCCCTTGGACCTCTATTGCCCATTCTGCTCTGCATGGTACCACAACCTCCTGATCCAAGACAGTCCTCTTACAGGTAAGCAAAGCCTAGTGTACCCAAATGATGGTAGACCCGCTGGGAGGGAAGAGCTGTGAAAAGACATTGGATCTCCACAGCTCCTGCTAGTGGGGTTCGTACCTCCAGCCTCCTTCCTTAGAATCGCCCCACCTACAAACCACAGCACCCTCCGAATAGCACATTTGCAAGGCTTGGGATTTGCCTGGGGTCTGGCTGTGCAGGGTAAGGGGGAAGAGGTAAACACACACAAGCCCTGTGGTGTGTGTTCAGCCACTTTCGACTCCAATTTGCAACCCAACACCAAGACTCCCTCTAAGGCTCTGTTTGCCCAAGTTAACACAGAGGACATGAAGAAGTGCTGCCACATCGTGGCGCTTTCCTGTAACAACAACTTGAAAAACTGTGCTCAAGGGCACTTAATATTCACAAGGCCTGCGGGGCTGCAAACGACCCCTGCCCTGGAGTAACGTCCTGGGCTAGGTAATGTGAAATGAATTCCAATCAGGCCCGACCCCCAAGCAGAAATGTTTCAAGAGCTCAATGATCCTCACACGCTTTTTAAAAAACAGCACATCCAATCAAAAGATGTTCAGGATCTATCATGATTAGAGAATGCAAATAAATGTAGACGAGGTGTTCCCTCCCTGCAGTCCTCAAAAAACCTGAAAAGAGTAAGTGCTCAAGAGGGTAGGCAGAAAAGGGGATCCTACTATGCTGTTGGTGGAAATGTAAATTGCTAACAGCCAGTATGGAGATCAGTAGGCATGTTCCTTACTAAACTGTAAACTGGAGCTACCACGAGACTTGGCATCCCCACTCCAGTTTGTATAACAAGAGAATACCATCATTGGAATAAAACATTTGCCCACCCCCCCATCGGTCGTTGTGGTACTCTTTGCCACAGCCAAGACACCCAAACGACCAGAATGTCCAGCGAGAGATGATTGGATAAAGAAGTTGTGCTACCTATACCCCCTGGACTGTCACTCATCCAGAAAACAAAATGAACTCATGCTATTTGTAGCAGCATGGATGGAGCAGTAGATGATCTCACTAATTCTGGAAAATTAGAGACAGAAAGACACATATCCCAGGATATCACTTACATGTGCAGTCGAAAAATGGAGACCAAGGAACGTAATGTACAGAGCAAACACAGATTCACAAACGGAGACACAAAATGTAGAGTTACCATCGGGGGAAATTGGGGATCGGAGAAAGATGAAGTAAGGGTTTGGCATTAACAGAAACAAAGTAATGTATCAAAAAGAGTTCATCAACGATGACGCACCTGATAGCACAGGGAACGCTACTCAATATTCTTCAATAACCTAACAGGGAAAAGAATCCGAAATACTACAGGTACAGCTACATTTAGAACTGCATCAAGTTGCTGTAGGACTCAAACAGACACAACATTGTATATAAATTATGCTGAAATAGAAAATCAATATTAAATTATAAAACAAGAAAAAGGCAAGAAGTGCCTACTCTATTACCCTCAGGCCTCTGTGACGTGGGCTGATGACACAACCCTAGAACCTCAGCAGGCCTGAGTCCCAAGACTGCGGTATGCTGGTGCTGAGGGAGACAGGAAGGAGCACGTGCCACCAGATCAGCGGCCCCTTGGACCTCTATTGGCCATTCTCCTCTGCATGGTACCACAACCTCCTGATCCAAGACAGCCCCCTTACAGGTAAGCAAAGCCTAGTGTACCCAAATGATGGTAGACCCGCTGGGAGGGAGGAGCTGTGAAAGGACACCAGATCTCCACAGCTCCTGCTAGTGGGGTATCCACCTCCAGCCTCCTTCCTTAGAAAAGCCCCACCTACAAACCAGACCACCCTCCGAATAGCACATTTGCCAGGCTTGGGATTTGCTTGGGAAGTGGCGGTGCAGTGTCAGGGGGAAGAGGTAAGGATACACAAGCCCTGCGGTGTGTGTGCATCCACGTTCGACTCCAAGTTGCAACCCAACACCAAGACTCCTGCTAAGGCTGTGTTTGCCCAAGTTAACACAGAGGACACGAAGAAGTGCTGCCACATTGTGGCGCTTTCCCGTAACAACAACTTGAAAAACTGAGCTCAAGGGCACTTAACATTCACAAGGCCTGCGGGGCTACAAAGGACCCCTCACCTCGAGCAATGTCCTTGGCTAGTTGATCTGAAATGAACTCAAATCTGGCCCGACTCTCAGGCAGAAATGTTTCAAGAGCTCAGTGGTACTTACACGTATTTTTAAAAACAGCACATCAAATGAAAAAATGCTCAGGATCTGTCATGATTAGAGAATGCAAAGAAACGTAGACGAGGTGCTCCCTGGCTGCAGTCCTCAAAAAGCCTAAAAAGAGTAAGTACTCAAGAGGGCAGGCAATAAAGGGAACCCTACTATGCTATTGGTGGGAGTGTAAATTGATAATAGCCAGTATGGAGATCAGTTAGCAAGTCCCTTACTAAACTAAAAACTGGAGCTACCACGAGATACGGAAACCGCACTCCAGTCCGTATAACCAGAGAATACCATCATTGGAATAAAACACTTGCACCCCAACGGACGTTGTGCTACTCTTTACCAGAGCCCAGACATACAAACGACCGAAATGTCCAGCGAGATGAATGGATAAAGACGTTGTGCTACTTACATTCTGGCGACTATCACTCATCCAGAAAGCAAAATGAACCCATGCTATTTGCAGCAACATGGATGGAGCAGTAGATGATCTCACTAATTCTGGTAATTTAGAGACAAAAAGACACATATTCCAGGATATCACTTATATGTGGAGTCTAAAAAGGGATACAAAGGATGTAGTATACAAAGGAAACACAGGTTCACAAACGGAAGAAAGAACTGTACAGTTCCCAGAGGGGGAAATTGGGGATCGGGGAAGGATGAAGTCAGATGTTGGGATTAACAGAAACACACTAATGTATCAAAAAGAATTCATCAACGATGACACACCTGATAGCACAAGGAACGCTACTCAATATTCTTCAATAACCTAACAGGGAAAAGCATCCAAAATACTAGAGGTACAGCTACATTCATAACTTCATCACCTTGCTGTCGAACTCAAACACAACACTGTATATAAACTATGCTGAAATAGGAAATCAATACTAAATTATAAAACAAGTAAAAGGCAAGAAATGCCTACTCTATTACCCACAGGCCTCTGTGACGTGGGTTGATGTCACAACCCTAGAGCCTCAACAGGCCTGGGTCCCAAGGCTGGAGTATGCTGTTGCTGAGGGAGACAGGAAGGAGGACGTGCCACCAGATCACCGGCCCCTTGGACCTCTATTGCCCATTCTGCTCTGCATGGTACCACAACCTCCTGATCCAAGACAGTCCTCTTACAGGTAAGCAAAGCCTAGTGTACCCAAATGATGGTAGACCCGCTGGGAGGGAAGAGCTGTGAAAAGACATTGGATCTCCACAGCTCCTGCTAGTGGGGTTCGTACCTCCAGCCTCCTTCCTTAGAATCGCCCCACCTACAAACCACAGCACCCTCCGAATAGCACATTTGCAAGGCTTGGGATTTGCCTGGGGTCTGGCTGTGCAGGGTAAGGGGGAAGAGGTAAACACACACAAGCCCTGTGGTGTGTGTTCAGCCACTTTCGACTCCAATTTGCAACCCAACACCAAGACTCCCTCTAAGGCTCTGTTTGCCCAAGTTAACACAGAGGACACGAAGAAGTGCTGCCACATCGTGGCGCTTTCCTGTAACAACAACTTGAAAAACTGTGCTCAAGGGCACTTAATATTCACAAGGCCTGCGGGGCTGCAAACGACCCCTGCCCTGGAGTAACGTCCTGGGCTAGGTAATGTGAAATGAATTCCAATCAGGCCCGACCCCCAAGCAGAAATGTTTCAAGAGCTCAATGATCCTCACACGCTTTTTAAAAAACAGCACATCCAATCAAAAGATGTTCAGGATCTATCATGATTAGAGAATGCAAATAAATGTAGACGAGGTGTTCCCTCCCTGCAGTCCTCAAAAAACCTGAAAAGAGTAAGTGCTCAAGAGGGTAGGCAGAAAAGGGGATCCTACTATGCTGTTGGTGGAAATGTAAATTGCTAACAGCCAGTATGGAGATCAGTAGGCATGTTCCTTACTAAACTGTAAACTGGAGCTACCACGAGACTTGGCATCCCCACTCCAGTTTGTATAACAAGAGAATACCATCATTGGAATAAAACATTTGCCCACCCCCCCATCGGTCGTTGTGGTACTCTTTGCCACAGCCAAGACACCCAAACGACCAGAATGTCCAGCGAGAGATGATTGGATAAAGAAGTTGTGCTACCTATACCCCCTGGACTGTCACTCATCCAGAAAACAAAATGAACTCATGCTATTTGTAGCAGCATGGATGGAGCAGTAGATGATCTCACTAATTCTGGAAAATTAGAGACAGAAAGACACATATCCCAGGATATCACTTACATGTGCAGTCGAAAAATGGAGACCAAGGAACGTAATGTACAGAGCAAACACAGATTCACAAACGGAGACACAAAATGTAGAGTTACCATCGGGGGAAATTGGGGATCGGAGAAAGATGAAGTAAGGGTTTGGCATTAACAGAAACAAAGTAATGTATCAAAAAGAGTTCATCAACGATGACGCACCTGATAGCACAGGGAACGCTACTCAATATTCTTCAATAACCTAACAGGGAAAAGAATCCGAAATACTACAGGTACAGCTACATTTAGAACTGCATCAAGTTGCTGTAGGACTCAAACAGACACAACATTGTATATAAATTATGCTGAAATAGAAAATCAATATTAAATTATAAAACAAGAAAAAGGCAAGAAGTGCCTACTCTATTACCCTCAGGCCTCTGTGACGTGGGCTGATGACACAACCCTAGAACCTCAGCAGGCCTGAGTCCCAAGACTGCGGTATGCTGGTGCTGAGGGAGACAGGAAGGAGCACGTGCCACCAGATCAGCGGCCCCTTGGACCTCTATTGGCCATTCTCCTCTGCATGGTACCACAACCTCCTGATCCAAGACAGCCCCCTTACAGGTAAGCAAAGCCTAGTGTACCCAAATGATGGTAGACCCGCTGGGAGGGAGGAGCTGTGAAAGGACACCAGATCTCCACAGCTCCTGCTAGTGGGGTATCCACCTCCAGCCTCCTTCCTTAGAAAAGCCCCACCTACAAACCAGACCACCCTCCGAATAGCACATTTGCCAGGCTTGGGATTTGCTTGGGAAGTGGCGGTGCAGTGTCAGGGGGAAGAGGTAAGGATACACAAGCCCTGCGGTGTGTGTGCATCCACGTTCGACTCCAAGTTGCAACCCAACACCAAGACTCCTGCTAAGGCTGTGTTTGCCCAAGTTAACACAGAGGACACGAAGAAGTGCTGCCACATTGTGGCGCTTTCCCGTAACAACAACTTGAAAAACTGAGCTCAAGGGCACTTAACATTCACAAGGCCTGCGGGGCTACAAAGGACCCCTCACCTCGAGCAATGTCCTTGGCTAGTTGATCTGAAATGAACTCAAATCTGGCCCGACTCTCAGGCAGAAATGTTTCAAGAGCTCAGTGGTACTTACACGTATTTTTAAAAACAGCACATCAAATGAAAAAATGCTCAGGATCTGTCATGATTAGAGAATGCAAAGAAACGTAGACGAGGTGCTCCCTGGCTGCAGTCCTCAAAAAGCCTAAAAAGAGTAAGTACTCAAGAGGGCAGGCAATAAAGGGAACCCTACTATGCTATTGGTGGGAGTGTAAATTGATAATAGCCAGTATGGAGATCAGTTAGCAAGTCCCTTACTAAACTAAAAACTGGAGCTACCACGAGATACGGAAACCGCACTCCAGTCCGTATAACCAGAGAATACCATCATTGGAATAAAACACTTGCACCCCAACGGACGTTGTGCTACTCTTTACCAGAGCCCAGACATACAAACGACCGAAATGTCCAGCGAGATGAATGGATAAAGACGTTGTGCTACTTACATTCTGGCGACTATCACTCATCCAGAAAGCAAAATGAACCCATGCTATTTGCAGCAACATGGATGGAGCAGTAGATGATCTCACTAATTCTGGTAATTTAGAGACAAAAAGACACATATTCCAGGATATCACTTATATGTGGAGTCTAAAAAGGGATACAAAGGATGTAGTATACAAAGGAAACACAGGTTCACAAACGGAAGAAAGAACTGTACAGTTCCCAGAGGGGGAAATTGGGGATCGGGGAAGGATGAAGTCAGATGTTGGGATTAACAGAAACACACTAATGTATCAAAAAGAATTCATCAACGATGACACACCTGATAGCACAAGGAACGCTACTCAATATTCTTCAATAACCTAACAGGGAAAAGCATCCAAAATACTAGAGGTACAGCTACATTCATAACTTCATCACCTTGCTGTCGAACTCAAACACAACACTGTATATAAACTATGCTGAAATAGGAAATCAATACTAAATTATAAAACAAGTAAAAGGCAAGAAATGCCTACTCTATTACCCACAGGCCTCTGTGACGTGGGTTGATGTCACAACCCTAGAGCCTCAACAGGCCTGGGTCCCAAGGCTGGAGTATGCTGTTGCTGAGGGAGACAGGAAGGAGGACGTGCCACCAGATCACCGGCCCCTTGGACCTCTATTGCCCATTCTGCTCTGCATGGTACCACAACCTCCTGATCCAAGACAGTCCTCTTACAGGTAAGCAAAGCCTAGTGTACCCAAATGATGGTAGACCCGCTGGGAGGGAAGAGCTGTGAAAAGACATTGGATCTCCACAGCTCCTGCTAGTGGGGTTCGTACCTCCAGCCTCCTTCCTTAGAATCGCCCCACCTACAAACCACAGCACCCTCCGAATAGCACATTTGCAAGGCTTGGGATTTGCCTGGGGTCTGGCTGTGCAGGGTAAGGGGGAAGAGGTAAACACACACAAGCCCTGTGGTGTGTGTTCAGCCACTTTCGACTCCAATTTGCAACCCAACACCAAGACTCCCTCTAAGGCTCTGTTTGCCCAAGTTAACACAGAGGACACGAAGAAGTGCTGCCACATCGTGGCGCTTTCCTGTAACAACAACTTGAAAAACTGTGCTCAAGGGCACTTAATATTCACAAGGCCTGCGGGGCTGCAAACGACCCCTGCCCTGGAGTAACGTCCTGGGCTAGGTAATGTGAAATGAATTCCAATCAGGCCCGACCCCCAAGCAGAAATGTTTCAAGAGCTCAATGATCCTCACACGCTTTTTAAAAAACAGCACATCCAATCAAAAGATGTTCAGGATCTATCATGATTAGAGAATGCAAATAAATGTAGACGAGGTGTTCCCTCCCTGCAGTCCTCAAAAAACCTGAAAAGAGTAAGTGCTCAAGAGGGTAGGCAGAAAAGGGGATCCTACTATGCTGTTGGTGGAAATGTAAATTGCTAACAGCCAGTATGGAGATCAGTAGGCATGTTCCTTACTAAACTGTAAACTGGAGCTACCACGAGACTTGGCATCCCCACTCCAGTTTGTATAACAAGAGAATACCATCATTGGAATAAAACATTTGCCCACCCCCCCATCGGTCGTTGTGGTACTCTTTGCCACAGCCAAGACACCCAAACGACCAGAATGTCCAGCGAGAGATGATTGGATAAAGAAGTTGTGCTACCTATACCCCCTGGACTGTCACTCATCCAGAAAACAAAATGAACTCATGCTATTTGTAGCAGCATGGATGGAGCAGTAGATGATCTCACTAATTCTGGAAAATTAGAGACAGAAAGACACATATCCCAGGATATCACTTACATGTGCAGTCGAAAAATGGAGACCAAGGAACGTAATGTACAGAGCAAACACAGATTCACAAACGGAGACACAAAATGTAGAGTTACCATCGGGGGAAATTGGGGATCGGAGAAAGATGAAGTAAGGGTTTGGCATTAACAGAAACAAAGTAATGTATCAAAAAGAGTTCATCAACGATGACGCACCTGATAGCACAGGGAACGCTACTCAATATTCTTCAATAACCTAACAGGGAAAAGAATCCGAAATACTACAGGTACAGCTACATTTAGAACTGCATCAAGTTGCTGTAGGACTCAAACAGACACAACATTGTATATAAATTATGCTGAAATAGAAAATCAATATTAAATTATAAAACAAGAAAAAGGCAAGAAGTGCCTACTCTATTACCCTCAGGCCTCTGTGACGTGGGCTGATGACACAACCCTAGAACCTCAGCAGGCCTGAGTCCCAAGACTGCGGTATGCTGGTGCTGAGGGAGACAGGAAGGAGCACGTGCCACCAGATCAGCGGCCCCTTGGACCTCTATTGGCCATTCTCCTCTGCATGGTACCACAACCTCCTGATCCAAGACAGCCCCCTTACAGGTAAGCAAAGCCTAGTGTACCCAAATGATGGTAGACCCGCTGGGAGGGAGGAGCTGTGAAAGGACACCAGATCTCCACAGCTCCTGCTAGTGGGGTATCCACCTCCAGCCTCCTTCCTTAGAAAAGCCCCACCTACAAACCAGACCACCCTCCGAATAGCACATTTGCCAGGCTTGGGATTTGCTTGGGAAGTGGCGGTGCAGTGTCAGGGGGAAGAGGTAAGGATACACAAGCCCTGCGGTGTGTGTGCATCCACGTTCGACTCCAAGTTGCAACCCAACACCAAGACTCCTGCTAAGGCTGTGTTTGCCCAAGTTAACACAGAGGACACGAAGAAGTGCTGCCACATTGTGGCGCTTTCCCGTAACAACAACTTGAAAAACTGAGCTCAAGGGCACTTAACATTCACAAGGCCTGCGGGGCTACAAAGGACCCCTCACCTCGAGCAATGTCCTTGGCTAGTTGATCTGAAATGAACTCAAATCTGGCCCGACTCTCAGGCAGAAATGTTTCAAGAGCTCAGTGGTACTTACACGTATTTTTAAAAACAGCACATCAAATGAAAAAATGCTCAGGATCTGTCATGATTAGAGAATGCAAAGAAACGTAGACGAGGTGCTCCCTGGCTGCAGTCCTCAAAAAGCCTAAAAAGAGTAAGTACTCAAGAGGGCAGGCAATAAAGGGAACCCTACTATGCTATTGGTGGGAGTGTAAATTGATAATAGCCAGTATGGAGATCAGTTAGCAAGTCCCTTACTAAACTAAAAACTGGAGCTACCACGAGATACGGAAACCGCACTCCAGTCCGTATAACCAGAGAATACCATCATTGGAATAAAACACTTGCACCCCAACGGACGTTGTGCTACTCTTTACCAGAGCCCAGACATACAAACGACCGAAATGTCCAGCGAGATGAATGGATAAAGACGTTGTGCTACTTACATTCTGGCGACTATCACTCATCCAGAAAGCAAAATGAACCCATGCTATTTGCAGCAACATGGATGGAGCAGTAGATGATCTCACTAATTCTGGTAATTTAGAGACAAAAAGACACATATTCCAGGATATCACTTATATGTGGAGTCTAAAAAGGGATACAAAGGATGTAGTATACAAAGGAAACACAGGTTCACAAACGGAAGAAAGAACTGTACAGTTCCCAGAGGGGGAAATTGGGGATCGGGGAAGGATGAAGTCAGATGTTGGGATTAACAGAAACACACTAATGTATCAAAAAGAATTCATCAACGATGACACACCTGATAGCACAAGGAACGCTACTCAATATTCTTCAATAACCTAACAGGGAAAAGCATCCAAAATACTAGAGGTACAGCTACATTCATAACTTCATCACCTTGCTGTCGAACTCAAACACAACACTGTATATAAACTATGCTGAAATAGGAAATCAATACTAAATTATAAAACAAGTAAAAGGCAAGAAATGCCTACTCTATTACCCACAGGCCTCTGTGACGTGGGTTGATGTCACAACCCTAGAGCCTCAACAGGCCTGGGTCCCAAGGCTGGAGTATGCTGTTGCTGAGGGAGACAGGAAGGAGGACGTGCCACCAGATCACCGGCCCCTTGGACCTCTATTGCCCATTCTGCTCTGCATGGTACCACAACCTCCTGATCCAAGACAGTCCTCTTACAGGTAAGCAAAGCCTAGTGTACCCAAATGATGGTAGACCCGCTGGGAGGGAAGAGCTGTGAAAAGACATTGGATCTCCACAGCTCCTGCTAGTGGGGTTCGTACCTCCAGCCTCCTTCCTTAGAATCGCCCCACCTACAAACCACAGCACCCTCCGAATAGCACATTTGCAAGGCTTGGGATTTGCCTGGGGTCTGGCTGTGCAGGGTAAGGGGGAAGAGGTAAACACACACAAGCCCTGTGGTGTGTGTTCAGCCACTTTCGACTCCAATTTGCAACCCAACACCAAGACTCCCTCTAAGGCTCTGTTTGCCCAAGTTAACACAGAGGACACGAAGAAGTGCTGCCACATCGTGGCGCTTTCCTGTAACAACAACTTGAAAAACTGTGCTCAAGGGCACTTAATATTCACAAGGCCTGCGGGGCTGCAAACGACCCCTGCCCTGGAGTAACGTCCTGGGCTAGGTAATGTGAAATGAATTCCAATCAGGCCCGACCCCCAAGCAGAAATGTTTCAAGAGCTCAATGATCCTCACACGCTTTTTAAAAAACAGCACATCCAATCAAAAGATGTTCAGGATCTATCATGATTAGAGAATGCAAATAAATGTAGACGAGGTGTTCCCTCCCTGCAGTCCTCAAAAAACCTGAAAAGAGTAAGTGCTCAAGAGGGTAGGCAGAAAAGGGGATCCTACTATGCTGTTGGTGGAAATGTAAATTGCTAACAGCCAGTATGGAGATCAGTAGGCATGTTCCTTACTAAACTGTAAACTGGAGCTACCACGAGACTTGGCATCCCCACTCCAGTTTGTATAACAAGAGAATACCATCATTGGAATAAAACATTTGCCCACCCCCCCATCGGTCGTTGTGGTACTCTTTGCCACAGCCAAGACACCCAAACGACCAGAATGTCCAGCGAGAGATGATTGGATAAAGAAGTTGTGCTACCTATACCCCCTGGACTGTCACTCATCCAGAAAACAAAATGAACTCATGCTATTTGTAGCAGCATGGATGGAGCAGTAGATGATCTCACTAATTCTGGAAAATTAGAGACAGAAAGACACATATCCCAGGATATCACTTACATGTGCAGTCGAAAAATGGAGACCAAGGAACGTAATGTACAGAGCAAACACAGATTCACAAACGGAGACACAAAATGTAGAGTTACCATCGGGGGAAATTGGGGATCGGAGAAAGATGAAGTAAGGGTTTGGCATTAACAGAAACAAAGTAATGTATCAAAAAGAGTTCATCAACGATGACGCACCTGATAGCACAGGGAACGCTACTCAATATTCTTCAATAACCTAACAGGGAAAAGAATCCGAAATACTACAGGTACAGCTACATTTAGAACTGCATCAAGTTGCTGTAGGACTCAAACAGACACAACATTGTATATAAATTATGCTGAAATAGAAAATCAATATTAAATTATAAAACAAGAAAAAGGCAAGAAGTGCCTACTCTATTACCCTCAGGCCTCTGTGACGTGGGCTGATGACACAACCCTAGAACCTCAGCAGGCCTGAGTCCCAAGACTGCGGTATGCTGGTGCTGAGGGAGACAGGAAGGAGCACGTGCCACCAGATCAGCGGCCCCTTGGACCTCTATTGGCCATTCTCCTCTGCATGGTACCACAACCTCCTGATCCAAGACAGCCCCCTTACAGGTAAGCAAAGCCTAGTGTACCCAAATGATGGTAGACCCGCTGGGAGGGAGGAGCTGTGAAAGGACACCAGATCTCCACAGCTCCTGCTAGTGGGGTATCCACCTCCAGCCTCCTTCCTTAGAAAAGCCCCACCTACAAACCAGACCACCCTCCGAATAGCACATTTGCCAGGCTTGGGATTTGCTTGGGAAGTGGCGGTGCAGTGTCAGGGGGAAGAGGTAAGGATACACAAGCCCTGCGGTGTGTGTGCATCCACGTTCGACTCCAAGTTGCAACCCAACACCAAGACTCCTGCTAAGGCTGTGTTTGCCCAAGTTAACACAGAGGACACGAAGAAGTGCTGCCACATTGTGGCGCTTTCCCGTAACAACAACTTGAAAAACTGAGCTCAAGGGCACTTAACATTCACAAGGCCTGCGGGGCTACAAAGGACCCCTCACCTCGAGCAATGTCCTTGGCTAGTTAATCTGAAATGAACTCAAATCTGGCCCGAATCTCAGGCAGAAATGTTTCAAGAGCTCAGTGGTACTTACACGTATTTTTAAAAACAGCACATCAAATGAAAAAATGCTCAGGATCTGTCATGATTAGAGAATGCAAAGAAACGTAGACGAGGTGCTCCCTGGCTGCAGTCCTCAAAAAGCCTAAAAAGAGTAAGTACTCAAGAGGGCAGGCAATAAAGGGAACCCTACTATGCTATTGGTGGGAGTGTAAATTGATAATAGCCAGTATGGAGATCAGTTAGCAAGTCCCTTACTAAACTAAAAACTGGAGCTACCACGAGATACGGAAACTGCACTCCAGTCCGTATAACCAGAGAATACCATCATTGGAATAAAACACTTGCACCCCAACGGACGTTGTGCTACTCTTTACCAGAGCCCAGACATACAAACGACCGAAATGTCCAGCGAGATGAATGGATAAAGACGTTGTGCTACTTACATTCTGGCGACTATCACTCATCCAGAAAGCAAAATGAACCCATGCTATTTGCAGCAACATGGATGGAGCAGTAGATGATCTCACTAATTCTGGTAATTTAGAGACAAAAAGACACATATTCCAGGATATCACTTATATGTGGAGTCTAAAAAGGGATACAAAGGATGTAGTATACAAAGGAAACACAGGTTCACAAACGGAAGAAAGAACTGTACAGTTCCCAGAGGGGGAAATTGGGGATCGGGGAAGGATGAAGTCAGATGTTGGGATTAACAGAAACACACTAATGTATCAAAAAGAATTCATCAACGATGACACACCTGATAGCACAAGGAACGCTACTCAATATTCTTCAATAACCTAACAGGGAAAAGCATCCAAAATACTAGAGGTACAGCTACATTCATAACTTCATCACCTTGCTGTCGAACTCAAACACAACACTGTATATAAACTATGCTGAAATAGGAAATCAATACTAAATTATAAAACAAGTAAAAGGCAAGAAATGCCTACTCTATTACCCACAGGCCTCTGTGACGTGGGTTGATGTCACAACCCTAGAGCCTCAACAGGCCTGGGTCCCAAGGCTGGAGTATGCTGTTGCTGAGGGAGACAGGAAGGAGGACGTGCCACCAGATCACCGGCCCCTTGGACCTCTATTGCCCATTCTGCTCTGCATGGTACCACAACCTCCTGATCCAAGACAGTCCTCTTACAGGTAAGCAAAGCCTAGTGTACCCAAATGATGGTAGACCCGCTGGGAGGGAAGAGCTGTGAAAAGACATTGGATCTCCACAGCTCCTGCTAGTGGGGTTCGTACCTCCAGCCTCCTTCCTTAGAATCGCCCCACCTACAAACCACAGCACCCTCCGAATAGCACATTTGCAAGGCTTGGGATTTGCCTGGGGTCTGGCTGTGCAGGGGAAGGGGGAAGAGGTAAACACACACAAGCCCTGTGGTGTGTGTTCAGCCACTTTCGACTCCAATTTGCAACCCAACACCAAGACTCCCTCTAAGGCTCTGTTTGCCCAAGTTAACACAGAGGACACGAAGAAGTGCTGCCACATCGTGGCGCTTTCCTGTAACAACAACTTGAAAAACTGTGCTCAAGGGCACTTAATATTCACAAGGCCTGCGGGGCTGCAAACGACCCCTGCCCTGGAGTAACGTCCTGGGCTAGGTAATGTGAAATGAATTCCAATCAGGCCCGACCCCCAAGCAGAAATGTTTCAAGAGCTCAATGATCCTCACACGCTTTTTAAAAAACAGCACATCCAATCAAAAGATGTTCAGGATCTATCATGATTAGAGAATGCAAATAAATGTAGACGAGGTGTTCCCTCCCTGCAGTCCTCAAAAAACCTGAAAAGAGTAAGTGCTCAAGAGGGTAGGCAGAAAAGGGGATCCTACTATGCTGTTGGTGGAAATGTAAATTGCTAACAGCCAGTATGGAGATCAGTAGGCATGTTCCTTACTAAACTGTAAACTGGAGCTACCACGAGACTTGGCATCCCCACTCCAGTTTGTATAACAAGAGAATACCATCATTGGAATAAAACATTTGCCCACCCCCCCATCGGTCGTTGTGGTACTCTTTGCCACAGCCAAGACACCCAAACGACCAGAATGTCCAGCGAGAGATGATTGGATAAAGAAGTTGTGCTACCTATACCCCCTGGACTGTCACTCATCCAGAAAACAAAATGAACTCATGCTATTTGTAGCAGCATGGATGGAGCAGTAGATGATCTCACTAATTCTGGAAAATTAGAGACAGAAAGACACATATCCCAGGATATCACTTACATGTGCAGTCGAAAAATGGAGACCAAGGAACGTAATGTACAGAGCAAACACAGATTCACAAACGGAGACACAAAATGTAGAGTTACCATCGGGGGAAATTGGGGATCGGAGAAAGATGAAGTAAGGGTTTGGCATTAACAGAAACAAAGTAATGTATCAAAAAGAGTTCATCAACGATGACGCACCTGATAGCACAGGGAACGCTACTCAATATTCTTCAATAACCTAACAGGGAAAAGAATCCGAAATACTACAGGTACAGCTACATTTAGAACTGCATCAAGTTGCTGTAGGACTCAAACAGACACAACATTGTATATAAATTATGCTGAAATAGAAAATCAATATTAAATTATAAAACAAGAAAAAGGCAAGAAGTGCCTACTCTATTACCCTCAGGCCTCTGTGACGTGGGCTGATGACACAACCCTAGAACCTCAGCAGGCCTGAGTCCCAAGACTGCGGTATGCTGGTGCTGAGGGAGACAGGAAGGAGCACGTGCCACCAGATCAGCGGCCCCTTGGACCTCTATTGGCCATTCTCCTCTGCATGGTACCACAACCTCCTGATCCAAGACAGCCCCCTTACAGGTAAGCAAAGCCTAGTGTACCCAAATGATGGTAGACCCGCTGGGAGGGAGGAGCTGTGAAAGGACACCAGATCTCCACAGCTCCTGCTAGTGGGGTATCCACCTCCAGCCTCCTTCCTTAGAAAAGCCCCACCTACAAACCAGACCACCCTCCGAATAGCACATTTGCCAGGCTTGGGATTTGCTTGGGAAGTGGCGGTGCAGTGTCAGGGGGAAGAGGTAAGGATACACAAGCCCTGCGGTGTGTGTGCATCCACGTTCGACTCCAAGTTGCAACCCAACACCAAGACTCCTGCTAAGGCTGTGTTTGCCCAAGTTAACACAGAGGACACGAAGAAGTGCTGCCACATTGTGGCGCTTTCCCGTAACAACAACTTGAAAAACTGAGCTCAAGGGCACTTAACATTCACAAGGCCTGCGGGGCTACAAAGGACCCCTCACCTCGAGCAATGTCCTTGGCTAGTTAATCTGAAATGAACTCAAATCTGGCCCGAATCTCAGGCAGAAATGTTTCAAGAGCTCAGTGGTACTTACACGTATTTTTAAAAACAGCACATCAAATGAAAAAATGCTCAGGATCTGTCATGATTAGAGAATGCAAAGAAACGTAGACGAGGTGCTCCCTGGCTGCAGTCCTCAAAAAGCCTAAAAAGAGTAAGTACTCAAGAGGGCAGGCAATAAAGGGAACCCTACTATGCTATTGGTGGGAGTGTAAATTGATAATAGCCAGTATGGAGATCAGTTAGCAAGTCCCTTACTAAACTAAAAACTGGAGCTACCACGAGATACGGAAACCGCACTCCAGTCCGTATAACCAGAGAATACCATCATTGGAATAAAACACTTGCACCCCAACGGACGTTGTGCTACTCTTTACCAGAGCCCAGACATACAAACGACCGAAATGTCCAGCGAGATGAATGGATAAAGACGTTGTGCTACTTACATTCTGGCGACTATCACTCATCCAGAAAGCAAAATGAACCCATGCTATTTGCAGCAACATGGATGGAGCAGTAGATGATCTCACTAATTCTGGTAATTTAGAGACAAAAAGACACATATTCCAGGATATCACTTATATGTGGAGTCTAAAAAGGGATACAAAGGATGTAGTATACAAAGGAAACACAGGTTCACAAACGGAAGAAAGAACTGTACAGTTCCCAGAGGGGGAAATTGGGGATCGGGGAAGGATGAAGTCAGATGTTGGGATTAACAGAAACACACTAATGTATCAAAAAGAATTCATCAACGATGACACACCTGATAGCACAAGGAACGCTACTCAATATTCTTCAATAACCTAACAGGGAAAAGCATCCAAAATACTAGAGGTACAGCTACATTCATAACTTCATCACCTTGCTGTCGAACTCAAACACAACACTGTATATAAACTATGCTGAAATAGGAAATCAATACTAAATTATAAAACAAGTAAAAGGCAAGAAATGCCTACTCTATTACCCACAGGCCTCTGTGACGTGGGTTGATGTCACAACCCTAGAGCCTCAACAGGCCTGGGTCCCAAGGCTGGAGTATGCTGTTGCTGAGGGAGACAGGAAGGAGGACGTGCCACCAGATCACCGGCCCCTTGGACCTCTATTGCCCATTCTGCTCTGCATGGTACCACAACCTCCTGATCCAAGACAGTCCTCTTACAGGTAAGCAAAGCCTAGTGTACCCAAATGATGGTAGACCCGCTGGGAGGGAAGAGCTGTGAAAAGACATTGGATCTCCACAGCTCCTGCTAGTGGGGTTCGTACCTCCAGCCTCCTTCCTTAGAATCGCCCCACCTACAAACCACAGCACCCTCCGAATAGCACATTTGCAAGGCTTGGGATTTGCCTGGGGTCTGGCTGTGCAGGGGAAGGGGGAAGAGGTAAACACACACAAGCCCTGTGGTGTGTGTTCAGCCACTTTCGACTCCAATTTGCAACCCAACACCAAGACTCCCTCTAAGGCTCTGTTTGCCCAAGTTAACACAGAGGACACGAAGAAGTGCTGCCACATCGTGGCGCTTTCCTGTAACAACAACTTGAAAAACTGTGCTCAAGGGCACTTAATATTCACAAGGCCTGCGGGGCTGCAAACGACCCCTGCCCTGGAGTAACGTCCTGGGCTAGGTAATGTGAAATGAATTCCAATCAGGCCCGACCCCCAAGCAGAAATGTTTCAAGAGCTCAATGATCCTCACACGCTTTTTAAAAAACAGCACATCCAATCAAAAGATGTTCAGGATCTATCATGATTAGAGAATGCAAATAAATGTAGACGAGGTGTTCCCTCCCTGCAGTCCTCAAAAAACCTGAAAAGAGTAAGTGCTCAAGAGGGTAGGCAGAAAAGGGGATCCTACTATGCTGTTGGTGGAAATGTAAATTGCTAACAGCCAGTATGGAGATCAGTAGGCATGTTCCTTACTAAACTGTAAACTGGAGCTACCACGAGACTTGGCATCCCCACTCCAGTTTGTATAACAAGAGAATACCATCATTGGAATAAAACATTTGCCCACCCCCCCATCGGTCGTTGTGGTACTCTTTGCCACAGCCAAGACACCCAAACGACCAGAATGTCCAGCGAGAGATGATTGGATAAAGAAGTTGTGCTACCTATACCCCCTGGACTGTCACTCATCCAGAAAACAAAATGAACTCATGCTATTTGTAGCAGCATGGATGGAGCAGTAGATGATCT
Organism: Balaenoptera ricei; assembly: GCF_028023285.1. Lineage (NCBI taxonomy): Eukaryota > Metazoa > Chordata > Mammalia > Artiodactyla > Balaenopteridae > Balaenoptera > Balaenoptera ricei. The sequence continues at coordinate 63,948,787 of NC_082649.1, read as the reverse complement.
CACTAATTCTGGAAAATTAGAGACAGAAAGACACATATCCCAGGATATCACTTACATGTGCAGTCGAAAAATGGAGACCAAGGAACGTAATGTACAGAGCAAACACAGATTCACAAACGGAGACACAAAATGTAGAGTTACCATCGGGGGAAATTGGGGATCGGAGAAAGATGAAGTAAGGGTTTGGCATTAACAGAAACAAAGTAATGTATCAAAAAGAGTTCATCAACGATGACGCACCTGATAGCACAGGGAACGCTACTCAATATTCTTCAATAACCTAACAGGGAAAAGAATCCGAAATACTACAGGTACAGCTACATTTAGAACTGCATCAAGTTGCTGTAGGACTCAAACAGACACAACATTGTATATAAATTATGCTGAAATAGAAAATCAATATTAAATTATAAAACAAGAAAAAGGCAAGAAGTGCCTACTCTATTACCCTCAGGCCTCTGTGACGTGGGCTGATGACACAACCCTAGAACCTCAGCAGGCCTGAGTCCCAAGACTGCGGTATGCTGGTGCTGAGGGAGACAGGAAGGAGCACGTGCCACCAGATCAGCGGCCCCTTGGACCTCTATTGGCCATTCTCCTCTGCATGGTACCACAACCTCCTGATCCAAGACAGCCCCCTTACAGGTAAGCAAAGCCTAGTGTACCCAAATGATGGTAGACCCGCTGGGAGGGAGGAGCTGTGAAAGGACACCAGATCTCCACAGCTCCTGCTAGTGGGGTATCCACCTCCAGCCTCCTTCCTTAGAAAAGCCCCACCTACAAACCAGACCACCCTCCGAATAGCACATTTGCCAGGCTTGGGATTTGCTTGGGAAGTGGCGGTGCAGTGTCAGGGGGAAGAGGTAAGGATACACAAGCCCTGCGGTGTGTGTGCATCCACGTTCGACTCCAAGTTGCAACCCAACACCAAGACTCCTGCTAAGGCTGTGTTTGCCCAAGTTAACACAGAGGACACGAAGAAGTGCTGCCACATTGTGGCGCTTTCCCGTAACAACAACTTGAAAAACTGAGCTCAAGGGCACTTAACATTCACAAGGCCTGCGGGGCTACAAAGGACCCCTCACCTCGAGCAATGTCCTTGGCTAGTTAATCTGAAATGAACTCAAATCTGGCCCGAATCTCAGGCAGAAATGTTTCAAGAGCTCAGTGGTACTTACACGTATTTTTAAAAACAGCACATCAAATGAAAAAATGCTCAGGATCTGTCATGATTAGAGAATGCAAAGAAACGTAGACGAGGTGCTCCCTGGCTGCAGTCCTCAAAAAGCCTAAAAAGAGTAAGTACTCAAGAGGGCAGGCAATAAAGGGAACCCTACTATGCTATTGGTGGGAGTGTAAATTGATAATAGCCAGTATGGAGATCAGTTAGCAAGTCCCTTACTAAACTAAAAACTGGAGCTACCACGAGATACGGAAACCGCACTCCAGTCCGTATAACCAGAGAATACCATCATTGGAATAAAACACTTGCACCCCAACGGACGTTGTGCTACTCTTTACCAGAGCCCAGACATACAAACGACCGAAATGTCCAGCGAGATGAATGGATAAAGACGTTGTGCTACTTACATTCTGGCGACTATCACTCATCCAGAAAGCAAAATGAACCCATGCTATTTGCAGCAACATGGATGGAGCAGTAGATGATCTCACTAATTCTGGTAATTTAGAGACAAAAAGACACATATTCCAGGATATCACTTATATGTGGAGTCTAAAAAGGGATACAAAGGATGTAGTATACAAAGGAAACACAGGTTCACAAACGGAAGAAAGAACTGTACAGTTCCCAGAGGGGGAAATTGGGGATCGGGGAAGGATGAAGTCAGATGTTGGGATTAACAGAAACACACTAATGTATCAAAAAGAATTCATCAACGATGACACACCTGATAGCACAAGGAACGCTACTCAATATTCTTCAATAACCTAACAGGGAAAAGCATCCAAAATACTAGAGGTACAGCTACATTCATAACTTCATCACCTTGCTGTCGAACTCAAACACAACACTGTATATAAACTATGCTGAAATAGGAAATCAATACTAAATTATAAAACAAGTAAAAGGCAAGAAATGCCTACTCTATTACCCACAGGCCTCTGTGACGTGGGTTGATGTCACAACCCTAGAGCCTCAACAGGCCTGGGTCCCAAGGCTGGAGTATGCTGTTGCTGAGGGAGACAGGAAGGAGGACGTGCCACCAGATCACCGGCCCCTTGGACCTCTATTGCCCATTCTGCTCTGCATGGTACCACAACCTCCTGATCCAAGACAGTCCTCTTACAGGTAAGCAAAGCCTAGTGTACCCAAATGATGGTAGACCCGCTGGGAGGGAAGAGCTGTGAAAAGACATTGGATCTCCACAGCTCCTGCTAGTGGGGTTCGTACCTCCAGCCTCCTTCCTTAGAATCGCCCCACCTACAAACCACAGCACCCTCCGAATAGCACATTTGCAAGGCTTGGGATTTGCCTGGGGTCTGGCTGTGCAGGGTAAGGGGGAAGAGGTAAACACACACAAGCCCTGTGGTGTGTGTTCAGCCACTTTCGACTCCAATTTGCAACCCAACACCAAGACTCCCTCTAAGGCTCTGTTTGCCCAAGTTAACACAGAGGACACGAAGAAGTGCTGCCACATCGTGGCGCTTTCCTGTAACAACAACTTGAAAAACTGTGCTCAAGGGCACTTAATATTCACAAGGCCTGCGGGGCTGCAAACGACCCCTGCCCTGGAGTAACGTCCTGGGCTAGGTAATGTGAAATGAATTCCAATCAGGCCCGACCCCCAAGCAGAAATGTTTCAAGAGCTCAATGATCCTCACACGCTTTTTAAAAAACAGCACATCCAATCAAAAGATGTTCAGGATCTATCATGATTAGAGAATGCAAATAAATGTAGACGAGGTGTTCCCTCCCTGCAGTCCTCAAAAAACCTGAAAAGAGTAAGTGCTCAAGAGGGTAGGCAGAAAAGGGGATCCTACTATGCTGTTGGTGGAAATGTAAATTGCTAACAGCCAGTATGGAGATCAGTAGGCATGTTCCTTACTAAACTGTAAACTGGAGCTACCACGAGACTTGGCATCCCCACTCCAGTTTGTATAACAAGAGAATACCATCATTGGAATAAAACATTTGCCCACCCCCCCATCGGTCGTTGTGGTACTCTTTGCCACAGCCAAGACACCCAAACGACCAGAATGTCCAGCGAGAGATGATTGGATAAAGAAGTTGTGCTACCTATACCCCCTGGACTGTCACTCATCCAGAAAACAAAATGAACTCATGCTATTTGTAGCAGCATGGATGGAGCAGTAGATGATCTCACTAATTCTGGAAAATTAGAGACAGAAAGACACATATCCCAGGATATCACTTACATGTGCAGTCGAAAAATGGAGACCAAGGAACGTAATGTACAGAGCAAACACAGATTCACAAACGGAGACACAAAATGTAGAGTTACCATCGGGGGAAATTGGGGATCGGAGAAAGATGAAGTAAGGGTTTGGCATTAACAGAAACAAAGTAATGTATCAAAAAGAGTTCATCAACGATGACGCACCTGATAGCACAGGGAACGCTACTCAATATTCTTCAATAACCTAACAGGGAAAAGAATCCGAAATACTACAGGTACAGCTACATTTAGAACTGCATCAAGTTGCTGTAGGACTCAAACAGACACAACATTGTATATAAATTATGCTGAAATAGAAAATCAATATTAAATTATAAAACAAGAAAAAGGCAAGAAGTGCCTACTCTATTACCCTCAGGCCTCTGTGACGTGGGCTGATGACACAACCCTAGAACCTCAGCAGGCCTGAGTCCCAAGACTGCGGTATGCTGGTGCTGAGGGAGACAGGAAGGAGCACGTGCCACCAGATCAGCGGCCCCTTGGACCTCTATTGGCCATTCTCCTCTGCATGGTACCACAACCTCCTGATCCAAGACAGCCCCCTTACAGGTAAGCAAAGCCTAGTGTACCCAAATGATGGTAGACCCGCTGGGAGGGAGGAGCTGTGAAAGGACACCAGATCTCCACAGCTCCTGCTAGTGGGGTATCCACCTCCAGCCTCCTTCCTTAGAAAAGCCCCACCTACAAACCAGACCACCCTCCGAATAGCACATTTGCCAGGCTTGGGATTTGCTTGGGAAGTGGCGGTGCAGTGTCAGGGGGAAGAGGTAAGGATACACAAGCCCTGCGGTGTGTGTGCATCCACGTTCGACTCCAAGTTGCAACCCAACACCAAGACTCCTGCTAAGGCTGTGTTTGCCCAAGTTAACACAGAGGACACGAAGAAGTGCTGCCACATTGTGGCGCTTTCCCGTAACAACAACTTGAAAAACTGAGCTCAAGGGCACTTAACATTCACAAGGCCTGCGGGGCTACAAAGGACCCCTCACCTCGAGCAATGTCCTTGGCTAGTTGATCTGAAATGAACTCAAATCTGGCCCGACTCTCAGGAAGAAATGTTTCAAGAGCTCAGTGGTACTTACACGTATTTTTAAAAACAGCACATCAAATGAAAAAATGCTCAGGATCTGTCATGATTAGAGAATGCAAAGAAACGTAGACGAGGTGCTCCCTGGCTGCAGTCCTCAAAAAGCCTAAAAAGAGTAAGTACTCAAGAGGGCAGGCAATAAAGGGAACCCTACTATGCTATTGGTGGGAGTGTAAATTGATAATAGCCAGTATGGAGATCAGTTAGCAAGTCCCTTACTAAACTAAAAACTGGAGCTACCACGAGATACGGAAACCGCACTCCAGTCCGTATAACCAGAGAATACCATCATTGGAATAAAACACTTGCACCCCAACGGACGTTGTGCTACTCTTTACCAGAGCCCAGACATACAAACGACCGAAATGTCCAGCGAGATGAATGGATAAAGACGTTGTGCTACTTACATTCTGGCGACTATCACTCATCCAGAAAGCAAAATGAACCCATGCTATTTGCAGCAACATGGATGGAGCAGTAGATGATCTCACTAATTCTGGTAATTTAGAGACAAAAAGACACATATTCCAGGATATCACTTATATGTGGAGTCTAAAAAGGGATACAAAGGATGTAGTATACAAAGGAAACACAGGTTCACAAACGGAAGAAAGAAGTGTACAGTTCCCAGAGGGGGAAATTGGGGATCGGGGAAGGATGAAGTCAGATGTTGGGATTAACAGAAACACACTAATGTATCAAAAAGAATTCATCAACGATGACACACCTGATAGCACAAGGAACGCTACTCAATATTCTTCAATAACCTAACAGGGAAAAGCATCCAAAATACTAGAGGTACAGCTACATTCATAACTTCATCACCTTGCTGTCGAACTCAAACACAACACTGTATATAAACTATGCTGAAATAGGAAATCAATACTAAATTATAAAACAAGTAAAAGGCAAGAAATGCCTACTCTATTACCCACAGGCCTCTGTGACGTGGGTTGATGTCACAACCCTAGAGCCTCAACAGGCCTGGGTCCCAAGGCTGGAGTATGCTGTTGCTGAGGGAGACAGGAAGGAGGACGTGCCACCAGATCACCGGCCCCTTGGACCTCTATTGCCCATTCTGCTCTGCATGGTACCACAACCTCCTGATCCAAGACAGTCCTCTTACAGGTAAGCAAAGCCTAGTGTACCCAAATGATGGTAGACCCGCTGGGAGGGAAGAGCTGTGAAAAGACATTGGATCTCCACAGCTCCTGCTAGTGGGGTTCGTACCTCCAGCCTCCTTCCTTAGAATCGCCCCACCTACAAACCACAGCACCCTCCGAATAGCACATTTGCAAGGCTTGGGATTTGCCTGGGGTCTGGCTGTGCAGGGTAAGGGGGAAGAGGTAAACACACACAAGCCCTGTGGTGTGTGTTCAGCCACTTTCGACTCCAATTTGCAACCCAACACCAAGACTCCCTCTAAGGCTCTGTTTGCCCAAGTTAACACAGAGGACACGAAGAAGTGCTGCCACATCGTGGCGCTTTCCTGTAACAACAACTTGAAAAACTGTGCTCAAGGGCACTTAATATTCACAAGGCCTGCGGGGCTGCAAACGACCCCTGCCCTGGAGTAACGTCCTGGGCTAGGTAATGTGAAATGAATTCCAATCAGGCCCGACCCCCAAGCAGAAATGTTTCAAGAGCTCAATGATCCTCACACGCTTTTTAAAAAACAGCACATCCAATCAAAAGATGTTCAGGATCTATCATGATTAGAGAATGCAAATAAATGTAGACGAGGTGTTCCCTCCCTGCAGTCCTCAAAAAACCTGAAAAGAGTAAGTGCTCAAGAGGGTAGGCAGAAAAGGGGATCCTACTATGCTGTTGGTGGAAATGTAAATTGCTAACAGCCAGTATGGAGATCAGTAGGCATGTTCCTTACTAAACTGTAAACTGGAGCTACCACGAGACTTGGCATCCCCACTCCAGTTTGTATAACAAGAGAATACCATCATTGGAATAAAACATTTGCCCACCCCCCCATCGGTCGTTGTGGTACTCTTTGCCACAGCCAAGACACCCAAACGACCAGAATGTCCAGCGAGAGATGATTGGATAAAGAAGTTGTGCTACCTATACCCCCTGGACTGTCACTCATCCAGAAAACAAAATGAACTCATGCTATTTGTAGCAGCATGGATGGAGCAGTAGATGATCTCACTAATTCTGGAAAATTAGAGACAGAAAGACACATATCCCAGGATATCACTTACATGTGCAGTCGAAAAATGGAGACCAAGGAACGTAATGTACAGAGCAAACACAGATTCACAAACGGAGACACAAAATGTAGAGTTACCATCGGGGGAAATTGGGGATCGGAGAAAGATGAAGTAAGGGTTTGGCATTAACAGAAACAAAGTAATGTATCAAAAAGAGTTCATCAACGATGACGCACCTGATAGCACAGGGAACGCTACTCAATATTCTTCAATAACCTAACAGGGAAAAGAATCCGAAATACTACAGGTACAGCTACATTTAGAACTGCATCAAGTTGCTGTAGGACTCAAACAGACACAACATTGTATATAAATTATGCTGAAATAGAAAATCAATATTAAATTATAAAACAAGAAAAAGGCAAGAAGTGCCTACTCTATTACCCTCAGGCCTCTGTGACGTGGGCTGATGACACAACCCTAGAACCTCAGCAGGCCTGAGTCCCAAGACTGCGGTATGCTGGTGCTGAGGGAGACAGGAAGGAGCACGTGCCACCAGATCAGCGGCCCCTTGGACCTCTATTGGCCATTCTCCTCTGCATGGTACCACAACCTCCTGATCCAAGACAGCCCCCTTACAGGTAAGCAAAGCCTAGTGTACCCAAATGATGGTAGACCCGCTGGGAGGGAGGAGCTGTGAAAGGACACCAGATCTCCACAGCTCCTGCTAGTGGGGTATCCACCTCCAGCCTCCTTCCTTAGAAAAGCCCCACCTACAAACCAGACCACCCTCCGAATAGCACATTTGCCAGGCTTGGGATTTGCTTGGGAAGTGGCGGTGCAGTGTCAGGGGGAAGAGGTAAGGATACACAAGCCCTGCGGTGTGTGTGCATCCACGTTCGACTCCAAGTTGCAACCCAACACCAAGACTCCTGCTAAGGCTGTGTTTGCCCAAGTTAACACAGAGGACACGAAGAAGTGCTGCCACATTGTGGCGCTTTCCCGTAACAACAACTTGAAAAACTGAGCTCAAGGGCACTTAACATTCACAAGGCCTGCGGGGCTACAAAGGACCCCTCACCTCGAGCAATGTCCTTGGCTAGTTAATCTGAAATGAACTCAAATCTGGCCCGAATCTCAGGCAGAAATGTTTCAAGAGCTCAGTGGTACTTACACGTATTTTTAAAAACAGCACATCAAATGAAAAAATGCTCAGGATCTGTCATGATTAGAGAATGCAAAGAAACGTAGACGAGGTGCTCCCTGGCTGCAGTCCTCAAAAAGCCTAAAAAGAGTAAGTACTCAAGAGGGCAGGCAATAAAGGGAACCCTACTATGCTATTGGTGGGAGTGTAAATTGATAATAGCCAGTATGGAGATCAGTTAGCAAGTCCCTTACTAAACTAAAAACTGGAGCTACCACGAGATACGGAAACCGCACTCCAGTCCGTATAACCAGAGAATACCATCATTGGAATAAAACACTTGCACCCCAACGGACGTTGTGCTACTCTTTACCAGAGCCCAGACATACAAACGACCGAAATGTCCAGCGAGATGAATGGATAAAGACGTTGTGCTACTTACATTCTGGCGACTATCACTCATCCAGAAAGCAAAATGAACCCATGCTATTTGCAGCAACATGGATGGAGCAGTAGATGATCTCACTAATTCTGGTAATTTAGAGACAAAAAGACACATATTCCAGGATATCACTTATATGTGGAGTCTAAAAAGGGATACAAAGGATGTAGTATACAAAGGAAACACAGGTTCACAAACGGAAGAAAGAACTGTACAGTTCCCAGAGGGGGAAATTGGGGATCGGGGAAGGATGAAGTCAGATGTTGGGATTAACAGAAACACACTAATGTATCAAAAAGAATTCATCAACGATGACACACCTGATAGCACAAGGAACGCTACTCAATATTCTTCAATAACCTAACAGGGAAAAGCATCCAAAATACTAGAGGTACAGCTACATTCATAACTTCATCACCTTGCTGTCGAACTCAAACACAACACTGTATATAAACTATGCTGAAATAGGAAATCAATACTAAATTATAAAACAAGTAAAAGGCAAGAAATGCCTACTCTATTACCCACAGGCCTCTGTGACGTGGGTTGATGTCACAACCCTAGAGCCTCAACAGGCCTGGGTCCCAAGGCTGGAGTATGCTGTTGCTGAGGGAGACAGGAAGGAGGACGTGCCACCAGATCACCGGCCCCTTGGACCTCTATTGCCCATTCTGCTCTGCATGGTACCACAACCTCCTGATCCAAGACAGTCCTCTTACAGGTAAGCAAAGCCTAGTGTACCCAAATGATGGTAGACCCGCTGGGAGGGAAGAGCTGTGAAAAGACATTGGATCTCCACAGCTCCTGCTAGTGGGGTTCGTACCTCCAGCCTCCTTCCTTAGAATCGCCCCACCTACAAACCACAGCACCCTCCGAATAGCACATTTGCAAGGCTTGGGATTTGCCTGGGGTCTGGCTGTGCAGGGGAAGGGGGAAGAGGTAAACACACACAAGCCCTGTGGTGTGTGTTCAGCCACTTTCGACTCCAATTTGCAACCCAACACCAAGACTCCCTCTAAGGCTCTGTTTGCCCAAGTTAACACAGAGGACACGAAGAAGTGCTGCCACATCGTGGCGCTTTCCTGTAACAACAACTTGAAAAACTGTGCTCAAGGGCACTTAATATTCACAAGGCCTGCGGGGCTGCAAACGACCCCTGCCCTGGAGTAACGTCCTGGGCTAGGTAATGTGAAATGAATTCCAATCAGGCCCGACCCCCAAGCAGAAATGTTTCAAGAGCTCAATGATCCTCACACGCTTTTTAAAAAACAGCACATCCAATCAAAAGATGTTCAGGATCTATCATGATTAGAGAATGCAAATAAATGTAGACGAGGTGTTCCCTCCCTGCAGTCCTCAAAAAACCTGAAAAGAGTAAGTGCTCAAGAGGGTAGGCAGAAAAGGGGATCCTACTATGCTGTTGGTGGAAATGTAAATTGCTAACAGCCAGTATGGAGATCAGTAGGCATGTTCCTTACTAAACTGTAAACTGGAGCTACCACGAGACTTGGCATCCCCACTCCAGTTTGTATAACAAGAGAATACCATCATTGGAATAAAACATTTGCCCACCCCCCCATCGGTCGTTGTGGTACTCTTTGCCACAGCCAAGACACCCAAACGACCAGAATGTCCAGCGAGAGATGATTGGATAAAGAAGTTGTGCTACCTATACCCCCTGGACTGTCACTCATCCAGAAAACAAAATGAACTCATGCTATTTGTAGCAGCATGGATGGAGCAGTAGATGATCTCACTAATTCTGGAAAATTAGAGACAGAAAGACACATATCCCAGGATATCACTTACATGTGCAGTCGAAAAATGGAGACCAAGGAACGTAATGTACAGAGCAAACACAGATTCACAAACGGAGACACAAAATGTAGAGTTACCATCGGGGGAAATTGGGGATCGGAGAAAGATGAAGTAAGGGTTTGGCATTAACAGAAACAAAGTAATGTATCAAAAAGAGTTCATCAACGATGACGCACCTGATAGCACAGGGAACGCTACTCAATATTCTTCAATAACCTAACAGGGAAAAGAATCCGAAATACTACAGGTACAGCTACATTTAGAACTGCATCAAGTTGCTGTAGGACTCAAACAGACACAACATTGTATATAAATTATGCTGAAATAGAAAATCAATATTAAATTATAAAACAAGAAAAAGGCAAGAAGTGCCTACTCTATTACCCTCAGGCCTCTGTGACGTGGGCTGATGACACAACCCTAGAACCTCAGCAGGCCTGAGTCCCAAGACTGCGGTATGCTGGTGCTGAGGGAGACAGGAAGGAGCACGTGCCACCAGATCAGCGGCCCCTTGGACCTCTATTGGCCATTCTCCTCTGCATGGTACCACAACCTCCTGATCCAAGACAGCCCCCTTACAGGTAAGCAAAGCCTAGTGTACCCAAATGATGGTAGACCCGCTGGGAGGGAGGAGCTGTGAAAGGACACCAGATCTCCACAGCTCCTGCTAGTGGGGTATCCACCTCCAGCCTCCTTCCTTAGAAAAGCCCCACCTACAAACCAGACCACCCTCCGAATAGCACATTTGCCAGGCTTGGGATTTGCTTGGGAAGTGGCGGTGCAGTGTCAGGGGGAAGAGGTAAGGATACACAAGCCCTGCGGTGTGTGTGCATCCACGTTCGACTCCAAGTTGCAACCCAACACCAAGACTCCTGCTAAGGCTGTGTTTGCCCAAGTTAACACAGAGGACACGAAGAAGTGCTGCCACATTGTGGCGCTTTCCCGTAACAACAACTTGAAAAACTGAGCTCAAGGGCACTTAACATTCACAAGGCCTGCGGGGCTACAAAGGACCCCTCACCTCGAGCAATGTCCTTGGCTAGTTAATCTGAAATGAACTCAAATCTGGCCCGAATCTCAGGCAGAAATGTTTCAAGAGCTCAGTGGTACTTACACGTATTTTTAAAAACAGCACATCAAATGAAAAAATGCTCAGGATCTGTCATGATTAGAGAATGCAAAGAAACGTAGACGAGGTGCTCCCTGGCTGCAGTCCTCAAAAAGCCTAAAAAGAGTAAGTACTCAAGAGGGCAGGCAATAAAGGGAACCCTACTATGCTATTGGTGGGAGTGTAAATTGATAATAGCCAGTATGGAGATCAGTTAGCAAGTCCCTTACTAAACTAAAAACTGGAGCTACCACGAGATACGGAAACCGCACTCCAGTCCGTATAACCAGAGAATACCATCATTGGAATAAAACACTTGCACCCCAACGGACGTTGTGCTACTCTTTACCAGAGCCCAGACATACAAACGACCGAAATGTCCAGCGAGATGAATGGATAAAGACGTTGTGCTACTTACATTCTGGCGACTATCACTCATCCAGAAAGCAAAATGAACCCATGCTATTTGCAGCAACATGGATGGAGCAGTAGATGATCTCACTAATTCTGGTAATTTAGAGACAAAAAGACACATATTCCAGGATATCACTTATATGTGGAGTCTAAAAAGGGATACAAAGGATGTAGTATACAAAGGAAACACAGGTTCACAAACGGAAGAAAGAACTGTACAGTTCCCAGAGGGGGAAATTGGGGATCGGGGAAGGATGAAGTCAGATGTTGGGATTAACAGAAACACACTAATGTATCAAAAAGAATTCATCAACGATGACACACCTGATAGCACAAGGAACGCTACTCAATATTCTTCAATAACCTAACAGGGAAAAGCATCCAAAATACTAGAGGTACAGCTACATTCATAACTTCATCACCTTGCTGTCGAACTCAAACACAACACTGTATATAAACTATGCTGAAATAGGAAATCAATACTAAATTATAAAACAAGTAAAAGGCAAGAAATGCCTACTCTATTACCCACAGGCCTCTGTGACGTGGGTTGATGTCACAACCCTAGAGCCTCAACAGGCCTGGGTCCCAAGGCTGGAGTATGCTGTTGCTGAGGGAGACAGGAAGGAGGACGTGCCACCAGATCACCGGCCCCTTGGACCTCTATTGCCCATTCTGCTCTGCATGGTACCACAACCTCCTGATCCAAGACAGTCCTCTTACAGGTAAGCAAAGCCTAGTGTACCCAAATGATGGTAGACCCGCTGGGAGGGAAGAGCTGTGAAAAGACATTGGATCTCCACAGCTCCTGCTAGTGGGGTTCGTACCTCCAGCCTCCTTCCTTAGAATCGCCCCACCTACAAACCACAGCACCCTCCGAATAGCACATTTGCAAGGCTTGGGATTTGCCTGGGGTCTGGCTGTGCAGGGTAAGGGGGAAGAGGTAAACACACACAAGCCCTGTGGTGTGTGTTCAGCCACTTTCGACTCCAATTTGCAACCCAACACCAAGACTCCCTCTAAGGCTCTGTTTGCCCAAGTTAACACAGAGGACACGAAGAAGTGCTGCCACATCGTGGCGCTTTCCTGTAACAACAACTTGAAAAACTGTGCTCAAGGGCACTTAATATTCACAAGGCCTGCGGGGCTGCAAACGACCCCTGCCCTGGAGTAACGTCCTGGGCTAGGTAATGTGAAATGAATTCCAATCAGGCCCGACCCCCAAGCAGAAATGTTTCAAGAGCTCAATGATCCTCACACGCTTTTTAAAAAACAGCACATCCAATCAAAAGATGTTCAGGATCTATCATGATTAGAGAATGCAAATAAATGTAGACGAGGTGTTCCCTCCCTGCAGTCCTCAAAAAACCTGAAAAGAGTAAGTGCTCAAGAGGGTAGGCAGAAAAGGGGATCCTACTATGCTGTTGGTGGAAATGTAAATTGCTAACAGCCAGTATGGAGATCAGTAGGCATGTTCCTTACTAAACTGTAAACTGGAGCTACCACGAGACTTGGCATCCCCACTCCAGTTTGTATAACAAGAGAATACCATCATTGGAATAAAACATTTGCCCACCCCCCCATCGGTCGTTGTGGTACTCTTTGCCACAGCCAAGACACCCAAACGACCAGAATGTCCAGCGAGAGATGATTGGATAAAGAAGTTGTGCTACCTATACCCCCTGGACTGTCACTCATCCAGAAAACAAAATGAACTCATGCTATTTGTAGCAGCATGGATGGAGCAGTAGATGATCTCACTAATTCTGGAAAATTAGAGACAGAAAGACACATATCCCAGGATATCACTTACATGTGCAGTCGAAAAATGGAGACCAAGGAACGTAATGTACAGAGCAAACACAGATTCACAAACGGAGACACAAAATGTAGAGTTACCATCGGGGGAAATTGGGGATCGGAGAAAGATGAAGTAAGGGTTTGGCATTAACAGAAACAAAGTAATGTATCAAAAAGAGTTCATCAACGATGACGCACCTGATAGCACAGGGAACGCTACTCAATATTCTTCAATAACCTAACAGGGAAAAGAATCCGAAATACTACAGGTACAGCTACATTTAGAACTGCATCAAGTTGCTGTAGGACTCAAACAGACACAACATTGTATATAAATTATGCTGAAATAGAAAATCAATATTAAATTATAAAACAAGAAAAAGGCAAGAAGTGCCTACTCTATTACCCTCAGGCCTCTGTGACGTGGGCTGATGACACAACCCTAGAACCTCAGCAGGCCTGAGTCCCAAGACTGCGGTATGCTGGTGCTGAGGGAGACAGGAAGGAGCACGTGCCACCAGATCAGCGGCCCCTTGGACCTCTATTGGCCATTCTCCTCTGCATGGTACCACAACCTCCTGATCCAAGACAGCCCCCTTACAGGTAAGCAAAGCCTAGTGTACCCAAATGATGGTAGACCCGCTGGGAGGGAGGAGCTGTGAAAGGACACCAGATCTCCACAGCTCCTGCTAGTGGGGTATCCACCTCCAGCCTCCTTCCTTAGAAAAGCCCCACCTACAAACCAGACCACCCTCCGAATAGCACATTTGCCAGGCTTGGGATTTGCTTGGGAAGTGGCGGTGCAGTGTCAGGGGGAAGAGGTAAGGATACACAAGCCCTGCGGTGTGTGTGCATCCACGTTCGACTCCAAGTTGCAACCCAACACCAAGACTCCTGCTAAGGCTGTGTTTGCCCAAGTTAACACAGAGGACACGAAGAAGTGCTGCCACATTGTGGCGCTTTCCCGTAACAACAACTTGAAAAACTGAGCTCAAGGGCACTTAACATTCACAAGGCCTGCGGGGCTACAAAGGACCCCTCACCTCGAGCAATGTCCTTGGCTAGTTAATCTGAAATGAACTCAAATCTGGCCCGAATCTCAGGCAGAAATGTTTCAAGAGCTCAGTGGTACTTACACGTATTTTTAAAAACAGCACATCAAATGAAAAAATGCTCAGGATCTGTCATGATTAGAGAATGCAAAGAAACGTAGACGAGGTGCTCCCTGGCTGCAGTCCTCAAAAAGCCTAAAAAGAGTAAGTACTCAAGAGGGCAGGCAATAAAGGGAACCCTACTATGCTATTGGTGGGAGTGTAAATTGATAATAGCCAGTATGGAGATCAGTTAGCAAGTCCCTTACTAAACTAAAAACTGGAGCTACCACGAGATACGGAAACCGCACTCCAGTCCGTATAACCAGAGAATACCATCATTGGAATAAAACACTTGCACCCCAACGGACGTTGTGCTACTCTTTACCAGAGCCCAGACATACAAACGACCGAAATGTCCAGCGAGATGAATGGATAAAGACGTTGTGCTACTTACATTCTGGCGACTATCACTCATCCAGAAAGCAAAATGAACCCATGCTATTTGCAGCAACATGGATGGAGCAGTAGATGATCTCACTAATTCTGGTAATTTAGAGACAAAAAGACACATATTCCAGGATATCACTTATATGTGGAGTCTAAAAAGGGATACAAAGGATGTAGTATACAAAGGAAACACAGGTTCACAAACGGAAGAAAGAACTGTACAGTTCCCAGAGGGGGAAATTGGGGATCGGGGAAGGATGAAGTCAGATGTTGGGATTAACAGAAACACACTAATGTATCAAAAAGAATTCATCAACGATGACACACCTGATAGCACAAGGAACGCTACTCAATATTCTTCAATAACCTAACAGGGAAAAGCATCCAAAATACTAGAGGTACAGCTACATTCATAACTTCATCACCTTGCTGTCGAACTCAAACACAACACTGTATATAAACTATGCTGAAATAGGAAATCAATACTAAATTATAAAACAAGTAAAAGGCAAGAAATGCCTACTCTATTACCCACAGGCCTCTGTGACGTGGGTTGATGTCACAACCCTAGAGCCTCAACAGGCCTGGGTCCCAAGGCTGGAGTATGCTGTTGCTGAGGGAGACAGGAAGGAGGACGTGCCACCAGATCACCGGCCCCTTGGACCTCTATTGCCCATTCTGCTCTGCATGGTACCACAACCTCCTGATCCAAGACAGTCCTCTTACAGGTAAGCAAAGCCTAGTGTACCCAAATGATGGTAGACCCGCTGGGAGGGAAGAGCTGTGAAAAGACATTGGATCTCCACAGCTCCTGCTAGTGGGGTTCGTACCTCCAGCCTCCTTCCTTAGAATCGCCCCACCTACAAACCACAGCACCCTCCGAATAGCACATTTGCAAGGCTTGGGATTTGCCTGGGGTCTGGCTGTGCAGGGGAAGGGGGAAGAGGTAAACACACACAAGCCCTGTGGTGTGTGTTCAGCCACTTTCGACTCCAATTTGCAACCCAACACCAAGACTCCCTCTAAGGCTCTGTTTGCCCAAGTTAACACAGAGGACACGAAGAAGTGCTGCCACATCGTGGCGCTTTCCTGTAACAACAACTTGAAAAACTGTGCTCAAGGGCACTTAATATTCACAAGGCCTGCGGGGCTGCAAACGACCCCTGCCCTGGAGTAACGTCCTGGGCTAGGTAATGTGAAATGAATTCCAATCAGGCCCGACCCCCAAGCAGAAATGTTTCAAGAGCTCAATGATCCTCACACGCTTTTTAAAAAACAGCACATCCAATCAAAAGATGTTCAGGATCTATCATGATTAGAGAATGCAAATAAATGTAGACGAGGTGTTCCCTCCCTGCAGTCCTCAAAAAACCTGAAAAGAGTAAGTGCTCAAGAGGGTAGGCAGAAAAGGGGATCCTACTATGCTGTTGGTGGAAATGTAAATTGCTAACAGCCAGTATGGAGATCAGTAGGCATGTTCCTTACTAAACTGTAAACTGGAGCTACCACGAGACTTGGCATCCCCACTCCAGTTTGTATAACAAGAGAATACCATCATTGGAATAAAACATTTGCCCACCCCCCCATCGGTCGTTGTGGTACTCTTTGCCACAGCCAAGACACCCAAACGACCAGAATGTCCAGCGAGAGATGATTGGATAAAGAAGTTGTGCTACCTATACCCCCTGGACTGTCACTCATCCAGAAAACAAAATGAACTCATGCTATTTGTAGCAGCATGGATGGAGCAGTAGATGATCTCACTAATTCTGGAAAATTAGAGACAGAAAGACACATATCCCAGGATATCACTTACATGTGCAGTCGAAAAATGGAGACCAAGGAACGTAATGTACAGAGCAAACACAGATTCACAAACGGAGACACAAAATGTAGAGTTACCATCGGGGGAAATTGGGGATCGGAGAAAGATGAAGTAAGGGTTTGGCATTAACAGAAACAAAGTAATGTATCAAAAAGAGTTCATCAACGATGACGCACCTGATAGCACAGGGAACGCTACTCAATATTCTTCAATAACCTAACAGGGAAAAGAATCCGAAATACTACAGGTACAGCTACATTTAGAACTGCATCAAGTTGCTGTAGGACTCAAACAGACACAACATTGTATATAAATTATGCTGAAATAGAAAATCAATATTAAATTATAAAACAAGAAAAAGGCAAGAAGTGCCTACTCTATTACCCTCAGGCCTCTGTGACGTGGGCTGATGACACAACCCTAGAACCTCAGCAGGCCTGAGTCCCAAGACTGCGGTATGCTGGTGCTGAGGGAGACAGGAAGGAGCACGTGCCACCAGATCAGCGGCCCCTTGGACCTCTATTGGCCATTCTCCTCTGCATGGTACCACAACCTCCTGATCCAAGACAGCCCCCTTACAGGTAAGCAAAGCCTAGTGTACCCAAATGATGGTAGACCCGCTGGGAGGGAGGAGCTGTGAAAGGACACCAGATCTCCACAGCTCCTGCTAGTGGGGTATCCACCTCCAGCCTCCTTCCTTAGAAAAGCCCCACCTACAAACCAGACCACCCTCCGAATAGCACATTTGCCAGGCTTGGGATTTGCTTGGGAAGTGGCGGTGCAGTGTCAGGGGGAAGAGGTAAGGATACACAAGCCCTGCGGTGTGTGTGCATCCACGTTCGACTCCAAGTTGCAACCCAACACCAAGACTCCTGCTAAGGCTGTGTTTGCCCAAGTTAACACAGAGGACACGAAGAAGTGCTGCCACATTGTGGCGCTTTCCCATAACAACAACTTGAAAAACTGAGCTCAAGGGCACTTAACATTCACAAGGCCTGCGGGGCTACAAAGGACCCCTCACCTCGAGCAATGTCCTTGGCTAGTTGATCTGAAATGAACTCAAATCTGGCCCGACTCTCAGGAAGAAATGTTTCAAGAGCTCAGTGGTACTTACACGTATTTTTAAAAACAGCACATCAAATGAAAAAATGCTCAGGATCTGTCATGATTAGAGAATGCAAAGAAACGTAGACGAGGTGCTCCCTGGCTGCAGTCCTCAAAAAGCCTAAAAAGAGTAAGTACTCAAGAGGGCAGGCAATAAAGGGAACCCTACTATGCTATTGGTGGGAGTGTAAATTGATAATAGCCAGTATGGAGATCAGTTAGCAAGTCCCTTACTAAACTAAAAACTGGAGCTACCACGAGATACGGAAACCGCACTCCAGTCCGTATAACCAGAGAATACCATCATTGGAATAAAACACTTGCACCCCAACGGACGTTGTGCTACTCTTTACCAGAGCCCAGACATACAAACGACCGAAATGTCCAGCGAGATGAATGGATAAAGACGTTGTGCTACTTACATTCTGGCGACTATCACTCATCCAGAAAGCAAAATGAACCCATGCTATTTGCAGCAACATGGATGGAGCAGTAGATGATCTCACTAATTCTGGTAATTTAGAGACAAAAAGACACATATTCCAGGATATCACTTATATGTGGAGTCTAAAAAGGGATACAAAGGATGTAGTATACAAAGGAAACACAGGTTCACAAACGGAAGAAAGAAGTGTACAGTTCCCAGAGGGGGAAATTGGGGATCGGGGAAGGATGAAGTCAGATGTTGGGATTAACAGAAACACACTAATGTATCAAAAAGAATTCATCAACGATGACACACCTGATAGCACAAGGAACGCTACTCAATATTCTTCAATAACCTAACAGGGAAAAGCATCCAAAATACTAGAGGTACAGCTACATTCATAACTTCATCACCTTGCTGTCGAACTCAAACACAACACTGTATATAAACTATGCTGAAATAGGAAATCAATACTAAATTATAAAACAAGTAAAAGGCAAGAAATGCCTACTCTATTACCCACAGGCCTCTGTGACGTGGGTTGATGTCACAACCCTAGAGCCTCAACAGGCCTGGGTCCCAAGGCTGGAGTATGCTGTTGCTGAGGGAGACAGGAAGGAGGACGTGCCACCAGATCACCGGCCCCTTGGACCTCTATTGCCCATTCTGCTCTGCATGGTACCACAACCTCCTGATCCAAGACAGTCCTCTTACAGGTAAGCAAAGCCTAGTGTACCCAAATGATGGTAGACCCGCTGGGAGGGAAGAGCTGTGAAAAGACATTGGATCTCCACAGCTCCTGCTAGTGGGGTTCGTACCTCCAGCCTCCTTCCTTAGAATCGCCCCACCTACAAACCACAGCACCCTCCGAATAGCACATTTGCAAGGCTTGGGATTTGCCTGGGGTCTGGCTGTGCAGGGGAAGGGGGAAGAGGTAAACACACACAAGCCCTGTGGTGTGTGTTCAGCCACTTTCGACTCCAATTTGCAACCCAACACCAAGACTCCCTCTAAGGCTCTGTTTGCCCAAGTTAACACAGAGGACACGAAGAAGTGCTGCCACATCGTGGCGCTTTCCTGTAACAACAACTTGAAAAACTGTGCTCAAGGGCACTTAATATTCACAAGGCCTGCGGGGCTGCAAACGACCCCTGCCCTGGAGTAACGTCCTGGGCTAGGTAATGTGAAATGAATTCCAATCAGGCCCGACCCCCAAGCAGAAATGTTTCAAGAGCTCAATGATCCTCACACGCTTTTTAAAAAACAGCACATCCAATCAAAAGATGTTCAGGATCTATCATGATTAGAGAATGCAAATAAATGTAGACGAGGTGTTCCCTCCCTGCAGTCCTCAAAAAACCTGAAAAGAGTAAGTGCTCAAGAGGGTAGGCAGAAAAGGGGATCCTACTATGCTGTTGGTGGAAATGTAAATTGCTAACAGCCAGTATGGAGATCAGTAGGCATGTTCCTTACTAAACTGTAAACTGGAGCTACCACGAGACTTGGCATCCCCACTCCAGTTTGTATAACAAGAGAATACCATCATTGGAATAAAACATTTGCCCACCCCCCCATCGGTCGTTGTGGTACTCTTTGCCACAGCCAAGACACCCAAACGACCAGAATGTCCAGCGAGAGATGATTGGATAAAGAAGTTGTGCTACCTATACCCCCTGGACTGTCACTCATCCAGAAAACAAAATGAACTCATGCTATTTGTAGCAGCATGGATGGAGCAGTAGATGATCTCACTAATTCTGGAAAATTAGAGACAGAAAGACACATATCCCAGGATATCACTTACATGTGCAGTCGAAAAATGGAGACCAAGGAACGTAATGTACAGAGCAAACACAGATTCACAAACGGAGACACAAAATGTAGAGTTACCATCGGGGGAAATTGGGGATCGGAGAAAGATGAAGTAAGGGTTTGGCATTAACAGAAACAAAGTAATGTATCAAAAAGAGTTCATCAACGATGACGCACCTGATAGCACAGGGAACGCTACTCAATATTCTTCAATAACCTAACAGGGAAAAGAATCCGAAATACTACAGGTACAGCTACATTTAGAACTGCATCAAGTTGCTGTAGGACTCAAACAGACACAACATTGTATATAAATTATGCTGAAATAGAAAATCAATATTAAATTATAAAACAAGAAAAAGGCAAGAAGTGCCTACTCTATTACCCTCAGGCCTCTGTGACGTGGGCTGATGACACAACCCTAGAACCTCAGCAGGCCTGAGTCCCAAGACTGCGGTATGCTGGTGCTGAGGGAGACAGGAAGGAGCACGTGCCACCAGATCAGCGGCCCCTTGGACCTCTATTGGCCATTCTCCTCTGCATGGTACCACAACCTCCTGATCCAAGACAGCCCCCTTACAGGTAAGCAAAGCCTAGTGTACCCAAATGATGGTAGACCCGCTGGGAGGGAGGAGCTGTGAAAGGACACCAGATCTCCACAGCTCCTGCTAGTGGGGTATCCACCTCCAGCCTCCTTCCTTAGAAAAGCCCCACCTACAAACCAGACCACCCTCCGAATAGCACATTTGCCAGGCTTGGGATTTGCTTGGGAAGTGGCGGTGCAGTGTCAGGGGGAAGAGGTAAGGATACACAAGCCCTGCGGTGTGTGTGCATCCACGTTCGACTCCAAGTTGCAACCCAACACCAAGACTCCTGCTAAGGCTGTGTTTGCCCAAGTTAACACAGAGGACACGAAGAAGTGCTGCCACATTGTGGCGCTTTCCCGTAACAACAACTTGAAAAACTGAGCTCAAGGGCACTTAACATTCACAAGGCCTGCGGGGCTACAAAGGAACCCTCACCTCGAGCAATGTCCTTGGCTAGTTAATCTGAAATGAACTCAAATCTGGCCCGAATCTCAGGCAGAAATGTTTCAAGAGCTCAGTGGTACTTACACGTATTTTTAAAAACAGCACATCAAATGAAAAAATGCTCAGGATCTGTCATGATTAGAGAATGCAAAGAAACGTAGACGAGGTGCTCCCTGGCTGCAGTTCTCAAAAAGCCTAAAAAGAGTAAGTGCTCAAGAGGGCAGGCAATAAAGGGAACCCTACTATGCTGTTGGTGGGAATGTAAATTGATAACAGCCAGTATGGAGATCAGTAAGCAAGTCCCTTACTAAACTATAAACTGGAGCTACCACGAGACACGGAAACCGCACTCCAGTTCGTATAACCAGAGAATACCATCATTGGAATAAAACACTTGCACCCCAACGGACGTTGTGCTACTCTTTACCATAGCCCACACATGCAAATGACCGAAATGTCCAGCGAGAGATGAATGGATAAAGATGTTGTGCTACTTACATTCTGGCGACTATCACTCATCCAGAAAACAAAATGAACTCATGCTATTTGCTTCAACACGGATGGAGCAGTAGATGAGCTCACTAATTCTGGTAATTTAGAGACCGAAAGACACATATCCCAGGACATCACTTATATGTGGAGTCTATAAACAGATACAAAGGATGTAGTAAACAAAGGAAACACAGGTTCACAAACGGAAAAAAGAAGTGTAGAGCTCCCAGAGGGTGAAATTGGGGATGGGGGAAGGATGAAGTCAGAGGTGGGGATTAACAGAAACACACTAATGTATCAAAAAGAGTTCATCAACGAGGACGCACCTGATCGCACAGGGAACGCTACTCAATATTCTTCAATAACCTAACAGGGAAAAGAATCCAAAATACTACAGGTACAGCTACATTCATAATTCATCACCTTGCTGTCGAATTCAAACACAACACTGTATATAAACTATGCTGAAATAGGAAATCAATACTAAATTATAAAACAAGTAAAAGGCAAGAAATGCCTACTCTATTACCCTCAGGCCTCTGTGACGTGGGCTGATGTCACAACCCTAGAGCCTCAGCAGGCCTGGGTCCCAAGGCTGGAGTATGCAGTTCCTGAGGGAGACAGGAAGGAGGACGTGCCACCAGATCACCGGCCCCTTGGACCTCTATTGCCCATTCTGCTCTGCATGGTACCACAACCTCCTGATCCAAGACAGTCCTCTTACAGGTAAGCAAAGCCTAGTGTACCCAAATGATGGTAGACCCGCTGGGAGGGAAGAGCTGTGAAAAGACATTGGATCTCCACAGCTCCTGCTAGTGGGGTTCGTACCTCCAGCCTCCTTCCTTAGAATCGCCCCACCTACCAACCACAGCACCCTCAGAATAGCACATTTGCAAGGCTTGGGATTTGCCTGGGTGTGGCGGTGCAGTGTAAGGGGGAGGAGGTAAAGATACACAAGCCCTACGGTGTGTGTTCAGCCACCTTTGACTCCAATTTGCAACCCAACACCAAGACTCCCTCTAAGGTTGTGTTTGCACAAGTTAACACAGTGGACATGAAGAAGTGCTGCCGCCTTGTGGCCTTTTCCCATAACAACAACTTGAAAAACTGTGCTCAAGGGCACTTAACATTCACAAGGCCTGCGGGGCTGCAAACGACCCCTGCCCTCGAGAAATGTCCTTGGCTAGTTGATCTGAAATGAACTCAAATCTGGCCCGAATCTCAGGCAGAAATGTTTCAAGAGCTCAGTGGTACTTACACGTATTTTTAAAAACAGCACATCAAATGAAAAAATGCTAAGTATCTGTCATGATTAGAGAATGCAAAGAAACGTAGACGAGGTGTTCCCTGGCTGCAGTCCTCAAAAAGCCTAAAAAGAGTAAGTGCTCAAGAGGGCAGGCAATAAAGGGAACCCTACTATGCTGTTGGTGGGAGTGTAAATTGATAATAGCCAGTATGGAGATCAGTTAGCAAGTCCCTTACTAAACTAAAAATTGGAGCTACCACGAGATACGGAAACCGCACTCCAGTCCGTATAACCAGAGAATACCATCATTGGAATAAAACACTTGCACCCCAACGGACGTTGTGCTACTCTTTACCATAGCCCAGACATACAAACGACCAAAATGTCCAGCGAGAGATGAATGGATAAGGATGTTGTGCTACTTACATTCTGGCGACTATCACTCATCCAGAAAGCAAAATGAACCCATGCTATTTGCAGCAACATGGATGGAGCAGTAGATGATCTCACTAATTCTGGTAATTTAGAGACAAAAAGACACATATTCCAGGATATCACTTATATGTGGAGTCCAAAAAGGGATACAAAGGATGTAGTATACAACGGAAACACAGGTTCACAAACGGAAGAAAGAAGTGGACAGTTCCCAGAGGGGGAAATTGGGGATCGGGGAAGGATGAAGTCGGAGGTTGGGATTAACAGAAACACACTAATGTATCAAAAAGAATTCATCAACGATGACACACCTGATAGCACAAGGAACGCTACTCAATATTCTTCAATAACCTAACAGGGAAAAGCATCCAAAATACTAGAGGTACAGCTACATTCATAACTTCATCACCTTGCTGTCGAACTCAAACACAACACTGTATATAAACTATGCTGAAATAGGAAATCAATACTAAATTATAAAACAAGTAAAAGGCAAGAAATGCCTACTCTATTACCCTCAGGCCTCTGTGACGTGGGCTGATGTCACAACCCTAGAGCCTCAGCAGGCCTGGGTCCCAAGGCTGGAGTATGCTGTTGCTGAGGGAGACAGGAAGGAGGACGTGCCACCAGATCACCGGCCCCTTGGACCTCTATTGCCCATTCTGCTCTGCATGGAACCACAACCTCCCGATCTAAGACAGCCCTCTTACAGGTAAGCAAAGCCTAGTGTACCCAAATGATGGTAGAACCGCTGGGAGAGAGGAGCTGTGAAAGGACACCGGATCTCCACAGCTCCTGCTAGTGGGGTTCGTACCTCCAGCCTCCTTCCTTAGAATCGCCCCACCTACAAACCACAGCACCCTCCGAATAGCACATTTGCAAGGCTTGGGATTTGCCTGGGGTCTGGCTGTGCACGTTTAGGGGGAAGAGGTAAACACACACAAGCCCTGTGGTGTGTGTTCAGCCACGTTCGAGTCCAATTTGCAACCCAACACCAAGACTCCCTCTAAGGCTCTGTTTGCCCAAGTTAACACAGAGGACACGAAGAAGTGCTGCCACATCGTGGCGCTTTCCTGTAACAACAACTTGAAAAACTGTGCTCAAGGGCACTTAATATTCACAAGGCCTGCGGGGCTGCAAACGACCCCTGCCCTTGAGCAACGTCCTGGGCTAGGTAATGTGAAATGAATTCAAATCAGGCCCGACTCCCAGGCAGAAATGTTTCAAGAGCTCAATGATCCTCACACGCTTTTTAAAAAACAGCACATCCAATCAAAAGATGTTCAGGATCTATCATGATTAGAGAATGCAAATAAACGTAGACGAGGTGTTCCCTCCCTACAGTCCTCAAAAAGCCTAAAAAGAGTAAGTGCTCAAGAGGGCAGGCAGAAAAGGGGATCCTACTATGCTGTTGGTGGAAATGTAAATTGCTAACAGCCAGTATGGAGATCAGTAGGCATGTTCCTTACTAAACTGTAAACTGGAGCTACCACGAGATTGGGCATCCCCACTCCAGTTTGTATAAGAAGAGAATACCATCATTGGAATAAAACATTTGCCCCCCCCCAACGGTCGTTGTGGTACTCTTTGCCATAGCCAAGACACCCAAACGACCAGAATGTCCAGCGAGAGATGATTGGATAAAGAAGTTGTGCTACCTATAACCCCTGGACTGTCACTCATCCAGACAACAAAATGAACTCATGCTATTTGTAGCAGCATGGATGGAGCAATAGACGATCTCAGTAATTCGGGAAAATTAGACACAGAAAGACACATATCGTGAGATATCACGTACATGTGCAGTCGAAAACTGGAGAAAAAGGAACGTAATGTACAGAGCAAACACAGACTCACAAACGGAGACACGAAATGTAGAGTTACCATCGGGGGAAATTGGGGATCGGAGAAAGATGAAGTAAGAGGTTGGCATTAACAGAAACACAGTAATGTATCAAAAAGAGTTCATCAACGATGACGCACCTGATAGCACAGGGAACGCTACTCAATATTCTTCAGTAACCTAACAGGGAAAAGAATCCGAAATACTACAGGTACAGCTACATTTAGAACTGCATCAAGTTGCTGTAGGACTCAAATAGACAGAACATTGTATATAAATTATGCTGAAATAGAAAATCAGTATTAAATTATAAAACAAGAAAAAGGTAAGAAATGGCTACCTATTACCCTCAGGCCTCTGTGACGTGGGCTGATGTCACAACTGTAGAGCCTCAGCAGGCCTGGGTCCCAAGGCTGGAGTATGCTGTCGCTGAGGGAGACAGGAAGGAGCATGTGCCACCAGATCACCGGCCCCTTAGACCTCTATTGCCCATTCTGCTCTGCATGGTACCACAAGCTCCCGATCCAAGACAGCCCTCTTACAGGTAAGCAAAGCCTAGTGTACCCAAATGATGGTAGAACCGCTGGGAGGGAGGAGCTGTGAAAGGACACCGGATCTCCACAGCTCCTGCTAGTGGGGTATCCACCTCCAGCCTCCTTCCTTAGAATCACCCCACCTACAAACCACAGCACCCTCAGAATAGCACATTTTCAAGGCTTGGGATTTGCCTGGGGACTGGCGGTGCAGTGTAAGGGGGAGGAGGTAAAGATACACAAGCCCTGTGGTGTGTGTTCAACCACATTCAACTCCAATTTGCAACCCAACACCAAGACTCCCTCTAAGGTTGTGTTTGCCCAAGTTAACACAGAGGACATGAAGAAGTGCTGGCGCCTTCTGGCCTTTTCCCATAACAACAAATTGAAAAACTGTGCTCAAGGGCAGTTAACATTCACAAGGCCTGCGGGGCTGCAAACGACCCCTGCCCTTGAGAAATGTCCTTGGCTAGTTAATCTGAAATGAACTCAAATCTGGCCCGAATCTCAGGCAGAAATGTTTCAAGAGCTCAGTGGTACTTACACGTATTTTTAAAAACAGCACATCAAATGAAAAAATGCTCAGGATCTGTCATGATTAGAGAATGCAAAGAAACGTAGACGAGGTGTTCCCTGGCTGCAGTCCTCAAAAAGCCTAAAAAGAGTAAGTACTCAAGAGGGCAGGCAATAAAGGGAACCCTACTATGCTATTGGTGGGAGTGTAAATTGATAATAGCCAGTATGGAGATCAGTTAGCAAGTCCCTTACTAAACTAAAAACTGGAGCTACCACGAGATACGGAAACCGCACTCCAGTCCGTATAACCAGAGAATACCATCATTGGAATAAAACACTTGCACCCCAACGGACGTTGTGCTACTCTTTACCAGAGCCCAGACATACAAACGACCGAAATGTCCAGCGAGATGAATGGATAAAGACGTTGTGCTACTTACATTCTGGCGACTATCACTCATCCAGAAAGCAAAATGAACCCATGCTATTTGCAGCAACATGGATGGAGCAGTAGATGATCTCACTAATTCTGGTAATTTAGAGACAAAAAGACACATATTCCAGGATATCACTTATATGTGGAGTCTAAAAAGGGATACAAAGGATGTAGTATACAAAGGAAACACAGGTTCACAAACGGAAGAAAGAAGTGTACAGTTCCCAGAGGGGGAAATTGGGGATCGGGGAAGGATGAAGTCAGATGTTGGGATTAACAGAAACACACTAATGTATCAAAAAGAATTCATCAACGATGACACACCTGATAGCACAAGGAACGCTACTCAATATTCTTCAATAACCTAACAGGGAAAAGAATCCAAAATACTAGAGGTACAGCTACATTCATAACTTCATCACCTTGCTGTCGAACTCAAACACAACACTGTATATAAACTATGCTGAAATAGGAAATCAATACTAAATTATAAAACAAGTAAAAGGCAAGAAATGCCTACTCTATTACCCACAGGCCTCTGTGACGTGGGTTGATGTCACAACCCTAGAGCCTCAACAGGCCTGGGTCCCAAGGCTGGAGTATGCTGTTGCTGAGGGAGACAGGAAGGAGGACGTGCCACCAGATCACCGGCCCCTTGGACCTCTATTGCCCATTCTGCTCTGCATGGTACCACAACCTCCTGATCCAAGACAGTCCTCTTACAGGTAAGCAAAGCCTAGTGTACCCAAATGATGGTAGACCCGCTGGGAGGGAAGAGCTGTGAAAAGACATTGGATCTCCACAGCTCCTGCTAGTGGGGTTCATACCTCCAGCCTCCTTCCTTAGAATCGCCCCACCTACAAACCACAGCACCCTCCGAATAGCACATTTGCAAGGCTTGGGATTTGCCTGGGGTCTGGCTGTGCAGGGTAAGGGGGAAGAGGTAAACACACACAAGCCCTGTGGTGTGTGTTCAGCCACTTTCGACTCCAATTTGCAACCCAACACCAAGACTCCCTCTAAGGCTCTGTTTGCCCAAGTTAACACAGAGGACACGAAGAAGTGCTGCCACATCGTGGCGCTTTCCTGTAACAACAACTTGAAAAACTGTGCTCAAGGGCACTTAATATTCACAAGGCCTGCGGGGCTGCAAACGACCCCTGCCCTGGAGTAACGTCCTGGGCTAGGTAATGTGAAATGAATTCAAATCAGGCCCGACCCCCAAGCAGAAATGTTTCAAGAGCTCAATGATCCTCACACGCTTTTTAAAAAACAGCACATCCAATCAAAAGATGTTCAGGATCTATCATGATTAGAGAATGCAAATAAATGTAGACGAGGTGTTCCCTCCCTGCAGTCCTCAAAAAACCTGAAAAGAGTAAGTGCTCAAGAGGGTAGGCAGAAAAGGGGATCCTACTATGCTGTTGGTGGAAATGTAAATTGCTAACAGCCAGTATGGAGATCAGTAGGCATGTTCCTTACTAAACTGTAAACTGGAGCTACCACGAGACTTGGCATCCCCACTCCAGTTTGTATAACAAGAGAATACCATCATTGGAATAAAACATTTGCCCACCCCCCCATCGGTCGTTGTGGTACTCTTTGCCATAGCCAAGACACCCAAACGACCAGAATGTCCAGCGAGAGATGATTGGATAAAGAAGTTGTGCTACCTATACCCCCTGGACTGTCACTCATCCAGAAAACAAAATGAACTCATGCTATTTGTAGCAGCATGGATGGAGCAGTAGATGATCTCACTAATTCTGGAAAATTAGAGACAGAAAGACACATATCCCAGGATATCACTTACATGTGCAGTCGAAAAATGGAGACCAAGGAACGTAATGTACAGAGCAAACACAGATTCACAAACGGAGACACAAAATGTAGAGTTACCATCGGGGGAAATTGGGGATCGGAGAAAGATGAAGTAAGGGTTTGGCATTAACAGAAACAAAGTAATGTATCAAAAAGAGTTCATCAACGATGACGCACCTGATAGCACAGGGAACGCTACTCAATATTCTTCAATAACCTAACAGGGAAAAGAATCCGAAATACTACAGGTACAGCTACATTTAGAACTGCATCAAGTTGCTGTAGGACTCAAACAGACACAACATTGTATATAAATTATGCTGAAATAGAAAATCAATATTAAATTATAAAACAAGAAAAAGGCAAGAAGTGCCTACTCTATTACCCTCAGGCCTCTGTGACGTGGGCTGATGACACAACCCTAGAACCTCAGCAGGCCTGAGTCCCAAGACTGCGGTATGCTGGTGCTGAGGGAGACAGGAAGGAGCACGTGCCACCAGATCAGCGGCCCCTTGGACCTCTATTGGCCATTCTCCTCTGCATGGTACCACAACCTCCTGATCCAAGACAGCCCCCTTACAGGTAAGCAAAGCCTAGTGTACCCAAATGATGGTAGACCCGCTGGGAGGGAGGAGCTGTGAAAGGACACCAGATCTCCACAGCTCCTGCTAGTGGGGTATCCACCTCCAGCCTCCTTCCTTAGAAAAGCCCCACCTACAAACCAGACCACCCTCCGAATAGCACATTTGCCAGGCTTGGGATTTGCTTGGGAAGTGGCGGTGCAGTGTCAGGGGGAAGAGGTAAGGATACACAAGCCCTGCGGTGTGTGTGCATCCACGTTCGACTCCAAGTTGCAACCCAACACCAAGACTCCTGCTAAGGCTGTGTTTGCCCAAGTTAACACAGAGGACACGAAGAAGTGCTGCCACATTGTGGCGCTTTCCCGTAACAACAACTTGAAAAACTGAGCTCAAGGGCACTTAACATTCACAAGGCCTGCGGGGCTACAAAGGACCCCTCACCTCGAGCAATGTCCTTGGCTAGTTGATCTGAAATGAACTCAAATCTGGCCCGACTCTCAGGAAGAAATGTTTCAAGAGCTCATTGGTACTTACACGTAGTTTTAAAAACAGCACATCAAATGAAAAAATCCTCAGGATCTGTCATGAAGAGAGAATGCAACGAAACGTAGACGAGGTGCTCCCTGGCTGCAGTTCTCAAAAAGCCTAAAAAGAGTAAGTGCTCAAGAGGGCAGGCAATAAAGGGAACCCTACTATGCTGTTGGTGGGAATGTAAATTGATAACAGCCAGTATGGAGATCAGTAAGCAAGTCCCTTACTAAACTATAAACTGGAGCTACCACGAGACACGGAAACCGCACTCCAGTTCGTATAACCAGAGAATACCATCATTGGAATAAAACACTTGCACCCCAACGGACGTTGTGCTACTCTTTACCATAGCCCACACATGCAAATGACCGAAATGTCCAGCGAGAGATGAATGGATAAAGATGTTGTGCTACTTACATTCTGGCGACTATCACTCATCCAGAAAACAAAATGAACTCATGCTATTTGCTTCAACACGGATGGAGCAGTAGATGAGCTCACTAATTCTGGTAATTTAGAGACCGAAAGACACATATCCCAGGACATCACTTATATGTGGAGTCTATAAACAGATACAAAGGATGTAGTAAACAAAGGAAACACAGGTTCACAAACGGAAAAAAGAAGTGTAGAGCTCCCAGAGGGTGAAATTGGGGATGGGGGAAGGATGAAGTCAGAGGTGGGGATTAACAGAAACACACTAATGTATCAAAAAGAGTTCATCAACGAGGACGCACCTGATCGCACAGGGAACGCTACTCAATATTCTTCAATAACCTAACAGGGAAAAGAATCCAAAATACTACAGGTACAGCTACATTCATAATTCATCACCTTGCTGTCGAATTCAAACACAACACTGTATATAAACTATGCTGAAATAGGAAATCAATACTAAATTATAAAACAAGTAAAAGGCAAGAAATGCCTACTCTATTACCCTCAGGCCTCTGTGACGTGGGCTGATGTCACAACCCTAGAGCCTCAGCAGGCCTGGGTCCCAAGGCTGGAGTATGCAGTTCCTGAGGGAGACAGGAAGGAGGACGTGCCACCAGATCACCGGCCCCTTGGACCTCTATTGCCCATTCTGCTCTGCATGGTACCACAACCTCCTGATCCAAGACAGTCCTCTTACAGGTAAGCAAAGCCTAGTGTACCCAAATGATGGTAGACCCGCTGGGAGGGAAGAGCTGTGAAAAGACATTGGATCTCCACAGCTCCTGCTAGTGGGGTTCGTACCTCCAGCCTCCTTCCTTAGAATCGCCCCACCTACCAACCACAGCACCCTCAGAATAGCACATTTGCAAGGCTTGGGATTTGCCTGGGTGTGGCGGTGCAGTGTAAGGGGGAGGAGGTAAAGATACACAAGCCCTACGGTGTGTGTTCAGCCACCTTTGACTCCAATTTGCAACCCAACACCAAGACTCCCTCTAAGGTTGTGTTTGCACAAGTTAACACAGTGGACATGAAGAAGTGCTGCCGCCTTGTGGCCTTTTCCCATAACAACAACTTGAAAAACTGTGCTCAAGGGCACTTAACATTCACAAGGCCTGCGGGGCTGCAAACGACCCCTGCCCTCGAGAAATGTCCTTGGCTAGTTGATCTGAAATGAACTCAAATCTGGCCCGACTCTCAGGCAGAAATGTTTCAAGAGCTCAGTGGTACTTACACGTATTTTTAAAAACAGCACATCAAATGAAAAAATGCTAAGTATCTGTCATGATTAGAGAATGCAAAGAAACGTAGACGAGGTGTTCCCTGGCTGCAGTCCTCAAAAAGCCTAAAAAGAGTAAGTGCTCAAGAGGGCAGGCAATAAAGGGAACCCTACTATGCTGTTGGTGGGAGTGTAAATTGATAATAGCCAGTATGGAGATCAGTTAGCAAGTCCCTTACTAAACTAAAAATTGGAGCTACCACGAGATACGGAAACCGCACTCCAGTCCGTATAACCAGAGAATACCATCATTGGAATAAAACACTTGCACCCCAACGGACGTTGTGCTACTCTTTACCATAGCCCAGACATACAAACGACCAAAATGTCCAGCGAGAGATGAATGGATAAGGATGTTGTGCTACTTACATTCTGGCGACTATCACTCATCCAGAAAGCAAAATGAACCCATGCTATTTGCAGCAACATGGATGGAGCAGTAGATGATCTCACTAATTCTGGTAATTTAGAGACAAAAAGACACATATTCCAGGATATCACTTATATGTGGAGTCCAAAAAGGGATACAAAGGATGTAGTATACAACGGAAACACAGGTTCACAAACGGAAGAAAGAAGTGGACAGTTCCCAGAGGGGGAAATTGGGGATCGGGGAAGGATGAAGTCGGAGGTTGGGATTAACAGAAACACACTAATGTATCAAAAAGAATTCATCAACGATGACACACCTGATAGCACAAGGAACGCTACTCAATATTCTTCAATAACCTAACAGGGAAAAGCATCCAAAATACTAGAGGTACAGCTACATTCATAACTTCATCACCTTGCTGTCGAACTCAAACACAACACTGTATATAAACTATGCTGAAATAGGAAATCAATACTAAATTATAAAACAAGTAAAAGGCAAGAAATGCCTACTCTATTACCCTCAGGCCTCTGTGACGTGGGCTGATGTCACAACCCTAGAGCCTCAGCAGGCCTGGGTCCCAAGGCTGGAGTATGCTGTTGCTGAGGGAGACAGGAAGGAGGACGTGCCACCAGATCACCGGCCCCTTGGACCTCTATTGCCCATTCTGCTCTGCATGGAACCACAACCTCCCGATCTAAGACAGCCCTCTTACAGGTAAGCAAAGCCTAGTGTACCCAAATGATGGTAGAACCGCTGGGAGAGAGGAGCTGTGAAAGGACACCGGATCTCCACAGCTCCTGCTAGTGGGGTTCGTACCTCCAGCCTCCTTCCTTAGAATCGCCCCACCTACAAACCACAGCACCCTCCGAATAGCACATTTGCAAGGCTTGGGATTTGCCTGGGGTCTGGCTGTGCACGTTTAGGGGGAAGAGGTAAACACACACAAGCCCTGTGGTGTGTGTTCAGCCACGTTCGAGTCCAATTTGCAACCCAACACCAAGACTCCCTCTAAGGCTCTGTTTGCCCAAGTTAACACAGAGGACACGAAGAAGTGCTGCCACATCGTGGCGCTTTCCTGTAACAACAACTTGAAAAACTGTGCTCAAGGGCACTTAATATTCACAAGGCCTGCGGGGCTGCAAACGACCCCTGCCCTTGAGCAACGTCCTGGGCTAGGTAATGTGAAATGAATTCAAATCAGGCCCGACTCCCAGGCAGAAATGTTTCAAGAGCTCAATGATCCTCACACGCTTTTTAAAAAACAGCACATCCAATCAAAAGATGTTCAGGATCTATCATGATTAGAGAATGCAAATAAACGTAGACGAGGTGTTCCCTCCCTACAGTCCTCAAAAAGCCTAAAAAGAGTAAGTGCTCAAGAGGGCAGGCAGAAAAGGGGATCCTACTATGCTGTTGGTGGAAATGTAAATTGCTAACAGCCAGTATGGAGATCAGTAGGCATGTTCCTTACTAAACTGTAAACTGGAGCTACCACGAGATTGGGCATCCCCACTCCAGTTTGTATAAGAAGAGAATACCATCATTGGAATAAAACATTTGCCCCCCCCCAACGGTCGTTGTGGTACTCTTTGCCATAGCCAAGACACCCAAACGACCAGAATGTCCAGCGAGAGATGATTGGATAAAGAAGTTGTGCTACCTATAACCCCTGGACTGTCACTCATCCAGACAACAAAATGAACTCATGCTATTTGTAGCAGCATGGATGGAGCAATAGACGATCTCAGTAATTCGGGAAAATTAGACACAGAAAGACACATATCGTGAGATATCACGTACATGTGCAGTCGAAAACTGGAGAAAAAGGAACGTAATGTACAGAGCAAACACAGACTCACAAACGGAGACACGAAATGTAGAGTTACCATCGGGGGAAATTGGGGATCGGAGAAAGATGAAGTAAGAGGTTGGCATTAACAGAAACACAGTAATGTATCAAAAAGAGTTCATCAACGATGACGCACCTGATAGCACAGGGAACGCTACTCAATATTCTTCAGTAACCTAACAGGGAAAAGAATCCGAAATACTACAGGTACAGCTACATTTAGAACTGCATCAAGTTGCTGTAGGACTCAAATAGACAGAACATTGTATATAAATTATGCTGAAATAGAAAATCAGTATTAAATTATAAAACAAGAAAAAGGTAAGAAATGGCTACCTATTACCCTCAGGCCTCTGTGACGTGGGCTGATGTCACAACTGTAGAGCCTCAGCAGGCCTGGGTCCCAAGGCTGGAGTATGCTGTCGCTGAGGGAGACAGGAAGGAGCATGTGCCACCAGATCACCGGCCCCTTAGACCTCTATTGCCCATTCTGCTCTGCATGGTACCACAAGCTCCCGATCCAAGACAGCCCTCTTACAGGTAAGCAAAGCCTAGTGTACCCAAATGATGGTAGAACTGCTGGGAGGGAGGAGCTGTGAAAGGACACCGGATCTCCACAGCTCCTGCTAGTGGGGTATCCACCTCCAGCCTCCTTCCTTAGAATCACCCCACCTACAAACCACAGCACCCTCAGAATAGCACATTTTCAAGGCTTGGGATTTGCCTGGGGACTGGCGGTGCAGTGTAAGGGGGAGGAGGTAAAGATACACAAGCCCTGTGGTGTGTGTTCAACCACATTCAACTCCAATTTGCAACCCAACACCAAGACTCCCTCTAAGGTTGTGTTTGCCCAAGTTAACACAGAGGACATGAAGAAGTGCTGGCGCCTTCTGGCCTTTTCCCATAACAACAAATTGAAAAACTGTGCTCAAGGGCAGTTAACATTCACAAGGCCTGCGGGGCTGCAAACGACCCCTGCCCTTGAGAAATGTCCTTGGCTAGTTAATCTGAAATGAACTCAAATCTGGCCCGAATCTCAGGCAGAAATGTTTCAAGAGCTCAGTGGTACTTACACGTATTTTTAAAAACAGCACATCAAATGAAAAAATGCTCAGGATCTGTCATGATTAGAGAATGCAAAGAAACGTAGACGAGGTGTTCCCTGGCTGCAGTCCTCAAAAAGCCTAAAAAGAGTAAGTACTCAAGAGGGCAGGCAATAAAGGGAACCCTACTATGCTATTGGTGGGAGTGTAAATTGATAATAGCCAGTATGGAGATCAGTTAGCAAGTCCCTTACTAAACTAAAAACTGGAGCTACCACGAGATACGGAAACCGCACTCCAGTCCGTATAACCAGAGAATACCATCATTGGAATAAAACACTTGCACCCCAACGGACGTTGTGCTACTCTTTACCAGAGCCCAGACATACAAACGACCGAAATGTCCAGCGAGATGAATGGATAAAGACGTTGTGCTACTTACATTCTGGCGACTATCACTCATCCAGAAAGCAAAATGAACCCATGCTATTTGCAGCAACATGGATGGAGCAGTAGATGATCTCACTAATTCTGGTAATTTAGAGACAAAAAGACACATATTCCAGGATATCACTTATATGTGGAGTCTAAAAAGGGATACAAAGGATGTAGTATACAAAGGAAACACAGGTTCACAAACGGAAGAAAGAAGTGTACAGTTCCCAGAGGGGGAAATTGGGGATCGGGGAAGGATGAAGTCAGATGTTGGGATTAACAGAAACACACTAATGTATCAAAAAGAATTCATCAACGATGACACACCTGATAGCACAAGGAACGCTACTCAATATTCTTCAATAACCTAACAGGGAAAAGAATCCAAAATACTAGAGGTACAGCTACATTCATAACTTCATCACCTTGCTGTCGAACTCAAACACAACACTGTATATAAACTATGCTGAAATAGGAAATCAATACTAAATTATAAAACAAGTAAAAGGCAAGAAATGCCTACTCTATTACCCACACGCCTCTGTGACGTGGGTTGATGTCACAACCCTAGAGCCTCAACAGGCCTGGGTCCCAAGGCTGGAGTATGCTGTTGCTGAGGGAGACAGGAAGGAGGACGTGCCACCAGATCACCGGCCCCTTGGACCTCTATTGCCCATTCTGCTCTGCATGGTACCACAACCTCCTGATCCAAGACAGTCCTCTTACAGGTAAGCAAAGCCTAGTGTACCCAAATGATGGTAGACCCGCTGGGAGGGAAGAGCTGTGAAAAGACATTGGATCTCCACAGCTCCTGCTAGTGGGGTTCATACCTCCAGCCTCCTTCCTTAGAATCGCCCCACCTACAAAACACAGCACCCTCCGAATAGCACATTTGCAAGGCTTGGGATTTGCCTGGGGTCTGGCTGTGCAGGGTAAGGGGGAAGAGGTAAACACACACAAGCCCTGTGGTGTGTGTTCAGCCACTTTCGACTCCAATTTGCAACCCAACACCAAGACTCCCTCTAAGGCTCTGTTTGCCCAAGTTAACACAGAGGACACGAAGAAGTGCTGCCACATCGTGGCGCTTTCCTGTAACAACAACTTGAAAAACTGTGCTCAAGGGCACTTAATATTCACAAGGCCTGCGGGGCTGCAAACGACCCCTGCCCTGGAGTAACGTCCTGGGCTAGGTAATGTGAAATGAATTCCAATCAGGCCCGACCCCCAAGCAGAAATGTTTCAAGAGCTCAATGATCCTCACACGCTTTTTAAAAAACAGCACATCCAATCAAAAGATGTTCAGGATCTATCATGATTAGAGAATGCAAATAAATGTAGACGAGGTGTTCCCTCCCTGCAGTCCTCAAAAAACCTGAAAAGAGTAAGTGCTCAAGAGGGTAGGCAGAAAAGGGGATCCTACTATGCTGTTGGTGGAAATGTAAATTGCTAACAGCCAGTATGGAGATCAGTAGGCATGTTCCTTACTAAACTGTAAACTGGAGCTACCACGAGACTTGGCATCCCCACTCCAGTTTGTATAACAAGAGAATACCATCATTGGAATAAAACATTTGCCCACCCCCCCATCGGTCGTTGTGGTACTCTTTGCCATAGCCAAGACACCCAAACGACCAGAATGTCCAGCGAGAGATGATTGGATAAAGAAGTTGTGCTACCTATACCCCCTGGACTGTCACTCATCCAGAAAACAAAATGAACTCATGCTATTTGTAGCAGCATGGATGGAGCAGTAGATGATCTCACTAATTCTGGAAAATTAGAGACAGAAAGACACATATCCCAGGATATCACTTACATGTGCAGTCGAAAAATGGAGACCAAGGAACGTAATGTACAGAGCAAACACAGATTCACAAACGGAGACACAAAATGTAGAGTTACCATCGGGGGAAATTGGGGATCGGAGAAAGATGAAGTAAGGGTTTGGCATTAACAGAAACAAAGTAATGTATCAAAAAGAGTTCATCAACGATGACGCACCTGATAGCACAGGGAACGCTACTCAATATTCTTCAATAACCTAACAGGGAAAAGAATCCGAAATACTACAGGTACAGCTACATTTAGAACTGCATCAAGTTGCTGTAGGACTCAAACAGACACAACATTGTA
This sequence comes from Balaenoptera ricei, assembly GCF_028023285.1. NCBI lineage: Eukaryota > Metazoa > Chordata > Mammalia > Artiodactyla > Balaenopteridae > Balaenoptera > Balaenoptera ricei. Next base: position 63,911,645 of record NC_082649.1, on the reverse strand, counting down.
TATAAATTATGCTGAAATAGAAAATCAATATTAAATTATAAAACAAGAAAAAGGCAAGAAGTGCCTACTCTATTACCCTCAGGCCTCTGTGACGTGGGCTGATGACACAACCCTAGAACCTCAGCAGGCCTGAGTCCCAAGACTGCGGTATGCTGGTGCTGAGGGAGACAGGAAGGAGCACGTGCCACCAGATCAGCGGCCCCTTGGACCTCTATTGGCCATTCTCCTCTGCATGGTACCACAACCTCCTGATCCAAGACAGCCCCCTTACAGGTAAGCAAAGCCTAGTGTACCCAAATGATGGTAGACCCGCTGGGAGGGAGGAGCTGTGAAAGGACACCAGATCTCCACAGCTCCTGCTAGTGGGGTATCCACCTCCAGCCTCCTTCCTTAGAAAAGCCCCACCTACAAACCAGACCACCCTCCGAATAGCACATTTGCCAGGCTTGGGATTTGCTTGGGAAGTGGCGGTGCAGTGTCAGGGGGAAGAGGTAAGGATACACAAGCCCTGCGGTGTGTGTGCATCCACGTTCGACTCCAAGTTGCAACCCAACACCAAGACTCCTGCTAAGGCTGTGTTTGCCCAAGTTAACACAGAGGACACGAAGAAGTGCTGCCACATTGTGGCGCTTTCCCGTAACAACAACTTGAAAAACTGAGCTCAAGGGCACTTAACATTCACAAGGCCTGCGGGGCTACAAAGGACCCCTCACCTCGAGCAATGTCCTTGGCTAGTTGATCTGAAATGAACTCAAATCTGGCCCGACTCTCAGGAAGAAATGTTTCAAGAGCTCATTGGTACTTACACGTAGTTTTAAAAACAGCACATCAAATGAAAAAATCCTCAGGATCTGTCATGAAGAGAGAATGCAACGAAACGTAGACGAGGTGCTCCCTGGCTGCAGTTCTCAAAAAGCCTAAAAAGAGTAAGTGCTCAAGAGGGCAGGCAATAAAGGGAACCCTACTATGCTGTTGGTGGGAATGTAAATTGATAACAGCCAGTATGGAGATCAGTAAGCAAGTCCCTTACTAAACTATAAACTGGAGCTACCACGAGACACGGAAACCGCACTCCAGTTCGTATAACCAGAGAATACCATCATTGGAATAAAACACTTGCACCCCAACGGACGTTGTGCTACTCTTTACCATAGCCCACACATGCAAATGACCGAAATGTCCAGCGAGAGATGAATGGATAAAGATGTTGTGCTACTTACATTCTGGCGACTATCACTCATCCAGAAAACAAAATGAACTCATGCTATTTGCTTCAACACGGATGGAGCAGTAGATGAGCTCACTAATTCTGGTAATTTAGAGACCGAAAGACACATATCCCAGGACATCACTTATATGTGGAGTCTATAAACAGATACAAAGGATGTAGTAAACAAAGGAAACACAGGTTCACAAACGGAAAAAAGAAGTGTAGAGCTCCCAGAGGGTGAAATTGGGGATGGGGGAAGGATGAAGTCAGAGGTGGGGATTAACAGAAACACACTAATGTATCAAAAAGAGTTCATCAACGAGGACGCACCTGATCGCACAGGGAACGCTACTCAATATTCTTCAATAACCTAACAGGGAAAAGAATCCAAAATACTACAGGTACAGCTACATTCATAATTCATCACCTTGCTGTCGAACTCAAACACAACACTGTATATAAACTATGCTGAAATAGGAAATCAATACTAAATTATAAAACAAGTAAAAGGCAAGAAATGCCTACTCTATTACCCTCAGGCCTCTGTGACGTGGGCTGATGTCACAACCCTAGAGCCTCAGCAGGCCTGGGTCCCAAGGCTGGAGTATGCAGTTCCTGAGGGAGACAGGAAGGAGGACGTGCCACCAGATCACCGGCCCCTTGGACCTCTATTGCCCATTCTGCTCTGCATGGTACCACAACCTCCTGATCCAAGACAGTCCTCTTACAGGTAAGCAAAGCCTAGTGTACCCAAATGATGGTAGACCCGCTGGGAGGGAAGAGCTGTGAAAAGACATTGGATCTCCACAGCTCCTGCTAGTGGGGTTCGTACCTCCAGCCTCCTTCCTTAGAATCGCCCCACCTACCAACCACAGCACCCTCAGAATAGCACATTTGCAAGGCTTGGGATTTGCCTGGGTGTGGCGGTGCAGTGTAAGGGGGAGGAGGTAAAGATACACAAGCCCTACGGTGTGTGTTCAGCCACCTTTGACTCCAATTTGCAACCCAACACCAAGACTCCCTCTAAGGTTGTGTTTGCACAAGTTAACACAGTGGACATGAAGAAGTGCTGCCGCCTTGTGGCCTTTTCCCATAACAACAACTTGAAAAACTGTGCTCAAGGGCACTTAACATTCACAAGGCCTGCGGGGCTGCAAACGACCCCTGCCCTCGAGAAATGTCCTTGGCTAGTTGATCTGAAATGAACTCAAATCTGGCCCGACTCTCAGGCAGAAATGTTTCAAGAGCTCAGTGGTACTTACACGTATTTTTAAAAACAGCACATCAAATGAAAAAATGCTAAGTATCTGTCATGATTAGAGAATGCAAAGAAACGTAGACGAGGTGTTCCCTGGCTGCAGTCCTCAAAAAGCCTAAAAAGAGTAAGTGCTCAAGAGGGCAGGCAATAAAGGGAACCCTACTATGCTGTTGGTGGGAGTGTAAATTGATAATAGCCAGTATGGAGATCAGTTAGCAAGTCCCTTACTAAACTAAAAATTGGAGCTACCACGAGATACGGAAACCGCACTCCAGTCCGTATAACCAGAGAATACCATCATTGGAATAAAACACTTGCACCCCAACGGACGTTGTGCTACTCTTTACCATAGCCCAGACATACAAACGACCAAAATGTCCAGCGAGAGATGAATGGATAAGGATGTTGTGCTACTTACATTCTGGCGACTATCACTCATCCAGAAAGCAAAATGAACCTATGCTATTTGCAGCAACATGGATGGAGCAGTAGATGATCTCACTAATTCTGGTAATTTAGAGACAAAAAGACACATATTCCAGGATATCACTTATATGTGGAGTCCAAAAAGGGATACAAAGGATGTAGTATACAACGGAAACACAGGTTCACAAACGGAAGAAAGAAGTGGACAGTTCCCAGAGGGGGAAATTGGGGATCGGGGAAGGATGAAGTCGGAGGTTGGGATTAACAGAAACACACTAATGTATCAAAAAGAATTCATCAACGATGACACACCTGATAGCACAAGGAACGCTACTCAATATTCTTCAATAACCTAACAGGGAAAAGCATCCAAAATACTAGAGGTACAGCTACATTCATAACTTCATCACCTTGCTGTCGAACTCAAACACAACACTGTATATAAACTATGCTGAAATAGGAAATCAATACTAAATTATAAAACAAGTAAAAGGCAAGAAATGCCTACTCTATTACCCTCAGGCCTCTGTGACGTGGGCTGATGTCACAACCCTAGAGCCTCAGCAGGCCTGGGTCCCAAGGCTGGAGTATGCTGTTGCTGAGGGAGACAGGAAGGAGGACGTGCCACCAGATCACCGGCCCCTTGGACCTCTATTGCCCATTCTGCTCTGCATGGAACCACAACCTCCCGATCTAAGACAGCCCTCTTACAGGTAAGCAAAGCCTAGTGTACCCAAATGATGGTAGACCCGCTGGGAGGGAAGAGCTGTGAAAAGACATTGGATCTCCACAGCTCCTGCTAGTGGGGTTCGTACCTCCTGCTAGTGGGGTTCGTACCTCCAGCCTCCTTCCTTAGAATCGCCCCACCTACAAACCACAGCACCCTCCGAATAGCACATTTGCAAGGCTTGGGATTTGCCTGGGGTCTGGCTGTGCACGTTTAGGGGGAAGAGGTAAACACACACAAGCCCTGTGGTGTGTGTTCAGCCACGTTCGAGTCCAATTTGCAACCCAACACCAAGACTCCCTCTAAGGCTCTGTTTGCCCAAGTTAACACAGAGGACACGAAGAAGTGCTGCCACATCGTGGCGCTTTCCTGTAACAACAACTTGAAAAACTGTGCTCAAGGGCACTTAATATTCACAAGGCCTGCGGGGCTGCAAACGACCCCTGCCCTTGAGCAACGTCCTGGGCTAGGTAATGTGAAATGAATTCAAATCAGGCCCGACTCCCAGGCAGAAATGTTTCAAGAGCTCAATGATCCTCACACGCTTTTTAAAAAACAGCACATCAAATCAAAAGATGTTCAGGATCTATCATGATTAGAGAATGCAAATAAACGTAGACGAGGTGTTCCCTCCCTACAGTCCTCAAAAAGCCTAAAAAGAGTAAGTGCTCAAGAGGGCAGGCAGAAAAGGGGATCCTACTATGCTGTTGGTGGAAATGTAAATTGCTAACAGCCAGTATGGAGATCAGTAGGCATGTTCCTTACTAAACTGTAAACTGGAGCTACCACGAGATTGGGCATCCCCACTCCAGTTTGTATAAGAAGAGAATACCATCATTGGAATAAAACATTTGCCCCCCCCCCCAACGGTCGTTGTGGTACTCTTTGCCATAGCCAAGACACCCAAACGACCAGAATGTCCAGCGAGAGATGATTGGATAAAGAAGTTGTGCTACCTATAACCCCTGGACTGTCACTCATCCAGACAACAAAATGAACTCATGCTATTTGTAGCAGCATGGATGGAGCAATAGACGATCTCACTAATTCGGGAAAATTAGACACAGAAAGACACATATCGCGAGATATCACGTACATGTGCAGTCGAAAACTGGAGACCAAGGAACGTAATGTACAGAGCAAACACAGACTCACAAACGGAGACACGAAATGTAGAGTTACCATCGGGGGAAATTGGGGATCGGAGAAAGATGAAGTAAGAGGTTGGCATTAACAGAAACACAGTAATGTATCAAAAAGAGTTCATCAACGATGACACACCTGATAGCACAGGGAACGCTACTCAATATTCTTCAGTAACCTAACAGGGAAAAGAATCCGAAATACTACAGGTACAGCTACATTTAGAACTGCATCAAGTTGCTGTAGGACTCAAATAGACAGAACATTGTATATAAATTATGCTGAAATAGAAAATCAGTATTAAATTATAAAACAAGAAAAAGGTAAGAAATGCCTACCTATTACCCTCAGGCCTCTGTGACGTGGGCTGATGTCACAACTGTAGAGCCTCAGCAGGCCTGGGTCCCAAGGCTGGAGTATGCTGTCGCTGAGGGAGACAGGAAGGAGCATGTGCCACCAGATCACCGGCCCCTTAGACCTCTATTGCCCATTCTGCTCTGCATGGTACCACAAGCTCCCGATCCAAGACAGCCCTCTTACAGGTAAGCAAAGCCTAGTGTACCCAAATGATGGTAGAACTGCTGGGAGGGAGGAGCTGTGAAAGGACACCGGATCTCCACAGCTCCTGCTAGTGGGGTATCCACCTCCAGCCTCCTTCCTTAGAATCACCCCACCTACAAACCACAGCACCCTCAGAATAGCACATTTTCAAGGCTTGGGATTTGCCTGGGGACTGGCGGTGCAGTGTAAGGGGGAGGAGGTAAAGATACACAAGCCCTGTGGTGTGTGTTCAACCACATTCAACTCCAATTTGCAACCCAACACCAAGACTCCCTCTAAGGTTGTGTTTGCCCAAGTTAACACAGAGGACATGAAGAAGTGCTGGCGCCTTCTGGCCTTTTCCCATAACAACAAATTGAAAAACTGTGCTCAAGGGCAGTTAACATTCACAAGGCCTGCGGGGCTGCAAACGACCCCTGCCCTTGAGAAATGTCCTTGGCTAGTTAATCTGAAATGAACTCAAATCTGGCCCGAATCTCAGGCAGAAATGTTTCAAGAGCTCAGTGGTACTTACACGTATTTTTAAAAACAGCACATCAAATGAAAAAATGCTCAGGATCTGTCATGATTAGAGAATGCAAAGAAACGTAGACGAGGTGTTCCCTGGCTGCAGTCCTCAAAAAGCCTAAAAAGAGTAAGTACTCAAGAGGGCAGGCAATAAAGGGAACCCTACTATGCTATTGGTGGGAGTGTAAATTGATAATAGCCAGTATGGAGATCAGTTAGCAAGTCCCTTACTAAACTAAAAACTGGAGCTACCACGAGATACGGAAACCGCACTCCAGTCCGTATAACCAGAGAATACCATCATTGGAATAAAACACTTGCACCCCAACGGACGTTGTGCTACTCTTTACCAGAGCCCAGACATACAAACGACCGAAATGTCCAGCGAGATGAATGGATAAAGACGTTGTGCTACTTACATTCTGGCGACTATCACTCATCCAGAAAGCAAAATGAACCCATGCTATTTGCAGCAACATGGATGGAGCAGTAGATGATCTCACTAATTCTGGTAATTTAGAGACAAAAAGACACATATTCCAGGATATCACTTATATGTGGAGTCTAAAAAGGGATACAAAGGATGTAGTATACAAAGGAAACACAGGTTCACAAACGGAAGAAAGAAGTGTACAGTTCCCAGAGGGGGAAATTGGGGATCGGGGAAGGATGAAGTCAGATGTTGGGATTAACAGAAACACACTAATGTATCAAAAAGAATTCATCAACGATGACACACCTGATAGCACAAGGAACTCTACTCAATATTCTTCAATAACCTAACAGGGAAAAGAATCCAAAATACTAGAGGTACAGCTACATTCATAACTTCATCACCTTGCTGTCGAACTCAAACACAACACTGTATATAAACTATGCTGAAATAGGAAATCAATACTAAATTATAAAACAAGTAAAAGGCAAGAAATGCCTACTCTATTACCCACAGGCCTCTGTGACGTGGGTTGATGTCACAACCCTAGAGCCTCAACAGGCCTGGGTCCCAAGGCTGGAGTATGCTGTTGCTGAGGGAGACAGGAAGGAGGACGTGCCACCAGATCACCGGCCCCTTGGACCTCTATTGCCCATTCTGCTCTGCATGGTACCACAACCTCCTGATCCAAGACAGTCCTCTTACAGGTAAGCAAAGCCTAGTGTACCCAAATGATGGTAGACCCGCTGGGAGGGAAGAGCTGTGAAAAGACATTGGATCTCCACAGCTCCTGCTAGTGGGGTTCATACCTCCAGCCTCCTTCCTTAGAATCGCCCCACCTACAAACCACAGCACCCTCCGAATAGCACATTTGCAAGGCTTGGGATTTGCCTGGGGTCTGGCTGTGCAGGGTAAGGGGGAAGAGGTAAACACACACAAGCCCTGTGGTGTGTGTTCAGCCACTTTCGACTCCAATTTGCAACCCAACACCAAGACTCCCTCTAAGGCTCTGTTTGCCCAAGTTAACACAGAGGACACGAAGAAGTGCTGCCACATCGTGGCGCTTTCCTGTAACAACAACTTGAAAAACTGTGCTCAAGGGCACTTAATATTCACAAGGCCTGCGGGGCCGCAAACGACCCCTGCCCTGGAGTAACGTCCTGGGCTAGGTAATGTGAAATGAATTCAAATCAGGCCCGACCCCCAAGCAGAAATGTTTCAAGAGCTCAATGATCCTCACACGCTTTTTAAAAAACAGCACATCCAATCAAAAGATGTTCAGGATCTATCATGATTAGAGAATGCAAATAAATGTAGACAAGGTGTTCCCTCCCTGCAGTCCTCAAAAAACCTGAAAAGAGTAAGTGCTCAAGAGGGTAGGCAGAAAAGGGGATCCTACTATGCTGTTGGTGGAAATGTAAATTGCTAACAGCCAGTATGGAGATCAGTAGGCATGTTCCTTACTAAACTGTAAACTGGAGCTACCACGAGACTTGGCATCCCCACTCCAGTTTGTATAACAAGAGAATACCATCATTGGAATAAAACATTTGCCCACCCCCCCATCGGTCGTTGTGGTACTCTTTGCCATAGCCAAGACACCCAAACGACCAGAATGTCCAGCGAGAGATGATTGGATAAAGAAGTTGTGCTACCTATACCCCCCCTGGACTGTCACTCATCCAGAAAACAAAATGAACTCATGCTATTTGTAGCAGCATGGATGGAGCAGTAGATGATCTCACTAATTCTGGAAAATTAGAGACAGAAAGACACATATCCCAGGATATCACTTACATGTGCAGTCGAAAAATGGAGACCAAGGAACGTGATGTACAGAGCAAACACAGATTCACAAACGGAGACACAAAATGTAGAGTTACCATCGGGGGAAATTGGGGATCGGAGAAAGATGAAGTAAGGGTTTGGCATTAACAGAAACAAAGTAATGTATCAAAAAGAGTTCATCAACGATGACGCACCTGATAGCACAGGGAACGCTACTCAATATTCTTCAATAACCTAACAGGGAAAAGAATCCAAAATACTACAGGTACAGCTACATTTAGAACTGCATCAAGTTGCTGTAGGACTCAAACAGACACAACATTGTATATAAATTATGCTGAAATAGAAAATCAATATTAAATTATAAAACAAGAAAAAGGCAAGAAGTGCCTACTCTATTACCCTCAGGCCTCTGTGACGTGGGCTGATGACACAACCCTAGAACCTCAGCAGGCCTGAGTCCCAAGACTGCGGTATGCTGGTGCTGAGGGAGACAGGAAGGAGCACGTGCCACCAGATCAGCGGCCCCTTGGACCACTATTGGCCATTCTCCTCTGCATGGTACCACAACCTCCTGATCCAAGACAGCCCCCTTACAGGTAAGCAAAGCCTAGTGTACCCAAATGATGGTAGACCCGCTGGGAGGGAGGAGCTGTGAAAGGACACCAGATCTCCACAGCTCCTGCTAGTGGGGTATCCACCTCCAGCCTCCTTCCTTAGAATCGCCCCACCTACAAACCAGACCACCCTCCGAATAGCACATTTGCCAGGCTTGGGATTTGCTTGGGAAGTGGCGGTGCAGTGTCAGGGGGAAGAGGTAAGGATACACAAGCCCTGCGGTGTGTGTGCATCCACGTTCGACTCCAAGTTGCAACCCAACACCAAGACTCCTGCTAAGGCTGTGTTTGCCCAAGTTAACACAGAGGACACGAAGAAGTGCTGCCACATTGTGGCGCTTTCCCGTAACAACAACTTGAAAAACTGAGCTCAAGGGCACTTAACATTCACAAGGCCTGCGGGGCTACAAAGGACCCCTCACCTCGAGCAATGTCCTTGGCTAGTTGATCTGAAATGAACTCAAATCTGGCCCGACTCTCAGGAAGAAATGTTTCAAGAGCTCATTGGTACTTACACGTAGTTTTAAAAACAGCACATCAAATGAAAAAATCCTCAGGATCTGTCATGAAGAGAGAATGCAACGAAACGTAGACGAGGTGCTCCCTGGCTGCAGTTCTCAAAAAGCCTAAAAAGAGTAAGTGCTCAAGAGGGCAGGCAATAAAGGGAACCCTACTATGCTGTTGGTGGGAATGTAAATTGATAACAGCCAGTATGGAGATCAGTAAGCAAGTCCCTTACTAAACTATAAACTGGAGCTACCACGAGACACGGAAACCGCACTCCAGTTCGTATAACCAGAGAATACCATCATTGGAATAAAACACTTGCACCCCAACGGACGTTGTGCTACTCTTTACCATAGCCCACACATGCAAATGACCGAAATGTCCAGCGAGAGATGAATGGATAAAGATGTTGTGCTACTTACATTCTGGCGACTATCACTCATCCAGAAAACAAAATGAACTCATGCTATTTGCTTCAACACGGATGGAGCAGTAGATGAGCTCACTAATTCTGGTAATTTAGAGACCGAAAGACACATATCCCAGGACATCACTTATATGTGGAGTCTATAAACAGATACAAAGGATGTAGTAAACAAAGGAAACACAGGTTCACAAACGGAAAAAAGAAGTGTAGAGCTCCCAGAGGGTGAAATTGGGGATGGGGGAAGGATGAAGTCAGAGGTGGGGATTAACAGAAACACACTAATGTATCAAAAAGAGTTCATCAACGAGGACGCACCTGATCGCACAGGGAACGCTACTCAATATTCTTCAATAACCTAACAGGGAAAAGAATCCAAAATACTACAGGTACAGCTACATTCATAATTCATCACCTTGCTGTCGAACTCAAACACAACACTGTATATAAACTATGCTGAAATAGGAAATCAATACTAAATTATAAAACAAGTAAAAGGCAAGAAATGCCTACTCTATTACCCTCAGGCCTCTGTGACGTGGGCTGATGTCACAACCCTAGAGCCTCAGCAGGCCTGGGTCCCAAGGCTGGAGTATGCAGTTCCTGAGGGAGACAGGAAGGAGGACGTGCCACCAGATCACCGGCCCCTTGGACCTCTATTGCCCATTCTGCTCTGCATGGTACCACAACCTCCTGATCCAAGACAGTCCTCTTACAGGTAAGCAAAGCCTAGTGTACCCAAATGATGGTAGACCCGCTGGGAGGGAAGAGCTGTGAAAAGACATTGGATCTCCACAGCTCCTGCTAGTGGGGTTCGTACCTCCAGCCTCCTTCCTTAGAATCGCCCCACCTACCAACCACAGCACCCTCAGAATAGCACATTTGCAAGGCTTGGGATTTGCCTGGGTGTGGCGGTGCAGTGTAAGGGGGAGGAGGTAAAGATACACAAGCCCTACGGTGTGTGTTCAGCCACCTTTGACTCCAATTTGCAACCCAACACCAAGACTCCCTCTAAGGTTGTGTTTGCACAAGTTAACACAGTGGACATGAAGAAGTGCTGCCGCCTTGTGGCCTTTTCCCATAACAACAACTTGAAAAACTGTGCTCAAGGGCACTTAACATTCACAAGGCCTGCGGGGCTGCAAACGACCCCTGCCCTCGAGAAATGTCCTTGGCTAGTTGATCTGAAATGAACTCAAATCTGGCCCGACTCTCAGGCAGAAATGTTTCAAGAGCTCAGTGGTACTTACACGTATTTTTAAAAACAGCACATCAAATGAAAAAATGCTAAGTATCTGTCATGATTAGAGAATGCAAAGAAACGTAGACGAGGTGTTCCCTGGCTGCAGTCCTCAAAAAGCCTAAAAAGAGTAAGTGCTCAAGAGGGCAGGCAATAAAGGGAACCCTACTATGCTGTTGGTGGGAGTGTAAATTGATAATAGCCAGTATGGAGATCAGTTAGCAAGTCCCTTACTAAACTAAAAATTGGAGCTACCACGAGATACGGAAACCGCACTCCAGTCCGTATAACCAGAGAATACCATCATTGGAATAAAACACTTGCACCCCAACGGACGTTGTGCTACTCTTTACCATAGCCCAGACATACAAACGACCAAAATGTCCAGCGAGAGATGAATGGATAAGGATGTTGTGCTACTTACATTCTGGCGACTATCACTCATCCAGAAAGCAAAATGAACCCATGCTATTTGCAGCAACATGGATGGAGCAGTAGATGATCTCACTAATTCTGGTAATTTAGAGACAAAAAGACACATATTCCAGGATATCACTTATATGTGGAGTCCAAAAAGGGATACAAAGGATGTAGTATACAACGGAAACACAGGTTCACAAACGGAAGAAAGAAGTGGACAGTTCCCAGAGGGGGAAATTGGGGATCGGGGAAGGATGAAGTCGGAGGTTGGGATTAACAGAAACACACTAATGTATCAAAAAGAATTCATCAACGATGACACACCTGATAGCACAAGGAACGCTACTCAATATTCTTCAATAACCTAACAGGGAAAAGCATCCAAAATACTAGAGGTACAGCTACATTCATAACTTCATCACCTTGCTGTCGAACTCAAACACAACACTGTATATAAACTATGCTGAAATAGGAAATCAATACTAAATTATAAAACAAGTAAAAGGCAAGAAATGCCTACTCTATTACCCTCAGGCCTCTGTGACGTGGGCTGATGTCACAACCCTAGAGCCTCAGCAGGCCTGGGTCCCAAGGCTGGAGTATGCTGTTGCTGAGGGAGACAGGAAGGAGGACGTGCCACCAGATCACCGGCCCCTTGGACCTCTATTGCCCATTCTGCTCTGCATGGAACCACAACCTCCCGATCTAAGACAGCCCTCTTACAGGTAAGCAAAGCCTAGTGTACCCAAATGATGGTAGAACCGCTGGGAGAGAGGAGCTGTGAAAGGACACCGGATCTCCACAGCTCCTGCTAGTGGGGTTCGTACCTCCAGCCTCCTTCCTTAGAATCGCCCCACCTACAAACCACAGCACCCTCCGAATAGCACATTTGCAAGGCTTGGGATTTGCCTGGGGTCTGGCTGTGCACGTTTAGGGGGAAGAGGTAAACACACACAAGCCCTGTGGTGTGTGTTCAGCCACGTTCGAGTCCAATTTGCAACCCAACACCAAGACTCCCTCTAAGGCTCTGTTTGCCCAAGTTAACACAGAGGACACGAAGAAGTGCTGCCACATCGTGGCGCTTTCCTGTAACAACAACTTGAAAAACTGTGCTCAAGGGCACTTAATATTCACAAGGCCTGCGGGGCTGCAAACGACCCCTGCCCTTGAGCAACGTCCTGGGCTAGGTAATGTGAAATGAATTCAAATCAGGCCCGACTCCCAGGCAGAAATGTTTCAAGAGCTCAATGATCCTCACACGCTTTTTAAAAAACAGCACATCAAATCAAAAGATGTTCAGGATCTATCATGATTAGAGAATGCAAATAAACGTAGACGAGGTGTTCCCTCCCTACAGTCCTCAAAAAGCCTAAAAAGAGTAAGTGCTCAAGAGGGCAGGCAGAAAAGGGGATCCTACTATGCTGTTGGTGGAAATGTAAATTGCTAACAGCCAGTATGGAGATCAGTAGGCATGTTCCTTACTAAACTGTAAACTGGAGCTACCACGAGATTGGGCATCCCCACTCCAGTTTGTATAAGAAGAGAATACCATCATTGGAATAAAACATTTGCCCCCCCCCCCCCAACGGTCGTTGTGGTACTCTTTGCCATAGCCAAGACACCCAAACGACCAGAATGTCCAGCGAGAGATGATTGGATAAAGAAGTTGTGCTACCTATAACCCCTGGACTGTCACTCATCCAGACAACAAAATGAACTCATGCTATTTGTAGCAGCATGGATGGAGCAATAGACGATCTCACTAATTCGGGAAAATTAGACACAGAAAGACACATATCGCGAGATATCACGTACATGTGCAGTCGAAAACTGGAGACCAAGGAACGTAATGTACAGAGCAAACACAGACTCACAAACGGAGACACGAAATGTAGAGTTACCATCGGGGGAAATTGGGGATCGGAGAAAGATGAAGTAAGAGGTTGGCATTAACAGAAACACAGTAATGTATCAAAAAGAGTTCATCAACGATGACACACCTGATAGCACAGGGAACGCTACTCAATATTCTTCAGTAACCTAACAGGGAAAAGAATCCGAAATACTACAGGTACAGCTACATTTAGAACTGCATCAAGTTGCTGTAGGACTCAAATAGACAGAACATTGTATATAAATTATGCTGAAATAGAAAATCAGTATTAAATTATAAAACAAGAAAAAGGTAAGAAATGCCTACCTATTACCCTCAGGCCTCTGTGACGTGGGCTGATGTCACAACTGTAGAGCCTCAGCAGGCCTGGGTCCCAAGGCTGGAGTATGCTGTCGCTGAGGGAGACAGGAAGGAGCATGTGCCACCAGATCACCGGCCCCTTAGACCTCTATTGCCCATTCTGCTCTGCATGGTACCACAAGCTCCCGATCCAAGACAGCCCTCTTACAGGTAAGCAAAGCCTAGTGTACCCAAATGATGGTAGAACTGCTGGGAGGGAGGAGCTGTGAAAGGACACCGGATCTCCACAGCTCCTGCTAGTGGGGTATCCACCTCCAGCCTCCTTCCTTAGAATCACCCCACCTACAAACCACAGCACCCTCAGAATAGCACATTTTCAAGGCTTGGGATTTGCCTGGGGACTGGCGGTGCAGTGTAAGGGGGAGGAGGTAAAGATACACAAGCCCTGTGGTGTGTGTTCAACCACATTCAACTCCAATTTGCAACCCAACACCAAGACTCCCTCTAAGGTTGTGTTTGCCCAAGTTAACACAGAGGACATGAAGAAGTGCTGGCGCCTTCTGGCCTTTTCCCATAACAACAAATTGAAAAACTGTGCTCAAGGGCAGTTAACATTCACAAGGCCTGCGGGGCTGCAAACGACCCCTGCCCTTGAGAAATGTCCTTGGCTAGTTAATCTGAAATGAACTCAAATCTGGCCCGAATCTCAGGCAGAAATGTTTCAAGAGCTCAGTGGTACTTACACGTATTTTTAAAAACAGCACATCAAATGAAAAAATGCTCAGGATCTGTCATGATTAGAGAATGCAAAGAAACGTAGACGAGGTGTTCCCTGGCTGCAGTCCTCAAAAAGCCTAAAAAGAGTAAGTACTCAAGAGGGCAGGCAATAAAGGGAACCCTACTATGCTATTGGTGGGAGTGTAAATTGATAATAGCCAGTATGGAGATCAGTTAGCAAGTCCCTTACTAAACTAAAAACTGGAGCTACCACGAGATACGGAAACCGCACTCCAGTCCGTATAACCAGAGAATACCATCATTGGAATAAAACACTTGCACCCCAACGGACGTTGTGCTACTCTTTACCAGAGCCCAGACATACAAACGACCGAAATGTCCAGCGAGATGAATGGATAAAGACGTTGTGCTACTTACATTCTGGCGACTATCACTCATCCAGAAAGCAAAATGAACCCATGCTATTTGCAGCAACATGGATGGAGCAGTAGATGATCTCACTAATTCTGGTAATTTAGAGACAAAAAGACACATATTCCAGGATATCACTTATATGTGGAGTCTAAAAAGGGATACAAAGGATGTAGTATACAAAGGAAACACAGGTTCACAAACGGAAGAAAGAAGTGTACAGTTCCCAGAGGGGGAAATTGGGGATCGGGGAAGGATGAAGTCAGATGTTGGGATTAACAGAAACACACTAATGTATCAAAAAGAATTCATCAACGATGACACACCTGATAGCACAAGGAACGCTACTCAATATTCTTCAATAACCTAACAGGGAAAAGAATCCAAAATACTAGAGGTACAGCTACATTCATAACTTCATCACCTTGCTGTCGAACTCAAACACAACACTGTATATAAACTATGCTGAAATAGGAAATCAATACTAAATTATAAAACAAGTAAAAGGCAAGAAATGCCTACTCTATTACCCACAGGCCTCTGTGACGTGGGTTGATGTCACAACCCTAGAGCCTCAACAGGCCTGGGTCCCAAGGCTGGAGTATGCTGTTGCTGAGGGAGACAGGAAGGAGGACGTGCCACCAGATCACCGGCCCCTTGGACCTCTATTGCCCATTCTGCTCTGCATGGTACCACAACCTCCTGATCCAAGACAGTCCTCTTACAGGTAAGCAAAGCCTAGTGTACCCAAATGATGGTAGACCCGCTGGGAGGGAAGAGCTGTGAAAAGACATTGGATCTCCACAGCTCCTGCTAGTGGGGTTCATACCTCCAGCCTCCTTCCTTAGAATCGCCCCACCTACAAACCACAGCACCCTCCGAATAGCACATTTGCAAGGCTTGGGATTTGCCTGGGGTCTGGCTGTGCAGGGTAAGGGGGAAGAGGTAAACACACACAAGCCCTGTGGTGTGTGTTCAGCCACTTTCGACTCCAATTTGCAACCCAACACCAAGACTCCCTCTAAGGCTCTGTTTGCCCAAGTTAACACAGAGGACACGAAGAAGTGCTGCCACATCGTGGCGCTTTCCTGTAACAACAACTTGAAAAACTGTGCTCAAGGGCACTTAATATTCACAAGGCCTGCGGGGCCGCAAACGACCCCTGCCCTGGAGTAACGTCCTGGGCTAGGTAATGTGAAATGAATTCAAATCAGGCCCGACCCCCAAGCAGAAATGTTTCAAGAGCTCAATGATCCTCACACGCTTTTTAAAAAACAGCACATCCAATCAAAAGATGTTCAGGATCTATCATGATTAGAGAATGCAAATAAATGTAGACGAGGTGTTCCCTCCCTGCAGTCCTCAAAAAACCTGAAAAGAGTAAGTGCTCAAGAGGGTAGGCAGAAAAGGGGATCCTACTATGCTGTTGGTGGAAATGTAAATTGCTAACAGCCAGTATGGAGATCAGTAGGCATGTTCCTTACTAAACTGTAAACTGGAGCTACCACGAGACTTGGCATCCCCACTCCAGTTTGTATAACAAGAGAATACCATCATTGGAATAAAACATTTGCCCACCCCCCCATCGGTCGTTGTGGTACTCTTTGCCATAGCCAAGACACCCAAACGACCAGAATGTCCAGCGAGAGATGATTGGATAAAGAAGTTGTGCTACCTATACCCCCTGGACTGTCACTCATCCAGAAAACAAAATGAACTCATGCTATTTGTAGCAGCATGGATGGAGCAGTAGATGATCTCACTAATTCTGGAAAATTAGAGACAGAAAGACACATATCCCAGGATATCACTTACATGTGCAGTCGAAAAATGGAGACCAAGGAACGTGATGTACAGAGCAAACACAGATTCACAAACGGAGACACAAAATGTAGAGTTACCATCGGGGGAAATTGGGGATCGGAGAAAGATGAAGTAAGGGTTTGGCATTAACAGAAACAAAGTAATGTATCAAAAAGAGTTCATCAACGATGACGCACCTGATAGCACAGGGAACGCTACTCAATATTCTTCAATAACCTAACAGGGAAAAGAATCCAAAATACTACAGGTACAGCTACATTTAGAACTGCATCAAGTTGCTGTAGGACTCAAACAGACACAACATTGTATATAAATTATGCTGAAATAGAAAATCAATATTAAATTATAAAACAAGAAAAAGGCAAGAAGTGCCTACTCTATTACCCTCAGGCCTCTGTGACGTGGGCTGATGACACAACCCTAGAACCTCAGCAGGCCTGAGTCCCAAGACTGCGGTATGCTGGTGCTGAGGGAGACAGGAAGGAGCACGTGCCACCAGATCAGCGGCCCCTTGGACCACTATTGGCCATTCTCCTCTGCATGGTACCACAACCTCCTGATCCAAGACAGCCCCCTTACAGGTAAGCAAAGCCTAGTGTACCCAAATGATGGTAGACCCGCTGGGAGGGAGGAGCTGTGAAAGGACACCAGATCTCCACAGCTCCTGCTAGTGGGGTATCCACCTCCAGCCTCCTTCCTTAGAATCGCCCCACCTACAAACCAGACCACCCTCCGAATAGCACATTTGCCAGGCTTGGGATTTGCTTGGGAAGTGGCGGTGCAGTGTCAGGGGGAAGAGGTAAGGATACACAAGCCCTGCGGTGTGTGTGCATCCACGTTCGACTCCAAGTTGCAACCCAACACCAAGACTCCTGCTAAGGCTGTGTTTGCCCAAGTTAACACAGAGGACACGAAGAAGTGCTGCCACATTGTGGCGCTTTCCCGTAACAACAACTTGAAAAACTGAGCTCAAGGGCACTTAACATTCACAAGGCCTGCGGGGCTACAAAGGACCCCTCACCTCGAGCAATGTCCTTGGCTAGTTGATCTGAAATGAACTCAAATCTGGCCCGACTCTCAGGAAGAAATGTTTCAAGAGCTCATTGGTACTTACACGTAGTTTTAAAAACAGCACATCAAATGAAAAAATGCTCAGGATCTGTCATGAAGAGAGAATGCAACGAAACGTAGACGAGGTGCTCCCTGGCTGCAGTTCTCAAAAAGCCTAAAAAGAGTAAGTGCTCAAGAGGGCAGGCAATAAAGGGAACCCTACTATGCTGTTGGTGGGAATGTAAATTGATAACAGCCAGTATGGAGATCAGTAAGCAAGTCCCTTACTAAACTATAAACTGGAGCTACCACGAGACACGGAAACCGCACTCCAGTTCGTATAACCAGAGAATACCATCATTGGAATAAAACACTTGCACCCCAACGGACGTTGTGCTACTCTTTACCATAGCCCACACATGCAAATGACCGAAATGTCCAGCGAGAGATGAATGGATAAAGATGTTGTGCTACTTACATTCTGGCGACTATCACTCATCCAGAAAACAAAATGAACTCATGCTATTTGCTTCAACACGGATGGAGCAGTAGATGAGCTCACTAATTCTGGTAATTTAGAGACCGAAAGACACATATCCCAGGACATCACTTATATGTGGAGTCTATAAACAGATACAAAGGATGTAGTAAACAAAGGAAACACAGGTTCACAAACGGAAAAAAGAAGTGTAGAGCTCCCAGAGGGTGAAATTGGGGATGGGGGAAGGATGAAGTCAGAGGTGGGGATTAACAGAAACACACTAATGTATCAAAAAGAGTTCATCAACGAGGACGCACCTGATCGCACAGGGAACGCTACTCAATATTCTTCAATAACCTAACAGGGAAAAGAATCCAAAATACTACAGGTACAGCTACATTCATAATTCATCACCTTGCTGTCGAACTCAAACACAACACTGTATATAAACTATGCTGAAATAGGAAATCAATACTAAATTATAAAACAAGTAAAAGGCAAGAAATGCCTACTCTATTACCCTCAGGCCTCTGTGACGTGGGCTGATGTCACAACCCTAGAGCCTCAGCAGGCCTGGGTCCCAAGGCTGGAGTATGCAGTTCCTGAGGGAGACAGGAAGGAGGACGTGCCACCAGATCACCGGCCCCTTGGACCTCTATTGCCCATTCTGCTCTGCATGGTACCACAACCTCCTGATCCAAGACAGTCCTCTTACAGGTAAGCAAAGCCTAGTGTACCCAAATGATGGTAGACCCGCTGGGAGGGAAGAGCTGTGAAAAGACATTGGATCTCCACAGCTCCTGCTAGTGGGGTTCGTACCTCCAGCCTCCTTCCTTAGAATCGCCCCACCTACCAACCACAGCACCCTCAGAATAGCACATTTGCAAGGCTTGGGATTTGCCTGGGTGTGGCGGTGCAGTGTAAGGGGGAGGAGGTAAAGATACACAAGCCCTACGGTGTGTGTTCAGCCACCTTTGACTCCAATTTGCAACCCAACACCAAGACTCCCTCTAAGGTTGTGTTTGCACAAGTTAACACAGTGGACATGAAGAAGTGCTGCCGCCTTGTGGCCTTTTCCCATAACAACAACTTGAAAAACTGTGCTCAAGGGCACTTAACATTCACAAGGCCTGCGGGGCTGCAAACGACCCCTGCCCTCGAGAAATGTCCTTGGCTAGTTGATCTGAAATGAACTCAAATCTGGCCCGACTCTCAGGCAGAAATGTTTCAAGAGCTCAGTGGTACTTACACGTATTTTTAAAAACAGCACATCAAATGAAAAAATGCTAAGTATCTGTCATGATTAGAGAATGCAAAGAAACGTAGACGAGGTGTTCCCTGGCTGCAGTCCTCAAAAAGCCTAAAAAGAGTAAGTGCTCAAGAGGGCAGGCAATAAAGGGAACCCTACTATGCTGTTGGTGGGAGTGTAAATTGATAATAGCCAGTATGGAGATCAGTTAGCAAGTCCCTTACTAAACTAAAAATTGGAGCTACCACGAGATACGGAAACCGCACTCCAGTCCGTATAACCAGAGAATACCATCATTGGAATAAAACACTTGCACCCCAACGGACGTTGTGCTACTCTTTACCATAGCCCAGACATACAAACGACCAAAATGTCCAGCGAGAGATGAATGGATAAGGATGTTGTGCTACTTACATTCTGGCGACTATCACTCATCCAGAAAGCAAAATGAACCCATGCTATTTGCAGCAACATGGATGGAGCAGTAGATGATCTCACTAATTCTGGTAATTTAGAGACAAAAAGACACATATTCCAGGATATCACTTATATGTGGAGTCCAAAAAGGGATACAAAGGATGTAGTATACAACGGAAACACAGGTTCACAAACGGAAGAAAGAAGTGGACAGTTCCCAGAGGGGGAAATTGGGGATCGGGGAAGGATGAAGTCGGAGGTTGGGATTAACAGAAACACACTAATGTATCAAAAAGAATTCATCAACGATGACACACCTGATAGCACAAGGAACGCTACTCAATATTCTTCAATAACCTAACAGGGAAAAGCATCCAAAATACTAGAGGTACAGCTACATTCATAACTTCATCACCTTGCTGTCGAACTCAAACACAACACTGTATATAAACTATGCTGAAATAGGAAATCAATACTAAATTATAAAACAAGTAAAAGGCAAGAAATGCCTACTCTATTACCCTCAGGCCTCTGTGACGTGGGCTGATGTCACAACCCTAGAGCCTCAGCAGGCCTGGGTCCCAAGGCTGGAGTATGCTGTTGCTGAGGGAGACAGGAAGGAGGACGTGCCACCAGATCACCGGCCCCTTGGACCTCTATTGCCCATTCTGCTCTGCATGGAACCACAACCTCCCGATCTAAGACAGCCCTCTTACAGGTAAGCAAAGCCTAGTGTACCCAAATGATGGTAGAACCGCTGGGAGAGAGGAGCTGTGAAAGGACACCGGATCTCCACAGCTCCTGCTAGTGGGGTTCGTACCTCCAGCCTCCTTCCTTAGAATCGCCCCACCTACAAACCACAGCACCCTCCGAATAGCACATTTGCAAGGCTTGGGATTTGCCTGGGGTCTGGCTGTGCACGTTTAGGGGGAAGAGGTAAACACACACAAGCCCTGTGGTGTGTGTTCAGCCACGTTCGAGTCCAATTTGCAACCCAACACCAAGACTCCCTCTAAGGCTCTGTTTGCCCAAGTTAACACAGAGGACACGAAGAAGTGCTGCCACATCGTGGCGCTTTCCTGTAACAACAACTTGAAAAACTGTGCTCAAGGGCACTTAATATTCACAAGGCCTGCGGGGCTGCAAACGACCCCTGCCCTTGAGCAACGTCCTGGGCTAGGTAATGTGAAATGAATTCAAATCAGGCCCGACTCCCAGGCAGAAATGTTTCAAGAGCTCAATGATCCTCACACGCTTTTTAAAAAACAGCACATCAAATCAAAAGATGTTCAGGATCTATCATGATTAGAGAATGCAAATAAACGTAGACGAGGTGTTCCCTCCCTACAGTCCTCAAAAAGACTAAAAAGAGTAAGTGCTCAAGAGGGCAGGCAGAAAAGGGGATCCTACTATGCTGTTGGTGGAAATGTAAATTGCTAACAGCCAGTATGGAGATCAGTAGGCATGTTCCTTACTAAACTGTAAACTGGAGCTACCACGAGACTTGGCATCCCCACTCCAGTTTGTATAACAAGAGAATACCATCATTGGAATAAAACATTTGCCCCCCCCCCAACGGTCGTTGTGCTACTCTTTGCCATAGCCAAGACACCCAAACGACCAGAATGTCCAGCGAGAGATGATTGGATAAAGAAGTTGTGCTACCTATAACCCCTGGACTGTCACTCATCCAGACAACAAAATGAACTCATGCTATTTGTAGCAGCATGGATGGAGCAATAGACGATCTCACTAATTCGGGAAAATTAGACACAGAAAGACACATATCGCGAGATATCACGTACATGTGCAGTCGAAAACTGGAGACCAAGGAACGTAATGTACAGAGCAAACACAGACTCACAAACGGAGACACGAAATGTAGAGTTACCATCGGGGGAAATTGGGGATCGGAGAAAGATGAAGTAAGAGGTTGGCATTAACAGAAACACAGTAATGTATCAAAAAGAGTTCATCAACGATGACACACCTGATAGCACAGGGAACGCTACTCAATATTCTTCAGTAACCTAACAGGGAAAAGAATCCGAAATACTACAGGTACAGCTACATTTAGAACTGCATCAAGTTGCTGTAGGACTCAAATAGACAGAACATTGTATATAAATTATGCTGAAATAGAAAATCAGTATTAAATTATAAAACAAGAAAAAGGTAAGAAATGCCTACCTATTACCCTCAGGCCTCTGTGACGTGGGCTGATGACACAACCCTAGAACCTCAGCAGGCCTGAGTCCCAAGACTGCGGTATGCTGGTGCTGAGGGAGACAGGAAGGAGCACGTGCCACCAGATCAGCGGCCCCTTAGAGCTCTATTGCCCATTCTGCTCTGCATGGTACCACAAGCTCCCGATCCAAGACAGCCCTCTTACAGGTAAGCAAAGCCTAGTGTACCCAAATGATGGTAGAACTGCTGGGAGGGAGGAGCTGTGAAAGGACACCGGATCTCCACAGCTCCTGCTAGTGGGGTATCCACCTCCAGCCTCCTTCCTTAGAATCACCCCACCTACAAACCACAGCACCCTCAGAATAGCACATTTTCAAGGCTTGGGATTTGCCTGGGGACTGGCGGTGCAGTGTAAGGGGGAGGAGGTAAAGATACACAAGCCCTGTGGTGTGTGTTCAACCACATTCAACTCCAATTTGCAACCCAACACCAAGACTCCCTCTAAGGTTGTGTTTGCCCAAGTTAACACAGAGGACATGAAGAAGTGCTGGCGCCTTCTGGCCTTTTCCCATAACAACAAATTGAAAAACTGTGCTCAAGGGCAGTTAACATTCACAAGGCCTGAGGGGCTGCAAACGACCCCTGCCCTTGAGAAATGTCCTTGGCTAGTTAATCTGAAATGAACTCAAATCTGGCCCGAATCTCAGGCAGAAATGTTTCAAGAGCTCAGTGGTACTTACACGTATTTTTAAAAACAGCACATCAAATGAAAAAATGCTCAGGATCTGTCATGATTAGAGAATGCAAAGAAACGTAGACGAGGTGTTCCCTGGCTGCAGTCCTCAAAAAGCCTAAAAAGAGTAAGTACTCAAGAGGGCAGGCAATAAAGGGAACCCTACTATGCTATTGGTGGGAGTGTAAATTGATAATAGCCAGTATGGAGATCAGTTAGCAAGTCCCTTACTAAACTAAAAACTGGAGCTACCACGAGATACGGAAACCGCACTCCAGTCCGTATAACCAGAGAATACCATCATTGGAATAAAACACTTGCACCCCAACGGACGTTGTGCTACTCTTTACCAGAGCCCAGACATACAAACGACCGAAATGTCCAGCGAGATGAATGGATAAAGACGTTGTGCTACTTACATTCTGGCGACTATCACTCATCCAGAAAGCAAAATGAACCCATGCTATTTGCAGCAACATGGATGGAGCAGTAGATGATCTCACTAATTCTGGTAATTTAGAGACAAAAAGACACATATTCCAGGATATCACTTATATGTGGAGTCTAAAAAGGGATACAAAGGATGTAGTATACAAAGGAAACACAGGTTCACAAACGGAAGAAAGAAGTGTACAGTTCCCAGAGGGGGAAATTGGGGATCGGGGAAGGATGAAGTCAGATGTTGGGATTAACAGAAACACACTAATGTATCAAAAAGAATTCATCAACGATGACACACCTGATAGCACAAGGAACGCTACTCAATATTCTTCAATAACCTAACAGGGAAAAGCATCCAAAATACTAGAGGTACAGCTACATTCATAACTTCATCACCTTGCTGTCGAACTCAAACACAACACTGTATATAAACTATGCTGAAATAGGAAATCAATACTAAATTATAAAACAAGTAAAAGGCAAGAAATGCCTACTCTATTACCCACAGGCCTCTGTGACGTGGGTTGATGTCACAACCCTAGAGCCTCAACAGGCCTGGGTCCCAAGGCTGGAGTATGCTGTTGCTGAGGGAGACAGGAAGGAGGACGTGCCACCAGATCACCGGCCCCTTGGACCTCTATTGCCCATTCTGCTCTGCATGGTACCACAACCTCCTGATCCAAGACAGTCCTCTTACAGGTAAGCAAAGCCTAGTGTACCCAAATGATGGTAGACCCGCTGGGAGGGAAGAGCTGTGAAAAGACATTGGATCTCCACAGCTCCTGCTAGTGGGGTTCATACCTCCAGCCTCCTTCCTTAGAATCGCCCCACCTACAAACCACAGCACCCTCCGAATAGCACATTTGCAAGGCTTGGGATTTGCCTGGGGTCTGGCTGTGCAGGGTAAGGGGGAAGAGGTAAACACACACAAGCCCTGTGGTGTGTGTTCAGCCACTTTCGACTCCAATTTGCAACCCAACACCAAGACTCCCTCTAAGGCTCTGTTTGCCCAAGTTAACACAGAGGACACGAAGAAGTGCTGCCACATCGTGGCGCTTTCCTGTAACAACAACTTGAAAAACTGTGCTCAAGGGCACTTAATATTCACAAGGCCTGCGGGGCCGCAAACGACCCCTGCCCTGGAGTAACGTCCTGGGCTAGGTAATGTGAAATGAATTCAAATCAGGCCCGACCCCCAAGCAGAAATGTTTCAAGAGCTCAATGATCCTCACACGCTTTTTAAAAAACAGCACATCCAATCAAAAGATGTTCAGGATCTATCATGATTAGAGAATGCAAATAAATGTAGACGAGGTGTTCCCTCCCTGCAGTCCTCAAAAAACCTGAAAAGAGTAAGTGCTCAAGAGGGTAGGCAGAAAAGGGGATCCTACTATGCTGTTGGTGGAAATGTAAATTGCTAACAGCCAGTATGGAGATCAGTAGGCATGTTCCTTACTAAACTGTAAACTGGAGCTACCACGAGACTTGGCATCCCCACTCCAGTTTGTATAACAAGAGAATACCATCATTGGAATAAAACATTTGCCCACCCCCCCATCGGTCGTTGTGGTACTCTTTGCCATAGCCAAGACACCCAAACGACCAGAATGTCCAGCGAGAGATGATTGGATAAAGAAGTTGTGCTACCTATACCCCCTGGACTGTCACTCATCCAGAAAACAAAATGAACTCATGCTATTTGTAGCAGCATGGATGGAGCAGTAGATGATCTCACTAATTCTGGAAAATTAGAGACAGAAAGACACATATCCCAGGATATCACTTACATGTGCAGTCGAAAAATGGAGACCAAGGAACGTAATGTACAGAGCAAACACAGATTCACAAACGGAGACACAAAATGTAGAGTTACCATCGGGGGAAATTGGGGATCGGAGAAAGATGAAGTAAGGGTTTGGCATTAACAGAAACAAAGTAATGTATCAAAAAGAGTTCATCAACGATGACGCACCTGATAGCACAGGGAACGCTACTCAATATTCTTCAATAACCTAACAGGGAAAAGAATCCAAAATACTACAGGTACAGCTACATTTAGAACTGCATCAAGTTGCTGTAGGACTCAAACAGACACAACATTGTATATAAATTATGCTGAAATAGAAAATCAATATTAAATTATAAAACAAGAAAAAGGCAAGAAGTGCCTACTCTATTACCCTCAGGCCTCTGTGACGTGGGCTGATGACACAACCCTAGAACCTCAGCAGGCCTGAGTCCCAAGACTGCGGTATGCTGGTGCTGAGGGAGACAGGAAGGAGCACGTGCCACCAGATCAGCGGCCCCTTGGACCTCTATTGGCCATTCTCCTCTGCATGGTACCACAACCTCCTGATCCAAGACAGCCCCCTTACAGGTAAGCAAAGCCTAGTGTACCCAAATGATGGTAGACCCGCTGGGAGGGAGGAGCTGTGAAAGGACACCAGATCTCCACAGCTCCTGCTAGTGGGGTATCCACCTCCAGCCTCCTTCCTTAGAATCGCCCCACCTACAAACCAGACCACCCTCCGAATAGCACATTTGCCAGGCTTGGGATTTGCTTGGGAAGTGGCGGTGCAGTGTCAGGGGGAAGAGGTAAGGATACACAAGCCCTGCGGTGTGTGTGCATCCACGTTCGACTCCAAGTTGCAACCCAACACCAAGACTCCTGCTAAGGCTGTGTTTGCCCAAGTTAACACAGAGGACACGAAGAAGTGCTGCCACATTGTGGCGCTTTCCCGTAACAACAACTTGAAAAACTGAGCTCAAGGGCACTTAACATTCACAAGGCCTGCGGGGCTACAAAGGACCCCTCACCTCGAGCAATGTCCTTGGCTAGTTGATCTGAAATGAACTCAAATCTGGCCCGACTCTCAGGAAGAAATGTTTCAAGAGCTCATTGGTACTTACACGTATTTTTAAAAACAGCACATCAAATGAAAAAATCCTCAGGATCTGTCATGAAGAGAGAATGCAACGAAACGTAGACGAGGTGCTCCCTGGCTGCAGTTCTCAAAAAGCCTAAAAAGAGTAAGTGCTCAAGAGGGCAGGCAATAAAGGGAACCCTACTATGCTGTTGGTGGGAATGTAAATTGATAACAGCCAGTATGGAGATCAGTAAGCAAGTCCCTTACTAAACTATAAACTGGAGCTACCACGAGACACGGAAACCGCACTCCAGTTCGTATAACCAGAGAATACCATCATTGGAATAAAACACTTGCACCCCAACGGACGTTGTGCTACTCTTTACCATAGCCCACACATGCAAATGACCGAAATGTCCAGCGAGAGATGAATGGATAAAGATGTTGTGCTACTTACATTCTGGCGACTATCACTCATCCAGAAAACAAAATGAACTCATGCTATTTGCTTCAACACGGATGGAGCAGTAGATGAGCTCACTAATTCTGGTAATTTAGAGACCGAAAGACACATATCCCAGGACATCACTTATATGTGGAGTCTATAAACAGATACAAAGGATGTAGTAAACAAAGGAAACACAGGTTCACAAACGGAAAAAAGAAGTGTAGAGCTCCCAGAGGGTGAAATTGGGGATGGGGGAAGGATGAAGTCAGAGGTGGGGATTAACAGAAACACACTAATGTATCAAAAAGAGTTCATCAACGAGGACGCACCTGATCGCACAGGGAACGCTACTCAATATTCTTCAATAACCTAACAGGGAAAAGAATCCAAAATACTACAGGTACAGCTACATTCATAATTCATCACCTTGCTGTCGAACTCAAACACAACACTGTATATAAACTATGCTGAAATAGGAAATCAATACTAAATTATAAAACAAGTAAAAGGCAAGAAATGCCTACTCTATTACCCTCAGGCCTCTGTGACGTGGGCTGATGTCACAACCCTAGAGCCTCAGCAGGCCTGGGTCCCAAGGCTGGAGTATGCAGTTCCTGAGGGAGACAGGAAGGAGGACGTGCCACCAGATCACCGGCCCCTTGGACCTCTATTGCCCATTCTGCTCTGCATGGTACCACAACCTCCTGATCCAAGACAGTCCTCTTACAGGTAAGCAAAGCCTAGTGTACCCAAATGATGGTAGACCCGCTGGGAGGGAAGAGCTGTGAAAAGACATTGGATCTCCACAGCTCCTGCTAGTGGGGTTCGTACCTCCAGCCTCCTTCCTTAGAATCGCCCCACCTACCAACCACAGCACCCTCAGAATAGCACATTTGCAAGGCTTGGGATTTGCCTGGGTGTGGCGGTGCAGTGTAAGGGGGAGGAGGTAAAGATACACAAGCCCTACGGTGTGTGTTCAGCCACCTTTGACTCCAATTTGCAACCCAACACCAAGACTCCCTCTAAGGTTGTGTTTGCACAAGTTAACACAGTGGACATGAAGAAGTGCTGCCGCCTTGTGGCCTTTTCCCATAACAACAACTTGAAAAACTGTGCTCAAGGGCACTTAACATTCACAAGGCCTGCGGGGCTGCAAAGGACCCCTGCCCTCGAGAAATGTCCTTGGCTAGTTGATCTGAAATGAACTCAAATCTGGCCCGACTCTCAGGCAGAAATGTTTCAAGAGCTCAGTGGTACTTACACGTATTTTTAAAAACAGCACATCAAATGAAAAAATGCTAAGTATCTGTCATGATTAGAGAATGCAAAGAAACGTAGACGAGGTGTTCCCTGGCTGCAGTCCTCAAAAAGCCTAAAAAGAGTAAGTGCTCAAGAGGGCAGGCAATAAAGGGAACCCTACTATGCTGTTGGTGGGAGTGTAAATTGATAATAGCCAGTATGGAGATCAGTTAGCAAGTCCCTTACTAAACTAAAAATTGGAGCTACCACGAGATACGGAAACCGCACTCCAGTCCGTATAACCAGAGAATACCATCATTGGAATAAAACACTTGCACCCCAACGGACGTTGTGCTACTCTTTACCATAGCCCAGACATACAAATGACCAAAATGTCCAGCGAGAGATGAATGGATAAGGATGTTGTGCTACTTACATTCTGGCGACTATCACTCATCCAGAAAGCAAAATGAACCCATGCTATTTGCAGCAACATGGATGGAGCAGTAGATGATCTCACTAATTCTGGTAATTTAGAGACAAAAAGACACATATTCCAGGATATCACTTATATGTGGAGTCCAAAAAGGGATACAAAGGATGTAGTATACAACGGAAACACAGGTTCACAAACGGAAGAAAGAAGTGGACAGTTCCCAGAGGGGGAAATTGGGGATCGGGGAAGGATGAAGTCGGAGGTTGGGATTAACAGAAACACACTAATGTATCAAAAAGAATTCATCAACGATGACACACCTGATAGCACAAGGAACGCTACTCAATATTCTTCAATAACCTAACAGGGAAAAGCATCCAAAATACTAGAGGTACAGCTACATTCATAACTTCATCACCTTGCTGTCGAACTCAAACACAACACTGTATATAAACTATGCTGAAATAGGAAATCAATACTAAATTATAAAACAAGTAAAAGGCAAGAAATGCCTACTCTATTACCCTCAGGCCTCTGTGACGTGGGCTGATGTCACAACCCTAGAGCCTCAGCAGGCCTGGGTCCCAAGGCTGGAGTATGCTGTTGCTGAGGGAGACAGGAAGGAGGACGTGCCACCAGATCACCGGCCCCTTGGACCTCTATTGCCCATTCTGCTCTGCATGGAACCACAACCTCCCGATCTAAGACAGCCCTCTTACAGGTAAGCAAAGCCTAGTGTACCCAAATGATGGTAGAACCGCTGGGAGAGAGGAGCTGTGAAAGGACACCGGATCTCCACAGCTCCTGCTAGTGGGGTTCGTACCTCCAGCCTCCTTCCTTAGAATCGCCCCACCTACAAACCACAGCACCCTCCGAATAGCACATTTGCAAGGCTTGGGATTTGCCTGGGGTCTGGCTGTGCACGTTTAGGGGGAAGAGGTAAACACACACAAGCCCTGTGGTGTGTGTTCAGCCACGTTCGAGTCCAATTTGCAACCCAACACCAAGACTCCCTCTAAGGCTCTGTTTGCCCAAGTTAACACAGAGGACACGAAGAAGTGCTGCCACATCGTGGCGCTTTCCTGTAACAACAACTTGAAAAACTGTGCTCAAGGGCACTTAATATTCACAAGGCCTGCGGGGCTGCAAACGACCCCTGCCCTTGAGCAACGTCCTGGGCTAGGTAATGTGAAATGAATTCAAATCAGGCCCGACTCCCAGGCAGAAATGTTTCAAGAGCTCAATGATCCTCACACGCTTTTTAAAAAACAGCACATCAAATCAAAAGATGTTCAGGATCTATCATGATTAGAGAATGCAAATAAACGTAGACGAGGTGTTCCCTCCCTACAGTCCTCAAAAAGCCTAAAAAGAGTAAGTGCTCAAGAGGGCAGGCAGAAAAGGGGATCCTACTATGCTGTTGGTGGAAATGTAAATTGCTAACAGCCAGTATGGAGATCAGTAGGCATGTTCCTTACTAAACTGTAAACTGGAGCTACCACGAGATTGGGCATCCCCACTCCAGTTTGTATAAGAAGAGAATACCATCATTGGAATAAAACATTTGCCCCCCCCCCCCAACGGTCGTTGTGGTACTCTTTGCCATAGCCAAGACACCCAAACGACCAGAATGTCCAGCGAGAGATGATTGGATAAAGAAGTTGTGCTACCTATAACCCCTGGACTGTCACTCATCCAGACAACAAAATGAACTCATGCTATTTGTAGCAGCATGGATGGAGCAATAGACGATCTCACTAATTCGGGAAAATTAGACACAGAAAGACACATATCGCGAGATATCACGTACATGTGCAGTCGAAAACTGGAGACCAAGGAACGTAATGTACAGAGCAAACACAGACTCACAAACGGAGACACGAAATGTAGAGTTACCATCGGGGGAAATTGGGGATCGGAGAAAGATGAAGTAAGAGGTTGGCATTAACAGAAACACAGTAATGTATCAAAAAGAGTTCATCAACGATGACACACCTGATAGCACAGGGAACGCTACTCAATATTCTTCAGTAACCTAACAGGGAAAAGAATCCGAAATACTACAGGTACAGCTACATTTAGAACTGCATCAAGTTGCTGTAGGACTCAAATAGACAGAACATTGTATATAAATTATGCTGAAATAGAAAATCAGTATTAAATTATAAAACAAGAAAAAGGTAAGAAATGCCTACCTATTACCCTCAGGCCTCTGTGACGTGGGCTGATGTCACAACTGTAGAGCCTCAGCAGGCCTGGGTCCCAAGGCTGGAGTATGCTGTCGCTGAGGGAGACAGGAAGGAGCATGTGCCACCAGATCACCGGCCCCTTAGACCTCTATTGCCCATTCTGCTCTGCATGGTACCACAAGCTCCCGATCCAAGACAGCCCTCTTACAGGTAAGCAAAGCCTAGTGTACCCAAATGATGGTAGAACCGCTGGGAGGGAGGAGCTGTGAAAGGACACCGGATCTCCACAGCTCCTGCTAGTGGGGTATCCACCTCCAGCCTCCTTCCTTAGAATCACCCCACCTACAAACCACAGCACCCTCAGAATAGCACATTTTCAAGGCTTGGGATTTGCCTGGGGACTGGCGGTGCAGTGTAAGGGGGAGGAGGTAAAGATACACAAGCCCTGTGGTGTGTGTTCAACCACATTCAACTCCAATTTGCAACCCAACACCAAGACTCCCTCTAAGGTTGTGTTTGCCCAAGTTAACACAGAGGACATGAAGAAGTGCTGGCGCCTTCTGGCCTTTTCCCATAACAACAAATTGAAAAACTGTGCTCAAGGGCAGTTAACATTCACAAGGCCTGCGGGGCTGCAAACGACCCCTGCCCTTGAGAAATGTCCTTGGCTAGTTAATCTGAAATGAACTCAAATCTGGCCCGAATCTCAGGCAGAAATGTTTCAAGAGCTCAGTGGTACTTACACGTATTTTTAAAAACAGCACATCAAATGAAAAAATGCTCAGGATCTGTCATGATTAGAGAATGCAAAGAAACGTAGACGAGGTGTTCCCTGGCTGCAGTCCTCAAAAAGCCTAAAAAGAGTAAGTACTCAAGAGGGCAGGCAATAAAGGGAACCCTACTATGCTATTGGTGGGAGTGTAAATTGATAATAGCCAGTATGGAGATCAGTTAGCAAGTCCCTTACTAAACTAAAAACTGGAGCTACCACGAGATACGGAAACCGCACTCCAGTCCGTATAACCAGAGAATACCATCATTGGAATAAAACACTTGCACCCCAACGGACGTTGTGCTACTCTTTACCAGAGCCCAGACATACAAACGACCGAAATGTCCAGCGAGATGAATGGATAAAGACGTTGTGCTACTTACATTCTGGCGACTATCACTCATCCAGAAAGCAAAATGAACCCATGCTATTTGCAGCAACATGGATGGAGCAGTAGATGATCTCACTAATTCTGGTAATTTAGAGACAAAAAGACACATATTCCAGGATATCACTTATATGTGGAGTCTAAAAAGGGATACAAAGGATGTAGTATACAAAGGAAACACAGGTTCACAAACGGAAGAAAGAAGTGTACAGTTCCCAGAGGGGGAAATTGGGGATCGGGGAAGGATGAAGTCAGATGTTGGGATTAACAGAAACACACTAATGTATCAAAAAGAATTCATCAACGATGACACACCTGATAGCACAAGGAACGCTACTCAATATTCTTCAATAACCTAACAGGGAAAAGAATCCAAAATACTAGAGGTACAGCTACATTCATAACTTCATCACCTTGCTGTCGAACTCAAACACAACACTGTATATAAACTATGCTGAAATAGGAAATCAATACTAAATTATAAAACAAGTAAAAGGCAAGAAATGCCTACTCTATTACCCACAGGCCTCTGTGACGTGGGTTGATGTCACAACCCTAGAGCCTCAACAGGCCTGGGTCCCAAGGCTGGAGTATGCTGTTGCTGAGGGAGACAGGAAGGAGGACGTGCCACCAGATCACCGGCCCCTTGGACCTCTATTGCCCATTCTGCTCTGCATGGTACCACAACCTCCCGATCCAAGACAGTCCTCTTACAGGTAAGCAAAGCCTAGTGTACCCAAATGATGGTAGACCCGCTGGGAGGGAAGAGCTGTGAAAAGACATTGGATCTCCACAGCTCCTGCTAGTGGGGTTCATACCTCCAGCCTCCTTCCTTAGAATCGCCCCACCTACAAACCACAGCACCCTCCGAATAGCACATTTGCAAGGCTTGGGATTTGCCTGGGGTCTGGCTGTGCAGGGTAAGGGGGAAGAGGTAAACACACACAAGCCCTGTGGTGTGTGTTCAGCCACTTTCGACTCCAATTTGCAACCCAACACCAAGACTCCCTCTAAGGCTCTGTTTGCCCAAGTTAACACAGAGGACACGAAGAAGTGCTGCCACATCGTGGCGCTTTCCTGTAACAACAACTTGAAAAACTGTGCTCAAGGGCACTTAATATTCACAAGGCCTGCGGGGCCGCAAACGACCCCTGCCCTGGAGTAACGTCCTGGGCTAGGTAATGTGAAATGAATTCAAATCAGGCCCGACCCCCAAGCAGAAATGTTTCAAGAGCTCAATGATCCTCACACGCTTTTTAAAAAACAGCACATCCAATCAAAAGATGTTCAGGATCTATCATGATTAGAGAATGCAAATAAATGTAGACGAGGTGTTCCCTCCCTGCAGTCCTCAAAAAACCTGAAAAGAGTAAGTGCTCAAGAGGGTAGGCAGAAAAGGGGATCCTACTATGCTGTTGGTGGAAATGTAAATTGCTAACAGCCAGTATGGAGATCAGTAGGCATGTTCCTTACTAAACTGTAAACTGGAGCTACCACGAGACTTGGCATCCCCACTCCAGTTTGTATAACAAGAGAATACCATCATTGGAATAAAACATTTGCCCACCCCCCCATCGGTCGTTGTGGTACTCTTTGCCATAGCCAAGACACCCAAACGACCAGAATGTCCAGCGAGAGATGATTGGATAAAGAAGTTGTGCTACCTATACCCCCTGGACTGTCACTCATCCAGAAAACAAAATGAACTCATGCTATTTGTAGCAGCATGGATGGAGCAGTAGATGATCTCACTAATTCTGGAAAATTAGAGACAGAAAGACACATATCCCAGGATATCACTTACATGTGCAGTCGAAAAATGGAGACCAAGGAACGTAATGTACAGAGCAAACACAGATTCACAAACGGAGACACAAAATGTAGAGTTACCATCGGGGGAAATTGGGGATCGGAGAAAGATGAAGTAAGGGTTTGGCATTAACAGAAACAAAGTAATGTATCAAAAAGAGTTCATCAACGATGACGCACCTGATAGCACAGGGAACGCTACTCAATATTCTTCAATAACCTAACAGGGAAAAGAATCCGAAATACTACAGGTACAGCTACATTTAGAACTGCATCAAGTTGCTGTAGGACTCACACAGACACAACATTGTATATAAATTATGCTGAAATAGAAAATCAATATTAAATTATAAAACAAGAAAAAGGCAAGAAGTGCCTACTCTATTACCCTCAGGCCTCTGTGACGTGGGCTGATGACACAACCCTAGAACCTCAGCAGGCCTGAGTCCCAAGACTGCGGTATGCTGGTGCTGAGGGAGACAGGAAGGAGCACGTGCCACCAGATCAGCGGCCCCTTGGACCTCTATTGGCCATTCTCCTCTGCATGGTACCACAACCTCCTGATCCAAGACAGCCCCCTTACAGGTAAGCAAAGCCTAGTGTACCCAAATGATGGTAGACCCGCTGGGAGGGAGGAGCTGTGAAAGGACACCAGATCTCCACAGCTCCTGCTAGTGGGGTATCCACCTCCAGCCTCCTTCCTTAGAAAAGCCCCACCTACAAACCAGACCACCCTCCGAATAGCACATTTGCCAGGCTTGGGATTTGCTTGGGAAGTGGCAGTGCAGTATCAGGGGGAAGAGGTAAGGATACACAAGCCCTGCGGTGTGTGTGCATCCACGTTCGACTCCAAGTTGCAACCCAACACCAAGACTCCTGCTAAGGCTGTGTTTGCCCAAGTTAACACAGAGGACACGAAGAAGTGCTGCCACATTGTGGCGCTTTCCCGTAACAACAACTTGAAAAACTGAGCTCAAGGGCACTTAACATTCACAAGGCCTGCGGGGCTACAAAGGACCCCTCACCTCGAGCAATGTCCTTGGCTAGTTGATCTGAAATGAACTCAAATCTGGCCCGACTCTCAGGAAGAAATGTTTCAAGAGCTCATTGGTACTTACACGTAGTTTTAAAAACAGCACATCAAATGAAAAAATCCTCAGGATCTGTCATGAAGAGAGAATGCAATGAAACGTAGACGAGGTGCTCCCTGGCTGCAGTTCTCAAAAAGCCTAAAAAGAGTAAGTGCTCAAGAGGGCAGGCAATAAAGGGAACCCTACTATGCTGTTGGTGGGAATGTAAATTGATAACAGCCAGTATGGAGATCAGTAAGCAAGTCCCTTACTAAACTATAAACTGGAGCTACCACGAGACACGGAAACCGCACTCCAGTTCGTATAACCAGAGAATACCATCATTGGAATAAAACACTTGCACCCCAACGGACGTTGTGCTACTCTTTACCATAGCCCACACATGCAAATGACCGAAATGTCCAGCGAGAGATGAATGGATAAAGATGTTGTGCTACTTACATTCTGGCGACTATCACTCATCCAGAAAACAAAATGAACTCATGCTATTTGCTTCAACACGGATGGAGCAGTAGATGAGCTCACTAATTCTGGTAATTTAGAGACCGAAAGACACATATCCCAGGACATCACTTATATGTGGAGTCTATAAACAGATACAAAGGATGTAGTAAACAAAGGAAACACAGGTTCACAAACGGAAAAAAGAAGTGTAGAGCTCCCAGAGGGTGAAATTGGGGATGGGGGAAGGATGAAGTCAGAGGTGGGGATTAACAGAAACACACTAATGTATCAAAAAGAGTTCATCAACGAGGACGCACCTGATCGCACAGGGAACGCTACTCAATATTCTTCAATAACCTAACAGGGAAAAGAATCCAAAATACTACAGGTACAGCTACATTCATAATTCATCACCTTGCTGTCGAACTCAAACACAACACTGTATATAAACTATGCTGAAATAGGAAATCAATACTAAATTATAAAACAAGTAAAAGGCAAGAAATGCCTACTCTATTACCCTCAGGCCTCTGTGACGTGGGCTGATGTCACAACCCTAGAGCCTCAGCAGGCCTGGGTCCCAAGGCTGGAGTATGCAGTTCCTGAGGGAGACAGGAAGGAGGACGTGCCACCAGATCACCGGCCCCTTGGACCTCTATTGCCCATTCTGCTCTGCATGGTACCACAACCTCCTGATCCAAGACAGTCCTCTTACAGGTAAGCAAAGCCAAGTGTACCCAAATGATGGTAGACCCGCTGGGAGGGAAGAGCTGTGAAAAGACATTGGATCTCCACAGCTCCTGCTAGTGGGGTTCGTACCTCCAGCCTCCTTCCTTAGAATCGCCCCACCTACCAACCACAGCACCCTCAGAATAGCACATTTGCAAGGCTTGGGATTTGCCTGGGTGTGGCGGTGCAGTGTAAGGGGGAGGAGGTAAAGATACACAAGCCCTACGGTGTGTGTTCAGCCACCTTTGACTCCAATTTGCAACCCAACACCAAGACTCCCTCTAAGGTTGTGTTTGCACAAGTTAACACAGTGGACATGAAGAAGTGCTGCCGCCTTGTGGCCTTTTCCCATAACAACAACTTGAAAAACTGTGCTCAAGGGCACTTAACATTCACAAGGCCTGCGGGGCTGCAAACGACCCCTGCCCTCGAGAAATGTCCTTGGCTAGTTGATCTGAAATGAACTCAAATCTGGCCCGACTCTCAGGCAGAAATGTTTCAAGAGCTCAGTGGTACTTACACGTATTTTTAAAAACAGCACATCAAATGAAAAAATGCTAAGTATCTGTCATGATTAGAGAATGCAAAGAAACGTAGACGAGGTGTTCCCTGGCTGCAGTCCTCAAAAAGCCTAAAAAGAGTAAGTGCTCAAGAGGGCAGGCAATAAAGGGAACCCTACTATGCTGTTGGTGGGAGTGTAAATTGATAATAGCCAGTATGGAGATCAGTTAGCAAGTCCCTTACTAAACTAAAAACTGGAGCTACCACGAGATACGGAAACCGCACTCCAGTCCGTATAACCAGAGAATACCATCATTGGAATAAAACACTTGCACCCCAACGGACGTTGTGCTACTCTTTACCATAGCCCAGACATACAAACGACCAAAATGTCCAGCGAGAGATGAATGGATAAGGATGTTGTGCTACTTACATTCTGGCGACTATCACTCATCCAGAAAGCAAAATGAACCCATGCTATTTGCAGCAACATGGATGGAGCAGTAGATGATCTCACTAATTCTGGTAATTTAGAGACAAAAAGACACATATTCCAGGATATCACTTATATGTGGAGTCCAAAAAGGGATACAAAGGATGTAGTATACAACGGAAACACAGGTTCACAAACGGAAGAAAGAAGTGGACAGTTCCCAGAGGGGGAAATTGGGGATCGGGGAAGGATGAAGTCGGAGGTTGGGATTAACAGAAACACACTAATGTATCAAAAAGAATTCATCAACGATGACACACCTGATAGCACAAGGAACGCTACTCAATATTCTTCAATAACCTAACAGGGAAAAGCATCCAAAATACTAGAGGTACAGCTACATTCATAACTTCATCACCTTGCTGTCGAACTCAAACACAACACTGTATATAAACTATGCTGAAATAGGAAATCAATACTAAATTATAAAACAAGTAAAAGGCAAGAAATGCCTACTCTATTACCCTCAGGCCTCTGTGACGTGGGCTGATGTCACAACCCTAGAGCCTCAGCAGGCCTGGGTCCCAAGGCTGGAGTATGCTGTTGCTGAGGGAGACAGGAAGGAGGACGTGCCACCAGATCACCGGCCCCTTGGACCTCTATTGCCCATTCTGCTCTGCATGGAACCACAACCTCCCGATCTAAGACAGCCCTCTTACAGGTAAGCAAAGCCTAGTGTACCCAAATGATGGTAGAACCGCTGGGAGAGAGG
The DNA here is from genome assembly GCF_028023285.1 of Balaenoptera ricei. Taxonomy (NCBI): domain Eukaryota; kingdom Metazoa; phylum Chordata; class Mammalia; order Artiodactyla; family Balaenopteridae; genus Balaenoptera; species Balaenoptera ricei. Next base: position 63,874,541 of record NC_082649.1, on the reverse strand, counting down.
AGCTGTGAAAGGACACCGGATCTCCACAGCTCCTGCTAGTGGGGTTCGTACCTCCAGCCTCCTTCCTTAGAATCGCCCCACCTACAAACCACAGCACCCTCCGAATAGCACATTTGCAAGGCTTGGGATTTGCCTGGGGTCTGGCTGTGCACGTTTAGGGGGAAGAGGTAAACACACACAAGCCCTGTGGTGTGTGTTCAGCCACGTTCGAGTCCAATTTGCAACCCAACACCAAGACTCCCTCTAAGGCTCTGTTTGCCCAAGTTAACACAGAGGACACGAAGAAGTGCTGCCACATCGTGGCGCTTTCCTGTAACAACAACTTGAAAAACTGTGCTCAAGGGCACTTAATATTCACAAGGCCTGCGGGGCTGCAAACGACCCCTGCCCTTGAGCAACGTCCTGGGCTAGGTAATGTGAAATGAATTCAAATCAGGCCCGACTCCCAGGCAGAAATGTTTCAAGAGCTCAATGATCCTCACACGCTTTTTAAAAAACAGCACATCAAATCAAAAGATGTTCAGGATCTATCATGATTAGAGAATGCAAATAAACGTAGACGAGGTGTTCCCTCCCTACAGTCCTCAAAAAGCCTAAAAAGAGTAAGTGCTCAAGAGGGCAGGCAGAAAAGGGGATCCTACTATGCTGTTGGTGGAAATGTAAATTGCTAACAGCCAGTATGGAGATCAGTAGGCATGTTCCTTACTAAACTGTAAACTGGAGCTACCACGAGATTGGGCATCCCCACTCCAGTTTGTATAAGAAGAGAATACCATCATTGGAATAAAACATTTGCCCCCCCCCCCCCAACGGTCGTTGTGGTACTCTTTGCCATAGCCAAGACACCCAAACGACCAGAATGTCCAGCGAGAGATGATTGGATAAAGAAGTTGTGCTACCTATAACCCCTGGACTGTCACTCATCCAGACAACAAAATGAACTCATGCTATTTGTAGCAGCATGGATGGAGCAATAGACGATCTCACTAATTCGGGAAAATTAGACACAGAAAGACACATATCGCGAGATATCACGTACATGTGCAGTCGAAAACTGGAGACCAAGGAACGTAATGTACAGAGCAAACACAGACTCACAAACGGAGACACGAAATGTAGAGTTACCATCGGGGGAAATTGGGGATCGGAGAAAGATGAAGTAAGAGGTTGGCATTAACAGAAACACAGTAATGTATCAAAAAGAGTTCATCAACGATGACACACCTGATAGCACAGGGAACGCTACTCAATATTCTTCAGTAACCTAACAGGGAAAAGAATCCGAAATACTACAGGTACAGCTACATTTAGAACTGCATCAAGTTGCTGTAGGACTCAAATAGACAGAACATTGTATATAAATTATGCTGAAATAGAAAATCAGTATTAAATTATAAAACAAGAAAAAGGTAAGAAATGCCTACCTATTACCCTCAGGCCTCTGTGACGTGGGCTGATGTCACAACTGTAGAGCCTCAGCAGGCCTGGGTCCCAAGGCTGGAGTATGCTGTCGCTGAGGGAGACAGGAAGGAGCATGTGCCACCAGATCACCGGCCCCTTAGACCTCTATTGCCCATTCTGCTCTGCATGGTACCACAAGCTCCCGATCCAAGACAGCCCTCTTACAGGTAAGCAAAGCCTAGTGTACCCAAATGATGGTAGAACTGCTGGGAGGGAGGAGCTGTGAAAGGACACCGGATCTCCACAGCTCCTGCTAGTGGGGTATCCACCTCCAGCCTCCTTCCTTAGAATCACCCCACCTACAAACCACAGCACCCTCAGAATAGCACATTTTCAAGGCTTGGGATTTGCCTGGGGACTGGCGGTGCAGTGTAAGGGGGAGGAGGTAAAGATACACAAGCCCTGTGGTGTGTGTTCAACCACATTCAACTCCAATTTGCAACCCAACACCAAGACTCCCTCTAAGGTTGTGTTTGCCCAAGTTAACACAGAGGACATGAAGAAGTGCTGGCGCCTTCTGGCCTTTTCCCATAACAACAAATTGAAAAACTGTGCTCAAGGGCAGTTAACATTCACAAGGCCTGCGGGGCTGCAAACGACCCCTGCCCTTGAGAAATGTCCTTGGCTAGTTAATCTGAAATGAACTCAAATCTGGCCCGAATCTCAGGCAGAAATGTTTCAAGAGCTCAGTGGTACTTACACGTATTTTTAAAAACAGCACATCAAATGAAAAAATGCTCAGGATCTGTCATGATTAGAGAATGCAAAGAAACGTAGACGAGGTGTTCCCTGGCTGCAGTCCTCAAAAAGCCTAAAAAGAGTAAGTACTCAAGAGGGCAGGCAATAAAGGGAACCCTACTATGCTATTGGTGGGAGTGTAAATTGATAATAGCCAGTATGGAGATCAGTTAGCAAGTCCCTTACTAAACTAAAAACTGGAGCTACCACGAGATACGGAAACCGCACTCCAGTCCGTATAACCAGAGAATACCATCATTGGAATAAAACACTTGCACCCCAACGGACGTTGTGCTACTCTTTACCAGAGCCCAGACATACAAACGACCGAAATGTCCAGCGAGATGAATGGATAAAGACGTTGTGCTACTTACATTCTGGCGACTATCACTCATCCAGAAAGCAAAATGAACCCATGCTATTTGCAGCAACATGGATGGAGCAGTAGATGATCTCACTAATTCTGGTAATTTAGAGACAAAAAGACACATATTCCAGGATATCACTTATATGTGGAGTCTAAAAAGGGATACAAAGGATGTAGTATACAAAGGAAACACAGGTTCACAAACGGAAGAAAGAAGTGTACAGTTCCCAGAGGGGGAAATTGGGGATCGGGGAAGGATGAAGTCAGATGTTGGGATTAACAGAAACACACTAATGTATCAAAAAGAATTCATCAACGATGACACACCTGATAGCACAAGGAACGCTACTCAATATTCTTCAATAACCTAACAGGGAAAAGAATCCAAAATACTAGAGGTACAGCTACATTCATAACTTCATCACCTTGCTGTCGAACTCAAACACAACACTGTATATAAACTATGCTGAAATAGGAAATCAATACTAAATTATAAAACAAGTAAAAGGCAAGAAATGCCTACTCTATTACCCACAGGCCTCTGTGACGTGGGTTGATGTCACAACCCTAGAGCCTCAACAGGCCTGGGTCCCAAGGCTGGAGTATGCTGTTGCTGAGGGAGACAGGAAGGAGGACGTGCCACCAGATCACCGGCCCCTTGGACCTCTATTGCCCATTCTGCTCTGCATGGTACCACAACCTCCTGATCCAAGACAGTCCTCTTACAGGTAAGCAAAGCCTAGTGTACCCAAATGATGGTAGACCCGCTGGGAGGGAAGAGCTGTGAAAAGACATTGGATCTCCACAGCTCCTGCTAGTGGGGTTCATACCTCCAGCCTCCTTCCTTAGAATCGCCCCACCTACAAACCACAGCACCCTCCGAATAGCACATTTGCAAGGCTTGGGATTTGCCTGGGGTCTGGCTGTGCAGGGTAAGGGGGAAGAGGTAAACACACACAAGCCCTGTGGTGTGTGTTCAGCCACTTTCGACTCCAATTTGCAACCCAACACCAAGACTCCCTCTAAGGCTCTGTTTGCCCAAGTTAACACAGAGGACACGAAGAAGTGCTGCCACATCGTGGCGCTTTCCTGTAACAACAACTTGAAAAACTGTGCTCAAGGGCACTTAATATTCACAAGGCCTGCGGGGCCGCAAACGACCCCTGCCCTGGAGTAACGTCCTGGGCTAGGTAATGTGAAATGAATTCAAATCAGGCCCGACCCCCAAGCAGAAATGTTTCAAGAGCTCAATGATCCTCACACGCTTTTTAAAAAACAGCACATCCAATCAAAAGATGTTCAGGATCTATCATGATTAGAGAATGCAAATAAATGTAGACGAGGTGTTCCCTCCCTGCAGTCCTCAAAAAACCTGAAAAGAGTAAGTGCTCAAGAGGGTAGGCAGAAAAGGGGATCCTACTATGCTGTTGGTGGAAATGTAAATTGCTAACAGCCAGTATGGAGATCAGTAGGCATGTTCCTTACTAAACTGTAAACTGGAGCTACCACGAGACTTGGCATCCCCACTCCAGTTTGTATAACAAGAGAATACCATCATTGGAATAAAACATTTGCCCACCCCCCCATCGGTCGTTGTGGTACTCTTTGCCATAGCCAAGACACCCAAACGACCAGAATGTCCAGCGAGAGATGATTGGATAAAGAAGTTGTGCTACCTATACCCCCTGGACTGTCACTCATCCAGACAACAAAATGAACTCATGCTATTTGTGGCAGCCTGGATGGAGCAGTAGATGATCTCACTAATTCTGGAAAATTAGAGACAGAAAGACACATATCCCAGGATATCACTTACATGTGCAGTCGAAAAATGGAGACCAAGGAACGTAATGTACAGAGCAAACACAGACTCACAAACGGAGACACAGAATGTAGAGTTACCATCGGGGGAAATTGGGGATCGGAGAAAGATGAAGTAAGGGTTTGGCATTAACAGAAACACAGTAATGTATCAAAAAGAGTTCATCAACGATGACGCACCTGATAGCACAGGGAACGCTACTCAATATTCTTCAATAACCTAACAGGGAAAAGAATCCGAAATACTACAGGTACAGCTACATTTAGAACTGCATCAAGTTGCTGTAGGACTCAAACAGACACAACATTGTATATAAATTATGCTGAAATAGAAAATCAATATTAAATTATAAAACAAGAAAAAGGCAAGAAGTGCCTACTCTATTACCCTCAGGCCTCTGTGACGTGGGCTGATGACACAACCCTAGAGCCTCAGCAGGCCTGGGTCCCAAGACTGCGGTATGCTGGTGCTGAGGGAGACAGGAAGGAGCACGTGCCACCAGATCAGCGGCCCCTTGGACCTCTATTGGCCATTCTCCTGTGCATGGTACCACAACCTCCTGATCCAAGACAGCCCCCTTACTGGTAAGAAAAGCCTAGTGTACCCAAATGATGGTAGACCCCCTGGGAGGGAGGAGCTGTGAAAGGACACCAGATCTCCACAGCTCCTGCTAGTGGGGTTCGTACCTCCAGCCTCCTTCCTTAGAATCGCCCCACCTACAAACCACAGCACCCTCCGAATAGCACATTTGCAAGGCTTGGGATTTGCCTGGGGTCTGGCTGTGCAGGGTAAGGGGGAAGAGGTAAACACACACAAGACTTGTGGTGTGTGTTCAGCCACGTTCGACTCCAATTTGCAACCCAACACCAAGACTCCCTCTAAGGCTCTGTTTGCCCAAGTTAACACAGAGGACACGAAGAAGTGCTGCCACATCGTGGCGCTTTCCTGTAACAACAACTTGAAAAACTGTGCTCAAGGGCACTTAATATTCACAAGGCCTGCGGGGCTGCAAACGACCCCTGCCCTTGAGCAACGTCCTGGGCTAGGTAATGTGAAATGAATTCAAATCAGGCCCGACTCCCAGGCAGAAATGTTTCAAGAGCTCAATGACCCTCACACGCTTTTTAAAAAACAGCACATCAAATCAAAAGATGTTCAGGATCTATCATGATTAGAGAATGCAAATAAACGTAGAAGAGGTGTTCCCTCCCTACAGTCCTCAAAAAGCCTAAAAAGAGTAAGTGCTCAAGAGGGCAGGCAGAAAAGGGGATCCTACTATGCTGTTGGTGGAAATGTAAATTGCTAACAGCCAGTATGGAGATCAGTAGGCATGTTCCTTACTAAACTGTAAACTGGAGCTACCACGAGATTGGGCATCCCCACTCCAGTTTGTATAACAAGAGAATACCATCATTGGAATAAAACATTTGCCCCCCCCAACGGTCGTTGTGGTACTCTTTGCCATAGCCAAGACACCCAAACGACCAGAATGTCCAGCGAGAGATGATTGGATAAAGAAGTTGTGCTACCTATACCCCCTGGACTGTCACTCATCCAGACAACAAAATGAACTCATGCTATTTGTGGCAGCCTGGATGGAGCAGTAGATGATCTCACTAATTCTGGAAAATTAGAGACAGAAAGACACATATCCCAGGATATCACTTACATGTGCAGTCGAAAAATGGAGACCAAGGAACGTAATGTACAGAGCAAACACAGACTCACAAACGGAGACACAGAATGTAGAGTTACCATCGGGGGAAATTGGGGATTGGAGAAAGATGAAGTAAGGGTTTGGCATTAACAGAAACACAGTAATGTATCAAAAAGTGTTCATCAACGATGACGCACCTGATAGCACAGGGAACGCTACTCAATATTCTTCAATAACCTAACAGGGAAAAGAATCCGAAATACTACAGGTACAGCTACATGTAGAACTGCATCAAGTTGCTGTAGGACTCAAACAGACACAACATTGTATATAAATTATGCTGAAATAGAAAATCAATATTAAATTATAAAACAAGAAAAAGGCAAGAAGTGCCTACTCTATTACCCTCAGGCCTCTGTGACGTGGGCTGATGACACAACCCTAGAGCCTCAGCAGGCCTGGGTCCCAAGACTGCGGTATGCTGGTGCTGAGGGAGACAGGAAGGAGCACGTGCCACCAGATCAGCGGCCCCTTGGACCTCTATTGGCCATTCTCCTGTGCATGGTACCACAACCTCCTGATCCAAGACAGCCCCCTTACTGGTAAGAAAAGCCTAATGTACCCAAATGATGGTAGACCCGCTGGGAGGGAGGAGCTGTGAAAGGACACCAGATCTCCACAGCTCCTGCTAGTGGGGTATCCACCTCCAGCCTCCTTCCTTAGAATCGCCCCACCTACAAACCAGACCACCCTCCGAATAGCACATTTGCCAGGCTTGGGATTTGCTTGGGAAGTGGCGGTGCAGTGTCAGGGGGAAGAGGTAAGGATACACAAGCCCTGCGGTGTGTGTGCATCCACGTTCGACTCCAAGTTGCAACCCAACACCAAGACTCCTGCTAAGGCTGTGTTTGCCCAAGTTAACACAGAGGACACGAAGATGTGCTGCCACATTGTGGCGCTTTCCCGTAACAACAACTTGAAAAACTGTGCTCAAGGGCACTTAATATTCACAAGGCCTGCGGGGCTACAAACGACCCCTGCCCTCGAGCAATGTCCTTGGCTAGTTGATCTGAAATGAACTCAAATCTGGCCCGACTCTCAGAAAGAAATGTTTCAAGAGCTCATTGGTACTTACACGTAGTTTTAAAAACAGCACATCAAATGAAAAAATCCTCAGGATCTGTCATGAAGAGAGAATGCAACGAAACGTAGACGAGGTGCTCCCTGGCTGCAGTTCTCAAAAAGCCTAAAAAGAGTAAGTGCTCAAGAGGGCAGGCAATAAAGGGAACCCTACTATGCTGTTGGTGGGAATGTAAATTGATAACAGCCAGTATGGAGATCAGTAAGCAAGTCCCTTACTAAACTATAAACTGGAGCTACCACGAGACACGGAAACCGCACTCCAGTTCGTATAACCAGAGAATACCATCATTGGAATAAAACACTTGCACCCCAACGGACGTTGTGCTACTCTTTACCATAGCCCACACATGCAAATGACCGAAATGTCCAGCGAGAGATGAATGGATAAAGATGTTGTGCTACTTACATTCTGGCGACTATCACTCACCCAGAAAACAAAATGAACTCATGCTATTTGCTTCAACACGGATGGAGCAGTAGATGAGCTCACTAATTCTGGTAATTTAGAGACCGAAAGACACATATCCCAGGACATCACTTATATGTGGAGTCTATAAACGGATACAAAGGATGTAGCAAACAAAGGAAACACAGGTTCACAAACGGAAAAAAGAAGTGTAGAGCTCCCAGAGGGTGAAATTGGGGATGGGGGAAGGATGAAGTCAGAGGTGGGGATTAACAGAAACACACTAATGTATCAAAAAGAGTTCATCAACGAGGACGCACCTGATCGCACAGGGAACGCTACTCAATATTCTTCAATAACCTAACAGGGAAAAGAATCCAAAATACTACAGGTACAGCTACATTCATAATTCATCACCTTGCTGTCGAACTCAAACACAACACTGTATATAAACTATGCTGAAATAGGAAATCAATACTAAATTATAAAACAAGAAAAAGGCAAGAAATGCCTACTCTATTACACTCAGGCCTCTGTGACGTGGGCTGATGTCACAACCCTAGAGCCTCAGCAGGCCTGGGTCCCAAGGCTGGAGTATGCTGTTGCTGAGGGAGACAGGAAGGAGGACGAGCCACCAGATCACCGGCCCCTTGGACCTCTATTGCCCATTCTGCTCTGCATGGAACCACAACCTCCCGATCCAAGACAGCCTTCTTACAGGTAAGCAAAGCCTAGTGTACCCAAATGATGGTAGAACCACTGGGAGAGAGGAGCTGTGAAAGGACACCGGATCTCCACAGCTCCTGCTAGTGGGGTTCGTACCTCCAGCCTCCTTCTTTAGAATCGCCCCACCTACAAACCACAGCACCCTCCGAATAGCACATTTGCAAGGCTTGGGATTTGCCTGGGGTCTGGCTGTGCAGGGTAAGGGGGAAGAGGTAAACACACACAAGCCCTGTGGTGTGTGTTCAGCCACTTTTGACTCCAATTTGCAACCCAACACCAAGACTCCCTCTAAGGCTCGGTTTGCCCAAGTTAACACAGAGGACACGAAGAAGTGCTGCCGCATCGTGGCGCTTTCCTGTAACAACAACTTGAAAAACTGTGCTCAAGGGCACTTAATATTCACAAGGCCTGCGGGGCTGCAAACGACCCCTGCCCTGGAGTAACGTCCTGGGCTAGGTAATGTGAAATGAATTCAAATCAGGCCCGACCCCCAAGCAGAAATGTTTCAAGAGCTCAATGATCCTCACTCGCTTTTTAAAAAACAGCACATCCAATCAAAAGATGTTCAGGATCTATCATGATTAGAGAATGCAAATAAATGGAGACGAGGTGTTCCCTCCCTGCAGTCCTCAAAAAACCTGAAAAGAGTAAGTGCTCAAGAGGGTAGGCAGAAAAGGGGATCCTACTATGCTGTTGGTGGAAATGTAAATTGCTAACAGCCAGTATGGAGATCACTAGGCATGTTCCTTACTAAACTGTAAACTGGAGCTAACACGAGACTTGGCATCCCCACTCCAGTTTGTATAACAAGAGAATACCATCATTGGAATAAAACATTTGCCCACCCCCCCATCGTTCGTTGTGGTACTCTTTGCCATAGCCAAGACACCCAAACGACCAGAATGTCCAGTGAGAGATGATTGGATAAAGAAGTTGTGCTACCTATACCCCCTGGACTGTCACTCATCCAGACAACAAAATGAACTCATGCTATTTGTAGCTTCACGGATGGAGCAGTAGATGATCACACTAATTCGGGAAAATTAGAGACAGAAAGACACATCTCCCAGGATATCACTTACATGTGCAGTCGAAAAATGGAGACCAAGGAACGTAATGTACAGAGCAAACACAGACTCACAAACGGAGACACAAAATGTAGAGTTACCATCGGGGGAAATTGGGGATCGGAGAAAGATGAAGTAAGGGGTTGGCATTAACAGAAACACAGTAATGTATCAAAAAGAGTTCATCAACGATGACGCACCTGATAGCACAGGGAACGCTATTCAATATTCTTCAATAACCTAACAGGGAAGAGAATCCGAAATACTCCAGGTACAGCTACATTTATAACTGCATCAAGTTGCTGTAGGACTCAAATAGACACAACATTGTATATAAATTATGCTGAAATAGAAAATCAATATTAAATTATAAAACAAGAAAAAGGCAAGAAATGCCTACTCTATTACCCTCAGGCCTCTGTGACGTGGGCTGATGACACAACCCTAGAGCCTCAGCAGGCCTGGGTCCCAAGGTTGCGGTATGCTGGTGCTGAGGGAGACAGGAAGGAGCACGTGCCACCAGATCAGCGGCCCCTTGGACCTCTATTGGCCATTCTCCTCTGCATGGTACCACAACCTCCCGATCCAAGACAGCCCCCTTACAGGTAAGCAAAGCCTAGTGTACCCAAATGATGGTAGACCCGCTGGGAGGGAGGAGCTGTGAAAGGACACCAGATCTCCACAGCTCCTGCTAGTTGGGTATCCACCTCCAACCTCCTTCCTTAGAATCGCCCCACCTACAAACCACAGCACCCTCAGAATAGCACATTTTCAAGGCTTGGGATTTGCCTGGGGAGTGGCGGTGCAGTGTAAGGGGGAGGAGGTAAAGATACACAAGCCCTGCGGTGTGTGTTCAGCCACCTTCGACTCCAATTTGCAACCCAACACCAAGACTGCCTCTCAGGTTGTGTTTGCACAAGTTAACACAGAGGACATGAAGAAGTGCTGGCGCCTTGTGGCCTTTTCCCATAACAACAACTTGAAAAACTGTGCTCAAGGGCACTTAACATTCACAAGGCCTACGGGGCTGCAAACGACTCCTGCCCTCCAGAAATCTCCTTGGCTAGTTGATCTGAAATGAACTCAAATCTGGCCCGACTCTCAGGCAGAAATGTTTCAGGAGCTCAGTGGTACTTACACGTATTTTTAAAAACAGCACGTCAAATGAAAAAATGCTCAGGATCTGTCATGATTAGAAAATGCAAAGAAACGTAGATGAGGTGTTCCCTGGCTGCAGTCCTCAAAAAGCCTAAAAAGAGTAAGTGCTCAAGAGGGCAGCCAATAAATGGAACACTACTATGCTGTTGGTGGGAGTGTAAATTGATAATAGCCAGTATGGAGATCAGTTAGCAAGTCCCTTACTAAACTAAAAACTGGAGCTACCACGAGATACGGAAACCGCACTCCAGTCCGTATAACCAGAGAATACCATCATTGGAATAAAACACTTGCACCCCAACGGACGTTGTGCTACTCTTTACCATAGCCCAGACATACAAACGACCGAAATGTCCAGTGAGAGATGAATGGATAAAGATGTTGTGCTACTTACATTCTGGCGACTATCACTCATCCAGAAAGCAAAATGAACCCATGCTATTTGCAGCAACATGGATGGAGCAGTAGATGATCTCACTAATTCTGGTAATTTAGAGACAAAAAGACACATATTCCAGGATATCACTTATATGTGGAGTCTAAAAAGGGATACAAAGGATGTAGTATACAAAGGAAACACAGGTTCACAAACGGAAGAAAGAAGTGTACAGTTCCCAGAGGGGGAAATTGGGGATCGGGGAAGGATGAAGTCGGAGGTTGGGATTAACAGAAACACACTAATGTATCAAAAAGAATTCATCAACGATGACACACCTGATAGCACAAGGAACGCTACTCAATATTCTTCAATAACCTAACAGGGAAAAGAATCCAAAATACTACAGGTACAGCTACATTCATAACTTCATCACCTTGCTGTCGAACTCAAACACAACACTGTATATAAACTATGCTGAAATAGGAAATCAATACTAAATTATAAAACAAGTAAAAGGCAAGAAATGCCTACTCTATTACCCTCAGGCCTCTGTGACGTGGGCTGATGTCACAACCCTAGAGCCTCAGCAGGCCTGGGTCCCAAGGCTGGAGTATGCTGTTGCTGAGGGAGACAGGAAGGAGGACGTGCCACCAGATCACCGGCCCCTTGGACCTCTATTGCCCATTCTGCTCTGCATGGTACCACAACCTCCTGATCCAAGACAGTCCTCTTACAGGTAAGCAAAGCCTAGTGTACCCAAATGTTGGTAGACCCGCTGGGAGGGAAGAGCTGTGAAAAGACATTGGATCTCCACAGCTCCTGCTAGTGGGCTTCGTACCTCCAGCCTCCTTCCTTGGAATCGCCCCACCTACAAACCACAGCACCCTCCGAATAGCACATTTGCAAGGCTTGGGATTTGCCTGGGGTCTGGCTGTGCAGGGTAAGGGGGAAGAGGTAAACACACACAAGCCCTGTGGTGTGTGTTCAGCCACTTTCGACTCCAATTTGCAACCCAACACCAAGACTCCCTCTAAGGCTCTGTTTGCCCAAGTTAACACAGAGGACACGAAGAAGTGCTGCCACATCGTGGCGCTTTCCTGTAACAACAACTTGAAAAACTGTGCTCAAGGCCACTTAATATTCACAAGGCCTGCGGGGCTGCAAACGACCCCTGCCCTGGAGTAACGTCCTGGGCTAGGTAATGTGAAATGAATTCAAATCAGGCCCGACCCCCAAGCAGAAATGTTTCAAGAGCTCAATGATCCTCACACGCTTTTTAAAAAACAGCACATCCAATCAAAAGATGTTCAGGATCTATCATGATTAGAGAATGCAAATAAATGGAGATGAGGTGTTCCCTCCCTGCAGTCCTCAAAAAACCTGAAAAGAGTAAGTGCTCAAGAGGGTAGGCAGAAAAGGGGATCCTACTATGCTGTTGGTGGAAATGTAAATTGCTAACAGCCAGTATGGAGATCACTAGGCATGTTCCTTACTAAACTGTAAACTGGAGCTACCATGAGACTTGGCATCCCCACTCCAGTTTGTATAACAAGAGAATACCATCATTGGAATAAAACATTTGCCCCCCCAACGGTCGTTGTGGTACTCTTTGCCATAGCCAAGACACCCAAACGACCAGAATGTCCAGCGAGAGATGATTGGATAAAGAAGTTGTGCTACCTATACCCCCTGGACTGTCACTCATCCAGACAACAAAATGAACTCATGCTATTTGTAGCTTCACGGATGGAGCAGTAGATGATCACACTAATTCTGGAAAATTAGAGATAGAAAGACACATCTCCCAGGATATCACTTACATGTGCAGTCGAAAAATGGAGACCAAGGAACGTAATGTACAGAGCAAACACAGACTCACAAACGGAGACACAAAATGTAGAGTTACCTTCGGGGGAAATTGGGGATCGGAGAAAGATGAAGTAAGGGGTTGGCATTAACAGAAACACAGTAATGTATCAAAAAGAGTTCATCAACGATGACGCACCTGATAGCACAGGGAACGCTATTCAATATTCTTCAATAACCTAACAGGGAAGAGAATCCGAAATACTCCAGGTACAGCTACATTTATAACTGCATCAAGTTGCTGTAGGACTCAAATAGACACAACATTGTATATAAATTATGCTGAAATAGAAAATCAATATTAAATTATAAAACAAGAAAAAGGCAAGAAATGCCTACTCTATTACCCTCAGGCCTCTGTGACGTGGGCTGATGACACAACCCTAGAGCCTCAGCGGGTCTGGGTCCCAAGGTTGCGGTATGCTGGTGCTGAGGGAGACAGGAAGGAGCACGTGCCACCAGATCAGCGGCCCCTTGGACCTCTATTGGCCATTCTCCTCTGCATGGTACCACAACCTCCCGATCCAAGACAGCCCCCTTACAGGTAAGCAAAGCCTAGTGTACCCAAATGATGGTAGACCCGCTGGGAGGGAGGAGCTGTGAAAGGACACCAGATCTCCACAGCTCCTGCTAGTGGGGTATCCACCTCCAGCCTCCTTCCTTAGAATCGCCCCACCTACAAACCAGACCACCCTCCGAATAGCACATTTGCAAGGCTTGGGATTTGCCTGGGGAGTGGCGGTGCAGTGTCAGGGGGAAGAGGTAAAGATACACAAGCCCTGCGGTGTGTGTGCGCCCACGTTCGACTCCAAGTTGCAACCCACCACCAAGACTCTTGCTAAGGCTGTGTTTGCCCAAGTTAACACAGAGGACACGAAGAAGTGCTGCCGCCTTGTGGCGCTTTCCCGTAACAACAACTTGAAAAACTGTGCTCAAGGGCACTTAACATTCACAAGGCCTGCGGGGCTACAAACGACCCCTGCCCTCGAGAAATGTCCTTGGCTAGTTGATCTGAAATGAACTCAAATCAGGCCCGACTCTCAGGCAGAAATGTTTCAAGAGCTCAGTGGTACTTACACGTATTTTTAAAAACAGCACGTCAAATGAAAAAATGCTCAGGATCTGTCATGTTCAGAGAATGCAAAGAAATGTAGACGAGGTGTTCCCTGGCTGCAGTCCTCAAAAAGCCTAAAAAGAGTAAGTGCTCAAGAGGGCAGCCAATAAAGGGAGCCCTACTATGCTGTTGGTGGGAGTGTAAATTGATAATAGCCAGTATGGAGATCAGTTAGCAAGTCCCTTACTAAACTAAAAACTGGAGCTACCACGAGATACAGAAACCGCACTCCAGTCCGTATAACCAGAGAATACCATCATTGGAATAAAACACTTGCACCCCAACGGACGTTGTGCTACTCTTTACCATAGCCCAGACATACAAACGACCGAAATGTCCAGTGAGAGATGAATGGATAAAGATGTTGTGCTACTTACATTCTGGCGACTATCACTCATCCAGAAAGCAAAATGAACCCATGCTATTTGCAGCAACATGGATGGAGCAGTAGATGATCTCACTAATTCTGGTAATTTAGAGACAAAAAGACACATATTCCAGGATATCACTTATATGTGGAGTCTAAAAAGGGATACAAAGGATGTAGTATACAAAGGAAACACAGGTTCACAAACGGAAGAAAGAAGTGTACAGTTCCCAGAGGGGGAAATTGGGGATCGGGGAAGGATGAAGTCGGAGGTTGGGATTAACAGAAACACACTAATGTATCAAAAAGAATTCATCAACGATGACACACCTGATAGCACAAGGAACGCTACTCAATATTCTTCAATAACCTAACAGGGAAAAGAATCCAAAATACTACAGGTACAGCTACATTCATAACTTCATCACCTTGCTGTCGAACTCAAACACAACACTGTATATAAACTATGCTGAAATAGGAAATCAATACTAAATTATAAAACAAGTAAAAGGCAAGAAATGCCTACTCTATTACCCTCAGGCCTCTGTGACGTGGGCTGATGTCACAACCCTAGAGCCTCAGCAGGCCTGGGTCCCAAGGCTGGAGTATGCTGTTGCTGAGGGAGACAGGAAGGAGGACGTGCCACCAGATCACCGGCCCCTTGGACCTCTATTGCCCATTCTGCTCTGCATGGTACCACAACCTCCTGATCCAAGACAGTCCTCTTACAGGTAAGCAAAGCCTAGTGTACCCAAATGTTGGTAGACCCGCTGGGAGGGAAGAGCTGTGAAAAGACATTGGATCTCCACAGCTCCTGCTAGTGGGCTTCGTACCTCCAGCCTCCTTCCTTGGAATCGCCCCACCTACAAACCACAGCACCCTCCGAATAGCACATTTGCAAGGCTTGGGATTTGCCTGGGGTCTGGCTGTGCAGGGTAAGGGGGAAGAGGTAAACACACACAAGCCCTGTGGTGTGTGTTCAGCCACTTTCGACTCCAATTTGCAACCCAACACCAAGACTCCCTCTAAGGCTCTGTTTGCCCAAGTTAACACAGAGGACACGAAGAAGTGCTGCCACATCGTGGCGCTTTCCTGTAACAACAACTTGAAAAACTGTGCTCAAGGCCACTTAATATTCACAAGGCCTGCGGGGCTGCAAACGACCCCTGCCCTGGAGTAACGTCCTGGGCTAGGTAATGTGAAATGAATTCAAATCAGGCCCGACCCCCAAGCAGAAATGTTTCAAGAGCTCAATGATCCTCACACGCTTTTTAAAAAACAGCACATCCAATCAAAAGATGTTCAGGATCTATCATGATTAGAGAATGCAAATAAATGGAGATGAGGTGTTCCCTCCCTGCAGTCCTCAAAAAACCTGAAAAGAGTAAGTGCTCAAGAGGGTAGGCAGAAAAGGGGATCCTACTATGCTGTTGGTGGAAATGTAAATTGCTAACAGCCAGTATGGAGATCACTAGGCATGTTCCTTACTAAACTGTAAACTGGAGCTACCATGAGACTTGGCATCCCCACTCCAGTTTGTATAACAAGAGAATACCATCATTGGAATAAAACATTTGCCCCCCCAACGGTCGTTGTGGTACTCTTTGCCATAGCCAAGACACCCAAACGACCAGAATGTCCAGCGAGAGATGATTGGATAAAGAAGTTGTGCTACCTATACCCCCTGGACTGTCACTCATCCAGACAACAAAATGAACTCATGCTATTTGTAGCTTCACGGATGGAGCAGTAGATGATCACACTAATTCTGGAAAATTAGAGATAGAAAGACACATCTCCCAGGATATCACTTACATGTGCAGTCGAAAAATGGAGACCAAGGAACGTAATGTACAGAGCAAACACAGACTCACAAACGGAGACACAAAATGTAGAGTTACCTTCGGGGGAAATTGGGGATCGGAGAAAGATGAAGTAAGGGGTTGGCATTAACAGAAACACAGTAATGTATCAAAAAGAGTTCATCAACGATGACGCACCTGATAGCACAGGGAACGCTATTCAATATTCTTCAATAACCTAACAGGGAAGAGAATCCGAAATACTCCAGGTACAGCTACATTTATAACTGCATCAAGTTGCTGTAGGACTCAAATAGACACAACATTGTATATAAATTATGCTGAAATAGAAAATCAATATTAAATTATAAAACAAGAAAAAGGCAAGAAATGCCTACTCTATTACCCTCAGGCCTCTGTGACGTGGGCTGATGACACAACCCTAGAGCCTCAGCGGGTCTGGGTCCCAAGGTTGCGGTATGCTGGTGCTGAGGGAGACAGGAAGGAGCACGTGCCACCAGATCAGCGGCCCCTTGGACCTCTATTGGCCATTCTCCTCTGCATGGTACCACAACCTCCCGATCCAAGACAGCCCCCTTACAGGTAAGCAAAGCCTAGTGTACCCAAATGATGGTAGACCCGCTGGGAGGGAGGAGCTGTGAAAGGACACCAGATCTCCACAGCTCCTGCTAGTGGGGTATCCACCTCCAGCCTCCTTCCTTAGAATCGCCCCACCTACAAACCAGACCACCCTCCGAATAGCACATTTGCAAGGCTTGGGATTTGCCTGGGGAGTGGCGGTGCAGTGTCAGGGGGAAGAGGTAAAGATACACAAGCCCTGCGGTGTGTGTGCGCCCACGTTCGACTCCAAGTTGCAACCCACCACCAAGACTCTTGCTAAGGCTGTGTTTGCCCAAGTTAACACAGAGGACACGAAGAAGTGCTGCCGCCTTGTGGCGCTTTCCCGTAACAACAACTTGAAAAACTGTGCTCAAGGGCACTTAACATTCACAAGGCCTGCGGGGCTACAAACGACCCCTGCCCTCGAGAAATGTCCTTGGCTAGTTGATCTGAAATGAACTCAAATCAGGCCCGACTCTCAGGCAGAAATGTTTCAAGAGCTCAGTGGTACTTACACGTATTTTTAAAAACAGCACGTCAAATGAAAAAATGCTCAGGATCTGTCATGTTCAGAGAATGCAAAGAAATGTAGACGAGGTGTTCCCTGGCTGCAGTCCTCAAAAAGCCTAAAAAGAGTAAGTGCTCAAGAGGGCAGCCAATAAAGGGAGCCCTACTATGCTGTTGGTGGGAGTGTAAATTGATAATAGCCAGTATGGAGATCAGTTAGCAAGTCCCTTACTAAACTAAAAACTGGAGCTACCACGAGATACAGAAACCGCACTCCAGTCCGTATAACCAGAGAATACCATCATTGGAATAAAACACTTGCACCCCAACGGACGTTGTGCTACTCTTTACCATAGCCCAGACATACAAACGACCGAAATGTCCAGTGAGAGATGAATGGATAAAGATGTTGTGCTACTTACATTCTGGCGACTATCACTCATCCAGAAAGCAAAATGAACCCATGCTATTTGCAGCAACATGGATGGAGCAGTAGATGATCTCACTAATTCTGGTAATTTAGAGACAAAAAGACACATATTCCAGGATATCACTTATATGTGGAGTCTAAAAAGGGATACAAAGGATGTAGTATACAAAGGAAACACAGGTTCACAAACGGAAGAAAGAAGTGTACAGTTCCCAGAGGGGGAAATTGGGGATCGGGGAAGGATGAAGTCGGAGGTTGGGATTAACAGAAACACACTAATGTATCAAAAAGAATTCATCAACGATGACACACCTGATAGCACAAGGAACGCTACTCAATATTCTTCAATAACCTAACAGGGAAAAGAATCCAAAATACTACAGGTACAGCTACATTCATAACTTCATCACCTTGCTGTCGAACTCAAACACAACACTGTATATAAACTATGCTGAAATAGGAAATCAATACTAAATTATAAAACAAGTAAAAGGCAAGAAATGCCTACTCTATTACCCTCAGGCCTCTGTGACGTGGGCTGATGTCACAACCCTAGAGCCTCAGCAGGCCTGGGTCCCAAGGCTGGAGTATGCTGTTGCTGAGGGAGACAGGAAGGAGGACGTGCCACCAGATCACCGGCCCCTTGGACCTCTATTGCCCATTCTGCTCTGCATGGTACCACAACCTCCTGATCCAAGACAGTCCTCTTACAGGTAAGCAAAGCCTAGTGTACCCAAATGTTGGTAGACCCGCTGGGAGGGAAGAGCTGTGAAAAGACATTGGATCTCCACAGCTCCTGCTAGTGGGCTTCGTACCTCCAGCCTCCTTCCTTGGAATCGCCCCACCTACAAACCACAGCACCCTCCGAATAGCACATTTGCAAGGCTTGGGATTTGCCTGGGGTCTGGCTGTGCAGGGTAAGGGGGAAGAGGTAAACACACACAAGCCCTGTGGTGTGTGTTCAGCCACTTTCGACTCCAATTTGCAACCCAACACCAAGACTCCCTCTAAGGCTCTGTTTGCCCAAGTTAACACAGAGGACACGAAGAAGTGCTGCCACATCGTGGCGCTTTCCTGTAACAACAACTTGAAAAACTGTGCTCAAGGCCACTTAATATTCACAAGGCCTGCGGGGCTGCAAACGACCCCTGCCCTGGAGTAACGTCCTGGGCTAGGTAATGTGAAATGAATTCAAATCAGGCCCGACCCCCAAGCAGAAATGTTTCAAGAGCTCAATGATCCTCACACGCTTTTTAAAAAACAGCACATCCAATCAAAAGATGTTCAGGATCTATCATGATTAGAGAATGCAAATAAATGGAGATGAGGTGTTCCCTCCCTGCAGTCCTCAAAAAACCTGAAAAGAGTAAGTGCTCAAGAGGGTAGGCAGAAAAGGGGATCCTACTATGCTGTTGGTGGAAATGTAAATTGCTAACAGCCAGTATGGAGATCACTAGGCATGTTCCTTACTAAACTGTAAACTGGAGCTACCATGAGACTTGGCATCCCCACTCCAGTTTGTATAACAAGAGAATACCATCATTGGAATAAAACATTTGCCCCCCCAACGGTCGTTGTGGTACTCTTTGCCATAGCCAAGACACCCAAACGACCAGAATGTCCAGCGAGAGATGATTGGATAAAGAAGTTGTGCTACCTATACCCCCTGGACTGTCACTCATCCAGACAACAAAATGAACTCATGCTATTTGTAGCTTCACGGATGGAGCAGTAGATGATCACACTAATTCTGGAAAATTAGAGATAGAAAGACACATCTCCCAGGATATCACTTACATGTGCAGTCGAAAAATGGAGACCAAGGAACGTAATGTACAGAGCAAACACAGACTCACAAACGGAGACACAAAATGTAGAGTTACCTTCGGGGGAAATTGGGGATCGGAGAAAGATGAAGTAAGGGGTTGGCATTAACAGAAACACAGTAATGTATCAAAAAGAGTTCATCAACGATGACGCACCTGATAGCACAGGGAACGCTATTCAATATTCTTCAATAACCTAACAGGGAAGAGAATCCGAAATACTCCAGGTACAGCTACATTTATAACTGCATCAAGTTGCTGTAGGACTCAAATAGACACAACATTGTATATAAATTATGCTGAAATAGAAAATCAATATTAAATTATAAAACAAGAAAAAGGCAAGAAATGCCTACTCTATTACCCTCAGGCCTCTGTGACGTGGGCTGATGACACAACCCTAGAGCCTCAGCGGGTCTGGGTCCCAAGGTTGCGGTATGCTGGTGCTGAGGGAGACAGGAAGGAGCACGTGCCACCAGATCAGCGGCCCCTTGGACCTCTATTGGCCATTCTCCTCTGCATGGTACCACAACCTCCCGATCCAAGACAGCCCCCTTACAGGTAAGCAAAGCCTAGTGTACCCAAATGATGGTAGACCCGCTGGGAGGGAGGAGCTGTGAAAGGACACCAGATCTCCACAGCTCCTGCTAGTGGGGTATCCACCTCCAGCCTCCTTCCTTAGAATCGCCCCACCTACAAACCAGACCACCCTCCGAATAGCACATTTGCAAGGCTTGGGATTTGCCTGGGGAGTGGCGGTGCAGTGTCAGGGGGAAGAGGTAAAGATACACAAGCCCTGCGGTGTGTGTGCGCCCACGTTCGACTCCAAGTTGCAACCCACCACCAAGACTCTTGCTAAGGCTGTGTTTGCCCAAGTTAACACAGAGGACACGAAGAAGTGCTGCCGCCTTGTGGCGCTTTCCCGTAACAACAACTTGAAAAACTGTGCTCAAGGGCACTTAACATTCACAAGGCCTGCGGGGCTACAAACGACCCCTGCCCTCGAGAAATGTCCTTGGCTAGTTGATCTGAAATGAACTCAAATCAGGCCCGACTCTCAGGCAGAAATGTTTCAAGAGCTCAGTGGTACTTACACGTATTTTTAAAAACAGCACGTCAAATGAAAAAATGCTCAGGATCTGTCATGTTCAGAGAATGCAAAGAAATGTAGACGAGGTGTTCCCTGGCTGCAGTCCTCAAAAAGCCTAAAAAGAGTAAGTGCTCAAGAGGGCAGCCAATAAAGGGAGCCCTACTATGCTGTTGGTGGGAGTGTAAATTGATAATAGCCAGTATGGAGATCAGTTAGCAAGTCCCTTACTAAACTAAAAACTGGAGCTACCACGAGATACGGAAACCGCACTCCAGTCCGTATAACCAGAGAATACCATCATTGGAATAAAACACTTGCACCCCAACGGACGTTGTGCTACTCTTTACCATAGCCCAGACATACAAACGACCGAAATGTCCAGTGAGAGATGAATGGATAAAGATGTTGTGCTACTTACATTCTGGCGACTATCACTCATCCAGAAAGCAAAATGAACCCATGCTATTTGCAGCAACATGGATGGAGCAGTAGATGATCTCACTAATTCTGGTAATTTAGAGACAAAAAGACACATATTCCAGGATATCACTTATATGTGGAGTCTAAAAAGGGATACAAAGGATGTAGTATACAAAGGAAACACAGGTTCACAAACGGAAGAAAGAAGTGTACAGTTCCCAGAGGGGGAAATTGGGGATCGGGGAAGGATGAAGTCGGAGGTTGGGATTAACAGAAACACACTAATGTATCAAAAAGAATTCATCAACGATGACACACCTGATAGCACAAGGAACGCTACTCAATATTCTTCAATAACCTAACAGGGAAAAGAATCCAAAATACTACAGGTACAGCTACATTCATAACTTCATCACCTTGCTGTCGAACTCAAACACAACACTGTATATAAACTATGCTGAAATAGGAAATCAATACTAAATTATAAAACAAGTAAAAGGCAAGAAATGCCTACTCTATTACCCTCAGGCCTCTGTGACGTGGGCTGATGTCACAACCCTAGAGCCTCAGCAGGCCTGGGTCCCAAGGCTGGAGTATGCTGTTGCTGAGGGAGACAGGAAGGAGGACGTGCCACCAGATCACCGGCCCCTTGGACCTCTATTGCCCATTCTGCTCTGCATGGTACCACAACCTCCTGATCCAAGACAGTCCTCTTACAGGTAAGCAAAGCCTAGTGTACCCAAATGTTGGTAGACCCGCTGGGAGGGAAGAGCTGTGAAAAGACATTGGATCTCCACAGCTCCTGCTAGTGGGCTTCGTACCTCCAGCCTCCTTCCTTGGAATCGCCCCACCTACAAACCACAGCACCCTCCGAATAGCACATTTGCAAGGCTTGGGATTTGCCTGGGGTCTGGCTGTGCAGGGTAAGGGGGAAGAGGTAAACACACACAAGCCCTGTGGTGTGTGTTCAGCCACTTTCGACTCCAATTTGCAACCCAACACCAAGACTCCCTCTAAGGCTCTGTTTGCCCAAGTTAACACAGAGGACACGAAGAAGTGCTGCCACATCGTGGCGCTTTCCTGTAACAACAACTTGAAAAACTGTGCTCAAGGCCACTTAATATTCACAAGGCCTGCGGGGCTGCAAACGACCCCTGCCCTGGAGTAACGTCCTGGGCTAGGTAATGTGAAATGAATTCAAATCAGGCCCGACCCCCAAGCAGAAATGTTTCAAGAGCTCAATGATCCTCACACGCTTTTTAAAAAACAGCACATCCAATCAAAAGATGTTCAGGATCTATCATGATTAGAGAATGCAAATAAATGGAGATGAGGTGTTCCCTCCCTGCAGTCCTCAAAAAACCTGAAAAGAGTAAGTGCTCAAGAGGGTAGGCAGAAAAGGGGATCCTACTATGCTGTTGGTGGAAATGTAAATTGCTAACAGCCAGTATGGAGATCACTAGGCATGTTCCTTACTAAACTGTAAACTGGAGCTACCATGAGACTTGGCATCCCCACTCCAGTTTGTATAACAAGAGAATACCATCATTGGAATAAAACATTTGCCCCCCCAACGGTCGTTGTGGTACTCTTTGCCATAGCCAAGACACCCAAACGACCAGAATGTCCAGCGAGAGATGATTGGATAAAGAAGTTGTGCTACCTATACCCCCTGGACTGTCACTCATCCAGACAACAAAATGAACTCATGCTATTTGTAGCTTCACGGATGGAGCAGTAGATGATCACACTAATTCTGGAAAATTAGAGATAGAAAGACACATCTCCCAGGATATCACTTACATGTGCAGTCGAAAAATGGAGACCAAGGAACGTAATGTACAGAGCAAACACAGACTCACAAACGGAGACACAAAATGTAGAGTTACCTTCGGGGGAAATTGGGGATCGGAGAAAGATGAAGTAAGGGGTTGGCATTAACAGAAACACAGTAATGTATCAAAAAGAGTTCATCAACGATGACGCACCTGATAGCACAGGGAACGCTATTCAATATTCTTCAATAACCTAACAGGGAAGAGAATCCGAAATACTCCAGGTACAGCTACATTTATAACTGCATCAAGTTGCTGTAGGACTCAAATAGACACAACATTGTATATAAATTATGCTGAAATAGAAAATCAATATTAAATTATAAAACAAGAAAAAGGCAAGAAATGCCTACTCTATTACCCTCAGGCCTCTGTGACGTGGGCTGATGACACAACCCTAGAGCCTCAGCGGGTCTGGGTCCCAAGGTTGCGGTATGCTGGTGCTGAGGGAGACAGGAAGGAGCACGTGCCACCAGATCAGCGGCCCCTTGGACCTCTATTGGCCATTCTCCTCTGCATGGTACCACAACCTCCCGATCCAAGACAGCCCCCTTACAGGTAAGCAAAGCCTAGTGTACCCAAATGATGGTAGACCCGCTGGGAGGGAGGAGCTGTGAAAGGACACCAGATCTCCACAGCTCCTGCTAGTGGGGTATCCACCTCCAGCCTCCTTCCTTAGAATCGCCCCACCTACAAACCAGACCACCCTCCGAATAGCACATTTGCAAGGCTTGGGATTTGCCTGGGGAGTGGCGGTGCAGTGTCAGGGGGAAGAGGTAAAGATACACAAGCCCTGCGGTGTGTGTGCGCCCACGTTCGACTCCAAGTTGCAACCCACCACCAAGACTCTTGCTAAGGCTGTGTTTGCCCAAGTTAACACAGAGGACACGAAGAAGTGCTGCCGCCTTGTGGCGCTTTCCCGTAACAACAACTTGAAAAACTGTGCTCAAGGGCACTTAACATTCACAAGGCCTGCGGGGCTACAAACGACCCCTGCCCTCGAGAAATGTCCTTGGCTAGTTGATCTGAAATGAACTCAAATCAGGCCCGACTCTCAGGCAGAAATGTTTCAAGAGCTCAGTGGTACTTACACGTATTTTTAAAAACAGCACGTCAAATGAAAAAATGCTCAGGATCTGTCATGTTCAGAGAATGCAAAGAAATGTAGACGAGGTGTTCCCTGGCTGCAGTCCTCAAAAAGCCTAAAAAGAGTAAGTGCTCAAGAGGGCAGCCAATAAAGGGAGCCCTACTATGCTGTTGGTGGGAGTGTAAATTGATAATAGCCAGTATGGAGATCAGTTAGCAAGTCCCTTACTAAACTAAAAACTGGAGCTACCACGAGATACGGAAACCGCACTCCAGTCCGTATAACCAGAGAATACCATCATTGGAATAAAACACTTGCACCCCAACGGACGTTGTGCTACTCTTTACCATAGCCCAGACATACAAACGACCGAAATGTCCAGTGAGAGATGAATGGATAAAGATGTTGTGCTACTTACATTCTGGCGACTATCACTCATCCAGAAAGCAAAATGAACCCATGCTATTTGCAGCAACATGGATGGAGCAGTAGATGATCTCACTAATTCTGGTAATTTAGAGACAAAAAGACACATATTCCAGGATATCACTTATATGTGGAGTCTAAAAAGGGATACAAAGGATGTAGTATACAAAGGAAACACAGGTTCACAAACGGAAGAAAGAAGTGTACAGTTCCCAGAGGGGGAAATTGGGGATCGGGGAAGGATGAAGTCGGAGGTTGGGATTAACAGAAACACACTAATGTATCAAAAAGAATTCATCAACGATGACACACCTGATAGCACAAGGAACGCTACTCAATATTCTTCAATAACCTAACAGGGAAAAGAATCCAAAATACTACAGGTACAGCTACATTCATAACTTCATCACCTTGCTGTCGAACTCAAACACAACACTGTATATAAACTATGCTGAAATAGGAAATCAATACTAAATTATAAAACAAGTAAAAGGCAAGAAATGCCTACTCTATTACCCTCAGGCCTCTGTGACGTGGGCTGATGTCACAACCCTAGAGCCTCAGCAGGCCTGGGTCCCAAGGCTGGAGTATGCTGTTGCTGAGGGAGACAGGAAGGAGGACGTGCCACCAGATCACCGGCCCCTTGGACCTCTATTGCCCATTCTGCTCTGCATGGTACCACAACCTCCTGATCCAAGACAGTCCTCTTACAGGTAAGCAAAGCCTAGTGTACCCAAATGTTGGTAGACCCGCTGGGAGGGAAGAGCTGTGAAAAGACATTGGATCTCCACAGCTCCTGCTAGTGGGCTTCGTACCTCCAGCCTCCTTCCTTGGAATCGCCCCACCTACAAACCACAGCACCCTCCGAATAGCACATTTGCAAGGCTTGGGATTTGCCTGGGGTCTGGCTGTGCAGGGTAAGGGGGAAGAGGTAAACACACACAAGCCCTGTGGTGTGTGTTCAGCCACTTTCGACTCCAATTTGCAACCCAACACCAAGACTCCCTCTAAGGCTCTGTTTGCCCAAGTTAACACAGAGGACACGAAGAAGTGCTGCCACATCGTGGCGCTTTCCTGTAACAACAACTTGAAAAACTGTGCTCAAGGCCACTTAATATTCACAAGGCCTGCGGGGCTGCAAACGACCCCTGCCCTGGAGTAACGTCCTGGGCTAGGTAATGTGAAATGAATTCAAATCAGGCCCGACCCCCAAGCAGAAATGTTTCAAGAGCTCAATGATCCTCACACGCTTTTTAAAAAACAGCACATCCAATCAAAAGATGTTCAGGATCTATCATGATTAGAGAATGCAAATAAATGGAGATGAGGTGTTCCCTCCCTGCAGTCCTCAAAAAACCTGAAAAGAGTAAGTGCTCAAGAGGGTAGGCAGAAAAGGGGATCCTACTATGCTGTTGGTGGAAATGTAAATTGCTAACAGCCAGTATGGAGATCACTAGGCATGTTCCTTACTAAACTGTAAACTGGAGCTACCATGAGACTTGGCATCCCCACTCCAGTTTGTATAACAAGAGAATACCATCATTGGAATAAAACATTTGCCCCCCCAACGGTCGTTGTGGTACTCTTTGCCATAGCCAAGACACCCAAACGACCAGAATGTCCAGCGAGAGATGATTGGATAAAGAAGTTGTGCTACCTATACCCCCTGGACTGTCACTCATCCAGACAACAAAATGAACTCATGCTATTTGTAGCTTCACGGATGGAGCAGTAGATGATCACACTAATTCTGGAAAATTAGAGATAGAAAGACACATCTCCCAGGATATCACTTACATGTGCAGTCGAAAAATGGAGACCAAGGAACGTAATGTACAGAGCAAACACAGACTCACAAACGGAGACACAAAATGTAGAGTTACCTTCGGGGGAAATTGGGGATCGGAGAAAGATGAAGTAAGGGGTTGGCATTAACAGAAACACAGTAATGTATCAAAAAGAGTTCATCAACGATGACGCACCTGATAGCACAGGGAACGCTATTCAATATTCTTCAATAACCTAACAGGGAAGAGAATCCGAAATACTCCAGGTACAGCTACATTTATAACTGCATCAAGTTGCTGTAGGACTCAAATAGACACAACATTGTATATAAATTATGCTGAAATAGAAAATCAATATTAAATTATAAAACAAGAAAAAGGCAAGAAATGCCTACTCTATTACCCTCAGGCCTCTGTGACGTGGGCTGATGACACAACCCTAGAGCCTCAGCGGGTCTGGGTCCCAAGGTTGCGGTATGCTGGTGCTGAGGGAGACAGGAAGGAGCACGTGCCACCAGATCAGCGGCCCCTTGGACCTCTATTGGCCATTCTCCTCTGCATGGTACCACAACCTCCCGATCCAAGACAGCCCCCTTACAGGTAAGCAAAGCCTAGTGTACCCAAATGATGGTAGACCCGCTGGGAGGGAGGAGCTGTGAAAGGACACCAGATCTCCACAGCTCCTGCTAGTGGGGTATCCACCTCCAGCCTCCTTCCTTAGAATCGCCCCACCTACAAACCAGACCACCCTCCGAATAGCACATTTGCAAGGCTTGGGATTTGCCTGGGGAGTGGCGGTGCAGTGTCAGGGGGAAGAGGTAAAGATACACAAGCCCTGCGGTGTGTGTGCGCCCACGTTCGACTCCAAGTTGCAACCCACCACCAAGACTCTTGCTAAGGCTGTGTTTGCCCAAGTTAACACAGAGGACACGAAGAAGTGCTGCCGCCTTGTGGCGCTTTCCCGTAACAACAACTTGAAAAACTGTGCTCAAGGGCACTTAACATTCACAAGGCCTGCGGGGCTACAAACGACCCCTGCCCTCGAGAAATGTCCTTGGCTAGTTGATCTGAAATGAACTCAAATCAGGCCCGACTCTCAGGCAGAAATGTTTCAAGAGCTCAGTGGTACTTACACGTATTTTTAAAAACAGCACGTCAAATGAAAAAATGCTCAGGATCTGTCATGTTCAGAGAATGCAAAGAAATGTAGACGAGGTGTTCCCTGGCTGCAGTCCTCAAAAAGCCTAAAAAGAGTAAGTGCTCAAGAGGGCAGCCAATAAAGGGAGCCCTACTATGCTGTTGGTGGGAGTGTAAATTGATAATAGCCAGTATGGAGATCAGTTAGCAAGTCCCTTACTAAACTAAAAACTGGAGCTACCACGAGATACAGAAACCGCACTCCAGTCCGTATAACCAGAGAATACCATCATTGGAATAAAACACTTGCACCCCAACGGACGTTGTGCTACTCTTTACCATAGCCCAGACATACAAACGACCGAAATGTCCAGTGAGAGATGAATGGATAAAGATGTTGTGCTACTTACATTCTGGCGACTATCACTCATCCAGAAAGCAAAATGAACCCATGCTATTTGCAGCAACATGGATGGAGCAGTAGATGATCTCACTAATTCTGGTAATTTAGAGACAAAAAGACACATATTCCAGGATATCACTTATATGTGGAGTCTAAAAAGGGATACAAAGGATGTAGTATACAAAGGAAACACAGGTTCACAAACGGAAGAAAGAAGTGTACAGTTCCCAGAGGGGGAAATTGGGGATCGGGGAAGGATGAAGTCGGAGGTTGGGATTAACAGAAACACACTAATGTATCAAAAAGAATTCATCAACGATGACACACCTGATAGCACAAGGAACGCTACTCAATATTCTTCAATAACCTAACAGGGAAAAGAATCCAAAATACTACAGGTACAGCTACATTCATAACTTCATCACCTTGCTGTCGAACTCAAACACAACACTGTATATAAACTATGCTGAAATAGGAAATCAATACTAAATTATAAAACAAGTAAAAGGCAAGAAATGCCTACTCTATTACCCTCAGGCCTCTGTGACGTGGGCTGATGTCACAACCCTAGAGCCTCAGCAGGCCTGGGTCCCAAGGCTGGAGTATGCTGTTGCTGAGGGAGACAGGAAGGAGGACGTGCCACCAGATCACCGGCCCCTTGGACCTCTATTGCCCATTCTGCTCTGCATGGTACCACAACCTCCTGATCCAAGACAGTCCTCTTACAGGTAAGCAAAGCCTAGTGTACCCAAATGTTGGTAGACCCGCTGGGAGGGAAGAGCTGTGAAAAGACATTGGATCTCCACAGCTCCTGCTAGTGGGCTTCGTACCTCCAGCCTCCTTCCTTGGAATCGCCCCACCTACAAACCACAGCACCCTCCGAATAGCACATTTGCAAGGCTTGGGATTTGCCTGGGGTCTGGCTGTGCAGGGTAAGGGGGAAGAGGTAAACACACACAAGCCCTGTGGTGTGTGTTCAGCCACTTTCGACTCCAATTTGCAACCCAACACCAAGATTCCCTCTAAGGCTCGGTTTGCCCAAGTTAACACAGAGGACACGAAGAAGTGCTGCCACATCGTGGCGCTTTCCTGTAACAACAACTTGAAAAACTGTGCTCAAGGGCACTTAATATTCACAAGGCCTGCGGGGCTGCAAACGACCCCTGCCCTGGAGTAACGTCCTGGGCTAGGTAATGTGAAATGAATTCAAATCAGGCCCGACCCCCAAGCAGAAATGTTTCAAGAGCTCAATGATCCTCACACGCTTTTTAAAAAACAGCACATCCAATCAAAAGATGTTCAGGATCTATCATGATTAGAGAATGCAAATAAATGGAGACGAGGTGTTCCCTCCCTGCAGTCCTCAAAAAACCTGAAAAGAGTAAGTGCTCAAGAGGGTAGGCAGAAAAGGGGATCCTACTATGCTGTTGGTGGAAATGTAAATTGCTAACAGCCAGTATGGAGATCACTAGGCATGTTCCTTACTAAACTGTAAACTGGAGCTACCACGAGACTTGGCATCCCCACTCCAGTTTGTATAACAAGAGAATACCATCATTGGAATAAAACATTTGCCCACCCCCCCATCGGTCGTTGTGGTACTCTTTGCCATAGCCAAGACACCCAAACGACCAGAATGTCCAGTGAGAGATGATTGGATAAAGAAGTTGTGCTACCTATACCCCCTGGACTGTCACTCATCCAGACAACAAAATGAACTCATGCTATTTGTAGCTTCACGGATGGAGCAGTAGATGATCACACTAATTCGGGAAAATTAGAGACAGAAAGACACATCTCCCAGGATATCACTTACATGTGCAGTCGAAAAATGGAGACCAAGGAACGTAATGTACAGAGCAAACACAGACTCACAAACGGAGACACAAAATGTAGAGTTACCATCGGGGGAAATTGGGGATCGGAGAAAGATGAAGTAAGGGGTTGGCATTAACAGAAACACAGTAATGTATCAAAAAGAGTTCATCAACGATGACGCACCTGATAGCACAGGGAACGCTATTCAATATTCTTCAATAACCTAACAGGGAAGAGAATCCGAAATACTCCAGGTACAGCTACATTTATAACTGCATCAAGTTGCTGTAGGACTCAAATAGACACAACATTGTATATAAATTATGCTGAAATAGAAAATCAATATTAAATTATAAAACAAGAAAAAGGCAAGAAATGCCTACTCTATTACCCTCAGGCCTCTGTGACGTGGGCTGATGACACAACCCTAGAGCCTCAGCGGGTCTGGGTCCCAAGGTTGCGGTATGCTGGTGCTGAGGGAGACAGGAAGGAGCACGTGCCACCAGATCAGCGGCCCCTTGGACCTCTATTGGCCATTCTCCTCTGCATGGTACCACAACCTCCCGATCCAAGACAGCCCCCTTACAGGTAAGCAAAGCCTAGTGTACCCAAATGATGGTAGACCCGCTGGGAGGGAGGAGCTGTGAAAGGACACCAGATCTCCACAGCTCCTGCTAGTGGGGTATCCACCTCCAGCCTCCTTCCTTAGAATCGCCCCACCTACAAACCAGACCACCCTCCGAATAGCACATTTGCAAGGCTTGGGATTTGCCTGGGGAGTGGCGGTGCAGTGTCAGGGGGAAGAGGTAAAGATACACAAGCCCTGCGGTGTGTGTGCGCCCACGTTCGACTCCAAGTTGCAACCCACCACCAAGACTCTTGCTAAGGCTGTGTTTGCCCAAGTTAACACAGAGGACACGAAGAAGTGCTGCCGCCTTGTGGCGCTTTCCCGTAACAACAACTTGAAAAACTGTGCTCAAGGGCACTTAACATTCACAAGGCCTGCGGGGCTACAAACGACCCCTGCCCTCGAGAAATGTCCTTGGCTAGTTGATCTGAAATGAACTCAAATCAGGCCCGACTCTCAGGCAGAAATGTTTCAAGAGCTCAGTGGTACTTACACGTATTTTTAAAAACAGCACGTCAAATGAAAAAATGCTCAGGATCTGTCATGTTCAGAGAATGCAAAGAAATGTAGACGAGGTGTTCCCTGGCTGCAGTCCTCAAAAAGCCTAAAAAGAGTAAGTGCTCAAGAGGGCAGCCAATAAAGGGAGCCCTACTATGCTGTTGGTGGGAGTGTAAATTGATAATAGCCAGTATGGAGATCAGTTAGCAAGTCCCTTACTAAACTAAAAACTGGAGCTACCACGAGATACGGAAACCGCACTCCAGTCCGTATAACCAGAGAATACCATCATTGGAATAAAACACTTGCACCCCAACGGACGTTGTGCTACTCTTTACCATAGCCCAGACATACAAACGACCGAAATGTCCAGTGAGAGATGAATGGATAAAGATGTTGTGCTACTTACATTCTGGCGACTATCACTCATCCAGAAAGCAAAATGAACCCATGCTATTTGCAGCAACATGGATGGAGCAGTAGATGATCTCACTAATTCTGGTAATTTAGAGACAAAAAGACACATATTCCAGGATATCACTTATATGTGGAGTCTAAAAAGGGATACAAAGGATGTAGTATACAAAGGAAACACAGGTTCACAAACGGAAGAAAGAAGTGTACAGTTCCCAGAGGGGGAAATTGGGGATCGGGGAAGGATGAAGTCGGAGGTTGGGATTAACAGAAACACACTAATGTATCAAAAAGAATTCATCAACGATGACACACCTGATAGCACAAGGAACGGTACTCAATATTCTTCAATAACCTAACAGGGAAAAGAATCTGAAACACTACAGGTACAGCTACATGTATAACTGCATCAAGTTGCTGTAGGACTCAAACAGACACAACACTGTATATAAACTCTGCTGAAATAGAAAATAAATATTAAATTATAAAACAAGAAAAAGGCAAGAAATGCCTACTCTATTACCCTCAGGCCTCTGTGACGTAGGCTGATGTCACAACTGTAGAGCCTCAGCAGGCCTGGGTCCCAAGACTGGGGTATGCTGGTGCTGAGGGAGACAGGAAGCAGGACGTGCCAACAGATCACGGGCCCCTTGGACCTGTATTGCCCAATCTCCTCTGCATGGTACTGCAAACTCCCGATCCAAGATAGCACTCTTACAGGGAAGCAAAGCCTAGTGTACCCAAATGATGCTAGACCCGCTGCGAGGGAAGAGGTGTGAAAGGACACCGGATCTCCACAGCTCCTGCTAGTTGGGTATCCACCTCCAACCTCCTTCCTTAGAATCGCCCCACCTACAAACCAGAGCACCCTCAGAATAGCACATTTTCAAGGCTTGGGATTTGCCTGGGGAGTGGCGGTGCAGTGTAAGGGGGAGGAGGTAAAGATACACAAGCCCTGCGGTGTGTGTTCAGCCACCTTCGACTCCAATTTGCAACCCAACACCAAGACTCCCTCTCAGGTTGTGTTTGCACAAGGTAACACAGAGGACATGAAGAAGTGCTGGCGCCTTGTGGCCTTTTCCCATAACAACAACTTGAAAAACTGTGCTCAAGGGCACTTAACATTCACAAGGCCTACGGGGCTGCAAACGACCCCTGCCCTCGAGAAATGTCCTTGGCTAGTTGATCTGAAATGAACTCAAATCAGGCCCGACTCTCAGGCAGAAATGTTTCAGGAGCTCAGTGGTACTTACACGTATTTTTAAAAACAGCACATCAAATGAAAAAATGCTCAGGATCTGTCATGATTAGAGAATGCAAAGAAACGTAGACGAGGTGTTCCCTGGCTGCAGTCCTCAAAAAGCCTAAAACGAGTAAGTGCTCAAGAGGGCAGCCAATAAAGGGAACCCTACTATGCTGTTGGTGGGAATGTAAATTGATAATAGCCAGTATGGAGATCAGTTAGCAAGTCCCTTACTAAACTAAAAACTGGAGCTACCACGAGATACGGAAACCGCACTCCAGTCCGTATAACCAGAGAATACCATCATTGGAATAAAACACTTGCACCCCAACGGACGTTGTGCTACTCTTTACCAGAGCCCAGACATACAAACGACCGAAATGTCCAGTGAGAGATGAATGGATAAAGATGTTGTGCTACTTACATTCTGGCGACTATCACTCATCCAGAAAGCAAAATGAACCCATGCTATTTGCAGCAACATGGATGGAGCAGTAGATGATCTCACTAATTCTGGTAATTTAGAGACAAAAAGACACATATTCCAGGATATCACTTATATGTGGAGTCTAAAAAGGGATACAAAGGATGTAGTATACAAAGGAAACACAGGTTCACAAACGGAAGAAAGAAGTGTACAGTTCCCAGAGGGGGAAATTGGGGATCGGGGAAGGATGAAGTCGGAGGTTGGGATTAACAGAAACACACTAATGTATCAAAAAGAATTCATCAACGATGACACACCTGATAGCACAAGGAACGCTACTCAATATTCTTCAATAACCTAACAGGGAAAAGAATCCAAAATACTACAGGTACAGCTACATTCATAACTTCATCACCTTGCTGTCGAACTCAAACACAACACTGTATATAAACTATGCTGAAATAGGAAATCAATACTAAATTATAAAACAAGTAAAAGGCAAGAAATGCCTACTCTATTACCCTCAGGCCTCTGTGACGTGGGCTGATGTCACAACCCTAGAGCCTCAGCAGGCCTGGGTCCCAAGGCTGGAGTATGCTGTTGCTGAGGGAGACAGGAAGGAGGACGTGCCACCAGATCACCGGCCCCTTGGACCTCTATTGCCCATTCTGCTCTGCATGGTACCACAACCTCCTGATCCAAGACAGTCCTCTTACAGGTAAGCAAAGCCTAGTGTACCCAAATGTTGGTAGACCCGCTGGGAGGGAAGAGCTGTGAAAAGACATTGGATCTCCACAGCTCCTGCTAGTGGGCTTCGTACCTCCAGCCTCCTTCCTTGGAATCGCCCCACCTACAAACCACAGCACCCTCCGAATAGCACATTTGCAAGGCTTGGGATTTGCCTGGGGTCTGGCTGTGCAGGGTAAGGGGGAAGAGGTAAACACACACAAGCCCTGTGGTGTGTGTTCAGCCACTTTCGACTCCAATTTGCAACCCAACACCAAGACTCCCTCTAAGGCTCGGTTTGCCCAAGTTAACACAGAGGACACGAAGAAGTGCTGCCACATCGTGGCGCTTTCCTGTAACAACAACTTGAAAAACTGTGCTCAAGGCCACTTAATATTCACAAGGCCTGCGGGGCTGCAAACGACCCCTGCCCTGGAGTAACGTCCTGGGCTAGGTAATGTGAAATGAATTCAAATCAGGCCCGACCCCCAAGCAGAAATGTTTCAAGAGCTCAATGATCCTCACACGCTTTTTAAAAAACAGCACATCCAATCAAAAGATGTTCAGGATCTATCATGATTAGAGAATGCAAATAAATGGAGACGAGGTGTTCCCTCCCTGCAGTCCTCAAAAAACCTGAAAAGAGTAAGTGCTCAAGAGGGTAGGCAGAAAAGGGGATCCTACTATGCTGTTGGTGGAAATGTAAATTGCTAACAGCCAGTATGGAGATCACTAGGCATGTTCCTTACTAAACTGTAAACTGGAGCTACCACGAGACTTGGCATCCCCACTCCAGTTTGTATAACAAGAGAATACCATCATTGGAATAAAACATTTGCCCCCTCAACGGTCGTTGTGGTACTCTTTGCCATAGCCAAGACACCCAAACGACCAGAATGTCCAGTGAGAGATGATTGGATAAAGAAGTTGTGCTACCTATACCCCCTGGACTGTCACTCATCCAGACAACAAAATGAACTCATGCTATTTGTAGCTTCACGGATGGAGCAGTAGATGATCACACTAATTCTGGAAAATTAGAGACAGAAAGACACATCTCCGAGGATATCACTTACATGTGCAGTCGAAAAATGGAGACCAAGGAACGTAATGTACAGAGCAAACACAGACTCACAAACGGAGACACAAAATGTAGAGTTACCATCGGGGGAAATTGGGGATCGGAGAAAGATGAAGTAAGGGGTTGGCATTAACAGAAACACAGTAATGTATCAAAAAGAGTTCATCAACGATGACGCACCTGATAGCACAGGGAACGCTATTCAATATTCTTCAATAACCTAACTGGGAAGAGAATCCGAAATACTCCAGGTACAGCTACATTTATAACTGCATCAAGTTGCTGTAGGACTCAAATAGACACAACATTGTATATAAATTATGCTGAAATAGAAAATCAATATTAAATTATAAAACAAGAAAAAGGCAAGAAATGCCTACTCTATTACCCTCAGGCCTCTGTGACGTGGGCTGATGACACAACCCTAGAGCCTCAGCGGGTCTGGGTCCCAAGGTTGCGGTATGCTGGTGCTGAGGGAGACAGGAAGGAGCATGTGCCACCAGATCAGCGGCCCCTTGGACCTCTATTGGCCATTCTCCTCTGCATGGTACCACAACCTCCCGATCCAAGACAGCCCCCTTACAGGTAAGCAAAGCCTAGTGTACCCAAATGATGGTAGACCCGCTGGGAGGGAGGAGCTGTGAAAGGACACCAGATCTCCACAGCTCCTGCTAGTGGGGTATCCACCTCCAGCCTCCTTCCTTAGAATCGCCCCACCTACAAACCAGACCACCCTCCGAATAGCACATTTGCAAGGCTTGGGATTTGCCTGGGGAGTGGCGGTGCAGTGTCAGGGGGAAGAGGTAAAGATACACAAGCCCTGCGGTGTGTGTGCGCCCACGTTCGACTCCAAGTTGCAACCCACCACCAAGACTCTTGCTAAGGCTGTGTTTGCCCAAGTTAACACAGAGGACACGAAGAAGTGCTGCCGCCTTGTGGCGCTTTCCCGTAACAACAACTTGAAAAACTGTGCTCAAGGGCACTTAACATTCACAAGGCCTGCGGGGCTACAAACGACCCCTGCCCTCGAGAAATGTCCTTGGCTAGTTGATCTGAAATGAACTCAAATCAGGCCCGACTCTCAGGCAGAAATGTTTCAAGAGCTCAGTGGTACTTACACGTATTTTTAAAAACAGCACGTCAAATGAAAAAATGCTCAGGATCTGTCATGTTCAGAGAATGCAAAGAAATGTAGACGAGGTGTTCCCTGGCTGCAGTCCTCAAAAAGCCTAAAAAGAGTAAGTGCTCAAGAGGGCAGCCAATAAAGGGAGCCCTACTATGCTGTTGGTGGGAGTGTAAATTGATAATAGCCAGTATGGAGATCAGTTAGCAAGTCCCTTACTAAACTAAAAACTGGAGCTACCACGAGATACGGAAACCGCACTCCAGTCCGTATAACCAGAGAATACCATCATTGGAATAAAACACTTGCACCCCAACGGACGTTGTGCTACTCTTTACCATAGCCCAGACATACAAACGACCGAAATGTCCAGTGAGAGATGAATGGATAAAGATGTTGTGCTACTTACATTCTGGCGACTATCACTCATCCAGAAAGCAAAATGAACCCATGCTATTTGCAGCAACATGGATGGAGCAGTAGATGATCTCACTAATTCTGGTAATTTAGAGACAAAAAGACACATATTCCAGGATATCACTTATATGTGGAGTCTAAAAAGGGATACAAAGGATGTAGTATACAAAGGAAACACAGGTTCACAAACGGAAGAAAGAAGTGTACAGTTCCCAGAGGG
Organism: Balaenoptera ricei; assembly: GCF_028023285.1. Taxonomy (NCBI): domain Eukaryota; kingdom Metazoa; phylum Chordata; class Mammalia; order Artiodactyla; family Balaenopteridae; genus Balaenoptera; species Balaenoptera ricei. Next base: position 63,838,304 of record NC_082649.1, on the reverse strand, counting down.
GGAAATTGGGGATCGGGGAAGGATGAAGTCGGAGGTTGGGATTAACAGAAACACACTAATGTATCAAAAAGAATTCATCAACGATGACACACCTGATAGCACAAGGAACGCTACTCAATATTCTTCAATAACCTAACAGGGAAAAGAATCCAAAATACTACAGGTACAGCTACATTCATAACTTCATCACCTTGCTGTCGAACTCAAACACAACACTGTATATAAACTATGCTGAAATAGGAAATCAATACTAAATTATAAAACAAGTAAAAGGCAAGAAATGCCTACTCTATTACCCTCAGGCCTCTGTGACGTGGGCTGATGTCACAACCCTAGAGCCTCAGCAGGCCTGGGTCCCAAGGCTGGAGTATGCTGTTGCTGAGGGAGACAGGAAGGAGGACGTGCCACCAGATCACCGGCCCCTTGGACCTCTATTGCCCATTCTGCTCTGCATGGTACCACAACCTCCTGATCCAAGACAGTCCTCTTACAGGTAAGCAAAGCCTAGTGTACCCAAATGTTGGTAGACCCGCTGGGAGGGAAGAGCTGTGAAAAGACATTGGATCTCCACAGCTCCTGCTAGTGGGCTTCGTACCTCCAGCCTCCTTCCTTGGAATCGCCCCACCTACAAACCACAGCACCCTCCGAATAGCACATTTGCAAGGCTTGGGATTTGCCTGGGGTCTGGCTGTGCAGGGTAAGGGGGAAGAGGTAAACACACACAAGCCCTGTGGTGTGTGTTCAGCCACTTTCGACTCCAATTTGCAACCCAACACCAAGACTCCCTCTAAGGCTCGGTTTGCCCAAGTTAACACAGAGGACACGAAGAAGTGCTGCCACATCGTGGCGCTTTCCTGTAACAACAACTTGAAAAACTGTGCTCAAGGCCACTTAATATTCACAAGGCCTGCGGGGCTGCAAACGACCCCTGCCCTGGAGTAACGTCCTGGGCTAGGTAATGTGAAATGAATTCAAATCAGGCCCGACCCCCAAGCAGAAATGTTTCAAGAGCTCAATGATCCTCACACGCTTTTTAAAAAACAGCACATCCAATCAAAAGATGTTCAGGATCTATCATGATTAGAGAATGCAAATAAATGGAGACGAGGTGTTCCCTCCCTGCAGTCCTCAAAAAACCTGAAAAGAGTAAGTGCTCAAGAGGGTAGGCAGAAAAGGGGATCCTACTATGCTGTTGGTGGAAATGTAAATTGCTAACAGCCAGTATGGAGATCACTAGGCATGTTCCTTACTAAACTGTAAACTGGAGCTACCACGAGACTTGGCATCCCCACTCCAGTTTGTATAACAAGAGAATACCATCATTGGAATAAAACATTTGCCCCCTCAACGGTCGTTGTGGTACTCTTTGCCATAGCCAAGACACCCAAACGACCAGAATGTCCAGTGAGAGATGATTGGATAAAGAAGTTGTGCTACCTATACCCCCTGGACTGTCACTCATCCAGACAACAAAATGAACTCATGCTATTTGTAGCTTCACGGATGGAGCAGTAGATGATCACACTAATTCTGGAAAATTAGAGACAGAAAGACACATCTCCGAGGATATCACTTACATGTGCAGTCGAAAAATGGAGACCAAGGAACGTAATGTACAGAGCAAACACAGACTCACAAACGGAGACACAAAATGTAGAGTTACCATCGGGGGAAATTGGGGATCGGAGAAAGATGAAGTAAGGGGTTGGCATTAACAGAAACACAGTAATGTATCAAAAAGAGTTCATCAACGATGACGCACCTGATAGCACAGGGAACGCTATTCAATATTCTTCAATAACCTAACTGGGAAGAGAATCCGAAATACTCCAGGTACAGCTACATTTATAACTGCATCAAGTTGCTGTAGGACTCAAATAGACACAACATTGTATATAAATTATGCTGAAATAGAAAATCAATATTAAATTATAAAACAAGAAAAAGGCAAGAAATGCCTACTCTATTACCCTCAGGCCTCTGTGACGTGGGCTGATGACACAACCCTAGAGCCTCAGCGGGTCTGGGTCCCAAGGTTGCGGTATGCTGGTGCTGAGGGAGACAGGAAGGAGCACGTGCCACCAGATCAGCGGCCCCTTGGACCTCTATTGGCCATTCTCCTCTGCATGGTACCACAACCTCCCGATCCAAGACAGCCCCCTTACAGGTAAGCAAAGCCTAGTGTACCCAAATGATGGTAGACCCGCTGGGAGGGAGGAGCTGTGAAAGGACACCAGATCTCCACAGCTCCTGCTAGTGGGGTATCCACCTCCAGCCTCCTTCCTTAGAATCGCCCCACCTACAAACCAGACCACCCTCCGAATAGCACATTTGCAAGGCTTGGGATTTGCCTGGGGAGTGGCGGTGCAGTGTCAGGGGGAAGAGGTAAAGATACACAAGCCCTGCAGTGTGTGTGCGCCCACGTTCGACTCTAAGTTGCAACCCACCACCAAGACTCTTGGTAAGGCTGTGTTTGCCCAAGTTAACACAGAGGACACGAAGAAGTGCTGCCGCCTTGTGGCGCTTTCCCGTAACAACAACTTGAAAAACTGTGCTCAAGGGCACTTAACATTCACAAGGCCTGCGGGGCTACAAACGACCCCTGCCCTCGAGAAATGTCCTTGGCTAGTTGATCTGAAATGAACTCAAATCAGGCCCGACTCTCAGGCAGAAATGTTTCAAGAGCTCAGTGGTACTTACACGTATTTTTAAAAACAGCACGTCAAATGAAAAAATGCTCAGGATCTGTCATGTTCAGAGAATGCAAAGAAATGTAGACGAGGTGTTCCCTGGCTGCAGTCCTCAAAAAGCCTAAAAAGAGTAAGTGCTCAAGAGGGCAGCCAATAAAGGGAGCCCTACTATGCTGTTGGTGGGAGTGTAAATTGATAATAGCCAGTATGGAGATCAGTTAGCAAGTCCCTTACTAAACTAAAAACTGGAGCTACCACGAGATACGGAAACCGCACTCCAGTCCGTATAACCAGAGAATACCATCATTGGAATAAAACACTTGCACCCCAACGGACGTTGTGCTACTCTTTACCATAGCCCAGACATACAAACGACCGAAATGTCCAGTGAGAGATGAATGGATAAAGATGTTGTGCTACTTACATTCTGGCGACTATCACTCATCCAGAAAGCAAAATGAACCCATGCTATTTGCAGCAACATGGATGGAGCAGTAGATGATCTCACTAATTCTGGTAATTTAGAGACAAAAAGACACATATTCCAGGATATCACTTATATGTGGAGTCTAAAAAGGGATACAAAGGATGTAGTATACAAAGGAAACACAGGTTCACAAACGGAAGAAAGAAGTGTACAGTTCCCAGAGGGGGAAATTGGGGATCGGGGAAGGATGAAGTCGGAGGTTGGGATTAACAGAAACACACTAATGTATCAAAAAGAATTCATCAACGATGACACACCTGATAGCACAAGGAACGCTACTCAATATTCTTCAATAACCTAACAGGGAAAAGAATCCAAAATACTACAGGTACAGCTACATTCATAACTTCATCACCTTGCTGTCGAACTCAAACACAACACTGTATATAAAGTATGCTGAAATAGGAAATCAATACTAAATTATAAAACAAGTAAAAGGCAAGAAATGCCTACTCTATTACCCTCAGGCCTCTGTGACGTGGGCTGATGTCACAACCCTAGAGCCTCAGCAGGCCTGGGTCCCAAGGCTGGAGTATGCTGTTGCTGAGGGAGACAGGAAGGAGGACGTGCCACCAGATCACCGGCCCCTTGGACCTCTATTGCCCATTCTGCTCTGCATGGTACCACAACCTCCTGATCCAAGACAGTCCTCTTACAGGTAAGCAAAGCCTAGTGTACCCAAATGTTGGTAGACCCGCTGGGAGGGAAGAGCTGTGAAAAGACATTGGATCTCCACAGCTCCTGCTAGTGGGCTTCGTACCTCCAGCCTCCTTCCTTGGAATCGCCCCACCTACAAACCACAGCACCCTCCGAATAGCACATTTGCAAGGCTTGGGATTTGCCTGGGGTCTGGCTGTGCAGGGTAAGGGGGAAGAGGTAAACACACACAAGCCCTGTGGTGTGTGTTCAGCCACTTTCGACTCCAATTTGCAACCCAACACCAAGACTCCCTCTAAGGCTCGGTTTGCCCAAGTTAACACAGAGGACACGAAGAAGTGCTGCCACATCGTGGCGCTTTCCTGTAACAACAACTTGAAAAACTGTGCTCAAGGGCACTTAATATTCACAAGGCCTGCGGGGCTGCAAACGACCCCTGCCCTGGAGTAACGTCCTGGGCTAGGTAATGTGAAATGAATTCAAATCAGGCCCGACCCCCAAGCAGAAATGTTTCAAGAGCTCAATGATCCTCACACGCTTTTTAAAAAACAGCACATCCAATCAAAAGATGTTCAGGATCTATCATGATTAGAGAATGCAAATAAATGGAGACGAGGTGTTCCCTCCCTGCAGTCCTCAAAAAACCTGAAAAGAGTAAGTGCTCAAGAGGGTAGGCAGAAAACGGGATCCTACTATGCTGTTGGTGGAAATGTAAATTGCTAACAGCCAGTATGGAGATCACTAGGCATGTTCCTTACTAAACTGTAAACTGGAGCTACCACGAGACTTGGCATCCCCACTCCACTTTGTATAACAAGAGAATACCATCACTGGAATAAAACATTTGCCCCCCCAACGGTCGTTGTGGTACTCTTTGCCATAGCCAAGACACCCAAACGACCAGAATGTCCAGCGAGAGATGATTGGATAAAGAAGTTGTGCTACCTATACCCCCTGGACTGTCACTCATCCAGACAACAAAATGAACTCATGCTATTTGTAGCTTCACGGATGGAGCAGTAGATGATCACACTAATTCTGGAAAATTAGAGACAGAAAGACACATCTCCCAGGATATCACTTACATGTGCAGTCGAAAAATGGAGACCAAGGAACGTAATGTACAGAGCAAACACAGACTCACAAACGGAGACACAAAATGTAGAGTTACCATCGGGGGAAATTGGGGATCGGAGAAAGATGAAGTAAGGGGTTGGCATTAACAGAAACACAGTAATGTATCAAAAAGAGTTCATCAACGATGACGCACCTGATAGCACAGGGAACGCTATTCAATATTCTTCAATAACCTAACAGGGAAGAGAATCCGAAATACTCCAGGTACAGCTACATTTATAACTGCATCAAGTTGCTGTAGGACTCAAATAGACACAACATTGTATATAAATTATGCTGAAATAGAAAATCAATATTAAATTATAAAACAAGAAAAAGGCAAGAAATGCCTACTCTATTACCCTCAGGCCTCTGTGACGTGGGCTGATGACACAACCCTAGAGCCTCAGCAGGCCTGGGTCCCAAGGTTGCGGTATGCTGGTGCTGAGGGAGACAGGAAGGAGCACGTGCCACCAGATCAGCGGCCCCTTGGACCTCTATTGGCCATTCTCCTCTGCATGGTACCACAACCTCCCAATCCAAGACAGCCCCCTTACAGGTAAGCAAAGCCTAGTGTACCCAAATGATGGTAGACCCGCTGGGAGGGAGGAGCTGTGAAAGGACACCAGATCTCCACAGCTCCTGCTAGTGGGGTATCCACCTCCAGCCTCCTTCCTTAGAATCGCCCCACCTACAAACCAGACCACCCTCCGAATAGCACATTTGCAAGGCTTGGGATTTGCCTGGGGAGTGGCGGTGCAGTATCAGGGGGAAGAGGTAAAGATACACAAGCCCTGCGGTGTGTGTGCGCCCACGTTCGACTCCAAGTTGCAACCCACCACCAAGACTCTTGGTAAGGCTGTGTTTGCCCAAGTTAACACAGAGGACACGAAGAAGTGCTGCCGCCTTGTGGCACTTTCCCGTAACAACAACTTGAAAAACTGTTCTCAAGGGCACTTAACATTCACAAGGCCTGCGGGGCTGCAAACGACCCCTGCCCTCGAGAAATGTCCTTGGCTAGTTGATCTGAAATGAACTCAAATCTGGCCCGAATCTCAGGCAGAAATGTTTCAAGAGCTCAGTGGTACTTACACGTATTTTTAAAAACAGCACATCAAATGAAAAAATGCTAAGTATCTGTCATGATTAGAGAATGCAAAGAAACGTAGACGAGGTGTTCCCTGGCTGCAGTCCTCAAAAAGCCTAAAAAGAGTAAGTGCTCAAGAGGGCAGGCAATAAAGGGAACCCTACTATGCTGTTGGTGGGAGTGTAAATTGATAATAGCCAGTATGGAGATCAGTTAGCAAGTCCCTTACTAAACTAAAAACTGGAGCTACCACGAGATACGGAAACCGCACTCCAGTCCATATAACCAGAGAATACCATCATTGGAATAAAACACTTGCACCCCAACGGACGTTGTGCTACTCTTTACCATAGCCCAGACATACAAACGACCAAAATGTCCAGCGAGAGATGAATGGATAAAGATGTTGTGCTACTTACATTCTGGCGACTATCACTCATCCAGAAAGCAAAATGAACCCATGCTATTTGCAGCAACATGGATGGAGCAGTAGATGATCTCACTAATTCTGGTAATTTAGAGACAAAAAGACACATATTCCAGGATATCACTTATATGTGGAGTCCAAAAAGGGATACAAAGGATGTAGTATACAACGGAAACACAGGTTCACAAACGGAAGAAGGAAGTGGACAGTTCCCAGAGGGGGAAATTGGGGATCGGGGAAGGATGAAGTCGGAGGTTGGGATTAACAGAAACACACTAATGTATCAAAAAGAATTCATCAACGATGACACACCTGATAGCACAAGGAACGCTACTCAATATTCTTCAATAACCTAACAGGGAAAAGCATCCAAAATACTACAGGTACAGCTACATTCATAACGTCATCACCTTGCTGTCGAACTCAAACACAACACTGTATATAAACTATGCTGAAATAGGAAATCAATACTAAATTATAAAACAAGAAAAAGGCAAGAAATGCCTACTCTATTACACTCAGGCCTCTGTGACGTGGGCTGATGTCACAACCCTACAGCCTCAGCAGGCCTGGGTCCCAAGGCTGGAGTATGCTGTTGCTGAGGGAGACAGGAAGGAGGACGTGCCACCAGATCACCGGCCCCTTGGACCTCTATTGCCCATTCTGCTCTGCATGGAACCACAACCTCCCGATCTAAGACAGCCCTCTTACAGGTAAGCAAAGCCTAGTGTACCCAAATGATGGTAGAACCGCTGGGAGAGAGGAGCTGTGAAAGGACACCGGATCTCCACAGCTCCTGCTAGTGGGGTTCGTACCTCCAGCCTCCTTCCTTAGAATCGCCCCACCTACAAACCACAGCACCCTCCGAATAGCACATTTGCAAGGCTTGGGATTTGCCTGGGGTCTGGCTGTGCACGTTTAGGGGGAAGAGGTAAACACACACAAGCCCTGTGGTGTGTGTTCAGCCACGTTCGAGTCCAATTTGCAACCCAACACCAAGACTCCCTCTAAGGCTCTGTTTGCCCAAGTTAACACAGAGGACACGAAGAAGTGCTGCCACATCGTGGCGCTTTCCTGTAACAACAACTTGAAAAACTGTGCTCAAGGGCACTTAATATTCACAAGGCCTGCGGGGCTGCAAACGACCCCTGCCCTGGAGTAACGTCCTGGGCTAGGTAATGTGAAATGAATTCAAATCAGGCCCGACCCCCAAGCAGAAATGTTTCAAGAGCTCAATGATCCTCACACGCTTTTTAAAAAACAGCACATCCAATCAAAAGATGTTCAGGATCTATCATGATTAGAGAATGCAAATAAATGGAGACGAGGTGTTCCCTCCCTGCAGTCCTCAAAAAACCTGAAAAGAGTAAGTGCTCAAGAGGGTAGGCAGAAAAGGGGATCCTACTATGCTGTTGGTGGAAATGTAAATTGCTAACAGCCAGTATGGAGATCACTAGGCATGTTCCTTACTAAACTGTAAACTGGAGCTACCACGAGACTTGGCATCCCCACTCCACTTTGTATAACAAGAGAATACCATCACTGGAATAAAACATTTGCCCCCCCAACGGTCGTTGTGGTACTCTTTGCCATAACCAAGACACCCAAACGACCAGAATGTCCAGCGAGAGATGATTGGATAAAGAAGTTGTGCTACCTATACCCCCTGGACTGTCACTCATCCAGACAACAAAATGAACTCATGCTATTTGTAGCTTCACGGATGGAGCAGTAGATGATCACACTAATTCTGGAAAATTAGAGACAGAAAGACACATCTCCCAGGATATCACTTACATGTGCAGTCGAAAAATGGAGACCAAGGAACGTAATGTACAGAGCAAACACAGACTCACAAACGGAGACACAAAATGTAGAGTTACCATCGGGGGAAATTGGGGATCGGAGAAAGATGAAGTAAGGGGTTGGCATTAACAGAAACACAGTAATGTATCAAAAAGAGTTCATCAACGATGACGCACCTGATAGCACAGGGAACGCTATTCAATATTCTTCAATAACCTAACAGGGAAGAGAATCCGAAATACTCCAGGTACAGCTACATTTATAACTGCATCAAGTTGCTGTAGGACTCAAATAGACACAACATTGTATATAAATTATGCTGAAATAGAAAATCAATATTAAATTATAAAACAAGAAAAAGGCAAGAAATGCCTACTCTATTACCCTCAGGCCTCTGTGACGTGGGCTGATGACACAACCCTAGAGCCTCAGCAGGCCTGGGTCCCAAGGTTGCGGTATGCTGGTGCTGAGGGAGACAGGAAGGAGCACGTGCCACCAGATCAGCGGCCCCTTGGACCTCTATTGGCCATTCTCCTCTGCATGGTACCACAACCTCCCAATCCAAGACAGCCCCCTTACAGGTAAGCAAAGCCTAGTGTACCCAAATGATGGTAGACCCGCTGGGAGGGAGGAGCTGTGAAAGGACACCAGATCTCCACAGCTCCTGCTAGTGGGGTATCCACCTCCAGCCTCCTTCCTTAGAATCGCCCCACCTAAAAACCAGACCACCCTCCGAATAGCACATTTGCAAGGCTTGGGATTTGCCTGGGGAGTGGCGGTGCAGTGTCAGGGGGAAGAGGTAAAGATACACAAGCCCTGCGGTGTGTGTGCGCCCACGTTCGACTCCAAGTTGCAACCCACCACCAAGACTCTTGGTAAGGCTGTGTTTGCCCAAGTTAACACAGAGGACACGAAGAAGTGCTGCCGCCTTGTGGCGCTTTCCCGTAACAACAACTTGAAAAACTGTTCTCAAGGGCACTTAACATTCACAAGGCCTGCGGGGCTGCAAACGACCCCTGCCCTCGAGAAATGTCCTTGGCTAGTTGATCTGAAATGAACTCAAATCTGGCCCGAATCTCAGGCAGAAATGTTTCAAGAGCTCAGTGGTACTTACACGTATTTTTAAAAACAGCACATCAAATGAAAAAATGCTAAGTATCTGTCATGATTAGAGAATGCAAAGAAACGTAGACGAGGTGTTCCCTGGCTGCAGTCCTCAAAAAGCCTAAAAAGAGTAAGTGCTCAAGAGGGCAGGCAATAAAGGGAACCCTACTATGCTGTTGGTGGGAGTGTAAATTGATAATAGCCAGTATGGAGATCAGTTAGCAAGTCCCTTACTAAACTAAAAACTGGAGCTACCACGAGATACGGAAACCGCACTCCAGTCCATATAACCAGAGAATACCATCATTGGAATAAAACACTTGCACCCCAACGGACATTGTGCTACTCTTTACCATAGCCCAGACATACAAACGACAAAAATGTCCAGCGAGAGATGAATGGATAAAGATGTTGTGCTACTTACATTCTGGCGACTATCACTCATCCAGAAAGCAAAATGAACCCATGCTATTTGCAGCAACATGGATGGAGCAGTAGATGATCTCACTAATTCTGGTAATTTAGAGACAAAAAGACACATATTCCAGGATATCACTTATATGTGGAGTCCAAAAAGGGATACAAAGGATGTAGTATACAACGGAAACACAGGTTCACAAACGGAAGAAAGAAGTGGACAGTTCCCAGAGGGGGAAATTGGGGATCGGGGAAGGATGAAGTCGGAGGTTGGGATTAACAGAAACACACTAATGTATCAAAAAGAATTCATCAACGATGACACACCTGATAGCACAAGGAACGCTACTCAATATTCTTCAATAACCTAACAGGGAAAAGCATCCAAAATACTACAGGTACAGCTACATTCATAACGTCATCACCTTGCTGTCGAACTCAAACACAACACTGTATATAAACTATGCTGAAATAGGAAATCAATACTAAATTATAAAACAAGAAAAAGGCAAGAAATGCCTACTCTATTACACTCAGGCCTCTGTGACGTGGGCTGATGTCACAACCCTAGAGCCTCAGCAGGCCTGGGTCCCAAGGCTGGAGTATGCTGTTGCTGAGGGAGACAGGAAGGAGGACGTGCCACCAGATCACCGGCCCCTTGGACCTCTATTGCCCATTCTGCTCTGCATGGAACCACAACCTCCCGATCTAAGACAGCCCTCTTACAGGTAAGCAAAGCCTAGTGTACCCAAATGATGGTAGAACCGCTGGGAGAGAGGAGCTGTGAAAGGACACCGGATCTCCACAGCTCCTGCTAGTGGGGTTCGTACCTCCAGCCTCCTTCCTTAGAATCGCCCCACCTACAAACCACAGCACCCTCCGAATAGCACATTTGCAAGGCTTGGGATTTGCCTGGGGTCTGGCTGTGCACGTTTAGGGGGAAGAGGTAAACACACACAAGCCCTGTGGTGTGTGTTCAGCCACGTTCGAGTCCAATTTGCAACCCAACACCAAGACTCCCTCTAAGGCTCTGTTTGCCCAAGTTAACACAGAGGACACGAAGAAGTGCTGCCACATCGTGGCGCTTTCCTGTAACAACAACTTGAAAAACTGTGCTCAAGGGCACTTAATATTCACAAGGCCTGCGGGGCTGCAAACGACCCCTGCCCTTGAGCAACGTCCTGGGCTAGGTAATGTGAAATGAATTCAAATCAGGCCCGACTCCCAGGCAGAAATGTTTCAAGAGCTCAATGATCCTCACACGCTTTTTAAAAAACAGCACATCAAATCAAAAGATGTTCAGGATCTATCATGATTAGAGAATGCAAATAAATGTAGACGAGGTGTTCCCTCCCTACAGTCCTCAAAAAGCCTAAAAAGAGTAAGTGCTCAAGAGGGCAGGCAGAAAAGGGGATCCTACTATGCTGTTGGTGGAAATGTAAATTGCTAACAGCCAGTATGGAGATCAGTAGGCATGTTCCTTACTAAACTGTAAACTGGAGCTACCACGAGATTGGGCATCCCCACTCCAGTTTGTATAACAAGAGAATACCATCATTGGAATAAAACATTTGCCCCCCCCCAACGGTCGTTGTGGTACTCTTTGCCATAGCCAAGACACCCAAACGACCAGAATGTCCAGCGAGAGATGATTGGATAAAGAAGTTGTGCTACCTATAACCCCTGGACTGTCACTCATCCAGACAACAAAATGAACTCATGCTATTTGTAGCAGCATGGATGGAGCAATAGACGATCTCACTAATTCGGGAAAATTAGACACAGAAAGACACATATCGCGAGATATCACGTACATGTGCAGTCGAAAACTGGAGACCAAGGAACGTAATGTACAGAGCAAACACAGACTCACAAACGGAGACACGAAATGTAGAGTTACCATCGGGGGAAATTGGGGATCGGAGAAAGATGAAGTAAGAGGTTGGCATTAACAGAAACACAGTAATGTATCAAAAAGAGTTCATCAACGATGACACACCTGATAGCACAGGGAACGCTACTCAATATTCTTCAGTAACCTAACAGGGAAAAGAATCCGAAATACTACAGGTACAGCTACATTTAGAACTGCATCAAGTTGCTGTAGGACTCAAATAGACAGAACATTGTATATAAATTATGCTGAAATAGAAAATCAGTATTAAATTATAAAACAAGAAAAAGGTAAGAAATGCCTACCTATTACCCTCAGGCCTCTGTGACGTGGGCTGATGTCACAACTGTAGAGCCTCAGCAGGCCTGGGTCCCAAGGCTGGAGTATGCTGTCGCTGAGGGAGACAGGAAGGAGCATGTGCCACCAGATCACCGGCCCCTTAGACCTCTATTGCCCATTCTGCTCTGCATGGTACCACAAGCTCCCGATCCAAGACAGCCCTCTTACAGGTAAGCAAAGCCTAGTGTACCCAAATGATGGTAGAACCGCTGGGAGGGAGGAGCTGTGAAAGGACACCGGATCTCCACAGCTCCTGCTAGTGGGGTATCCACCTCCAGCCTCCTTCCTTAGAATCACCCCACCTACAAACCACAGCACCCTCAGAATAGCACATTTTCAAGGCTTGGGATTTGCCTGGGGACTGGCGGTGCAGTGTAAGGGGGAGGAGGTAAAGATACACAAGCCCTGTGGTGTGTGTTCAACCACATTCAACTCCAATTTGCAACCCAACACCAAGACTCCCTCTAAGGTTGTGTTTGCCCAAGTTAACACAGAGGACATGAAGAAGTGCTGGCGCCTTCTGGCCTTTTCCCATAACAACAAATTGAAAAACTGTGCTCAAGGGCAGTTAACATTCACAAGGCCTGCGGGGCTGCAAACGACCCCTGCCCTTGAGAAATGTCCTTGGCTAGTTAATCTGAAATGAACTCAAATCTGGCCCGAATCTCAGGCAGAAATGTTTCAAGAGCTCAGTGGTACTTACACGTATTTTTAAAAACAGCACATCAAATGAAAAAATGCTCAGGATCTGTCATGATTAGAGAATGCAAAGAAACGTAGACGAGGTGTTCCCTGGCTGCAGTCCTCAAAAAGCCTAAAAAGAGTAAGTACTCAAGAGGGCAGGCAATAAAGGGAACCCTACTATGCTATTGGTGGGAGTGTAAATTGATAATAGCCAGTATGGAGATCAGTTAGCAAGTCCCTTACTAAACTAAAAACTGGAGCTACCACGAGATACGGAAACCGCACTCCAGTCCGTATAACCAGAGAATACCATCATTGGAATAAAACACTTGCACCCCAACGGACGTTGTGCTACTCTTTACCAGAGCCCAGACATACAAACGACCGAAATGTCCAGCGAGATGAATGGATAAAGACGTTGTGCTACTTACATTCTGGCGACTATCGCTCATCCAGAAAGCAAAATGAACCCATGCTATTTGCAGCAACATGGATGGAGCAGTAGATGATCTCACTAATTCTGGTAATTTAGAGACAAAAAGACACATATTCCAGGATATCACTTATATGTGGAGTCCAAAAAGGGATACAAAGGATGTAGTATACAACGGAAACACAGGTTCACAAACGGAAGAAAGAAGTGGACAGTTCCCAGAGGGGGAAATTGGGGATCGGGGAAGGATGAAGTCGGAGGTTGGGATTAACAGAAACACACTAATGTATCAAAAAGAATTCATCAACGATGACACACCTGATAGCACAAGGAACGCTACTCAATATTCTTCAATAACCTAACAGGGAAAAGAATCCAAAATACTAGAGGTACAGCTACATTCATAACTTCATCACCTTGCTGTCGAACTCAAACACAACACTGTATATAAACTATGCTGAAATAGGAAATCAATACTAAATTATAAAACAAGAAAAAGGCAAGAAATGCCTACTCTATTACACTCAGGCCTCTGTGACGTGGGCTGATGTCACAACCCTAGAGCCTCAGCAGGCCTGGGTCCCAAGGCTGGAGTATGCTGTTGCTGAGGGAGACAGGAAGGAGGACGTGCCACCAGATCACCGGCCCCTTGGACCTCTATTGCCCATTCTGCTCTGCATGGAACCACAACCTCCCGATCTAAGACAGCCCTCTTACAGGTAAGCAAAGCCTAGTGTACCCAAATGATGGTAGAACCGCTGGGAGAGAGGAGCTGTGAAAGGACACCGGATCTCCACAGCTCCTGCTAGTGGGGTTCGTACCTCCAGCCTCCTTCCTTAGAATCGCCCCACCTACAAACCACAGCACCCTCCGAATAGCACATTTGCAAGGCTTGGGATTTGCCTGGGGTCTGGCTGTGCACGTTTAGGGGGAAGAGGTAAACACACACAAGCCCTGTGGTGTGTGTTCAGCCACGTTCGAGTCCAATTTGCAACCCAACACCAAGACTCCCTCTAAGGCTCTGTTTGCCCAAGTTAACACAGAGGACACGAAGAAGTGCTGCCACATCGTGGCGCTTTCCTGTAACAACAACTTGAAAAACTGTGCTCAAGGGCACTTAATATTCACAAGGCCTGCGGGGCTGCAAACGACCCCTGCCCTTGAGCAACGTCCTGGGCTAGGTAATGTGAAATGAATTCAAATCAGGCCCGACTCCCAGGCAGAAATGTTTCAAGAGCTCAATGATCCTCACACGCTTTTTAAAAAACAGCACATCAAATCAAAAGATGTTCAGGATCTATCATGATTAGAGAATGCAAATAAACGTAGACGAGGTGTTCCCTCCCTACAGTCCTCAAAAAGCCTAAAAAGAGTAAGTGCTCAAGAGGGCAGGCAGAAAAGGGGATCCTACTATGCTGTTGGTGGAAATGTAAATTGCTAACAGCCAGTATGGAGATCAGTAGGCATGTTCCTTACTAAACTGTAAACTGGAGCTACCACGAGATTGGGCATCCCCACTCCAGTTTGTATAACAAGAGAATACCATCATTGGAATAAAACATTTGCCCCCCCCCAACGGTCGTTGTGGTACTCTTTGCCATAGCCAAGACACCCAAACGACCAGAATGTCCAGCGAGAGATGATTGGATAAAGAAGTTGTGCTACCTATAACCCCTGGACTGTCACTCATCCAGACAACAAAATGAACTCATGCTATTTGTAGCAGCATGGATGGAGCAATAGACGATCTCACTAATTCGGGAAAATTAGACACAGAAAGACACATATCGCGAGATATCACGTACATGTGCAGTCGAAAACTGGAGACCAAGGAACGTAATGTACAGAGCAAACACAGACTCACAAACGGAGACACGAAATGTAGAGTTACCATCGGGGGAAATTGGGGATCGGAGAAAGATGAAGTAAGAGGTTGGCATTAACAGAAACACAGTAATGTATCAAAAAGAGTTCATCAACGATGACACACCTGATAGCACAGGGAACGCTACTCAATATTCTTCAGTAACCTAACAGGGAAAAGAATCCGAAATACTACAGGTACAGCTACATTTAGAACTGCATCAAGTTGCTGTAGGACTCAAATAGACAGAACATTGTATATAAATTATGCTGAAATAGAAAATCAGTATTAAATTATAAAACAAGAAAAAGGTAAGAAATGCCTACCTATTACCCTCAGGCCTCTGTGACGTGGGCTGATGTCACAACTGTAGAGCCTCAGCAGGCCTGGGTCCCAAGGCTGGAGTATGCTGTCGCTGAGGGAGACAGGAAGGAGCATGTGCCACCAGATCACCAGCCCCTTAGACCTCTATTGCCCATTCTGCTCTGCATGGTACCACAAGCTCCCGATCCAAGACAGCCCTCTTACAGGTAAGCAAAGCCTAGTGTACCCAAATGATGGTAGAACCGCTGGGAGGGAGGAGCTGTGAAAGGACACCGGATCTCCACAGCTCCTGCTAGTGGGGTATCCACCTCCAGCCTCCTTCCTTAGAATCACCCCACCTACAAACCACAGCACCCTCAGAATAGCACATTTTCAAGGCTTGGGATTTGCCTGGGGACTGGCGGTGCAGTGTAAGGGGGAGGAGGTAAAGATACACAAGCCCTGTGGTGTGTGTTCAACCACATTCAACTCCAATTTGCAACCCAACACCAAGACTCCCTCTAAGGTTGTGTTTGCCCAAGTTAACACAGAGGACATGAAGAAGTGCTGGCGCCTTCTGGCCTTTTCCCATAACAACAAATTGAAAAACTGTGCTCAAGGGCAGTTAACATTCACAAGGCCTGCGGGGCTGCAAACGACCCCTGCCCTTGAGAAATGTCCTTGGCTAGTTAATCTGAAATGAACTCAAATCTGGCCCGAATCTCAGGCAGAAATGTTTCAAGAGCTCAGTGGTACTTACACGTATTTTTAAAAACAGCACATCAAATGAAAAAATGCTCAGGATCTGTCATGATTAGAGAATGCAAAGAAACGTAGACGAGGTGTTCCCTGGCTGCAGTCCTCAAAAAGCCTAAAAAGAGTAAGTGCTCAAGAGGGCAGGCAATAAAGGGAACCCTACTATGCTATTGGTGGGAGTGTAAATTGATAATAGCCAGTATGGAGATCAGTTAGCAAGTCCCTTACTAAACTAAAAACTGGAGCTACCACGAGATACGGAAACCGCACTCCAGTCCGTATAACCAGAGAATACCATCATTGGAATAAAACACTTGCACCCCAACGGACGTTGTGCTACTCTTTACCAGAGCCCAGACATACAAACGACCGAAATGTCCAGCGAGATGAATGGATAAAGACGTTGTGCTACTTACATTCTGGCGACTATCGCTCATCCAGAAAGCAAAATGAACCCATGCTATTTGCAGCAACATGGATGGAGCAGTAGATGATCTCACTAATTCTGGTAATTTAGAGACAAAAAGACACATATTCCAGGATATCACTTATATGTGGAGTCCAAAAAGGGATACAAAGGATGTAGTATACAACGGAAACACAGGTTCACAAACGGAAGAAAGAAGTGGACAGTTCCCAGAGGGGGAAATTGGGGATCGGGGAAGGATGAAGTCGGAGGTTGGGATTAACAGAAACACACTAATGTATCAAAAAGAATTCATCAACGATGACACACCTGATAGCACAAGGAACGCTACTCAATATTCTTCAATAACCTAACAGGGAAAAGAATCCAAAATACTAGAGGTACAGCTACATTCATAACTTCATCACCTTGCTGTCGAACTCAAACACAACACTGTATATAAACTATGCTGAAATAGGAAATCAATACTAAATTATAAAACAAGAAAAAGGCAAGAAATGCCTACTCTATTACACTCAGGCCTCTGTGACGTGGGCTGATGTCACAACCCTAGAGCCTCAGCAGGCCTGGGTCCCAAGGCTGGAGTATGCTGTTGCTGAGGGAGACAGGAAGGAGGACGTGCCACCAGATCACCGGCCCCTTGGACCTCTATTGCCCATTCTGCTCTGCATGGAACCACAACCTCCCGATCTAAGACAGCCCTCTTACAGGTAAGCAAAGCCTAGTGTACCCAAATGATGGTAGAACCGCTGGGAGAGAGGAGCTGTGAAAGGACACCGGATCTCCACAGCTCCTGCTAGTGGGGTTCGTACCTCCAGCCTCCTTCCTTAGAATCGCCCCACCTACAAACCACAGCACCCTCCGAATAGCACATTTGCAAGGCTTGGGATTTGCCTGGGGTCTGGCTGTGCACGTTTAGGGGGAAGAGGTAAACACACACAAGCCCTGTGGTGTGTGTTCAGCCACGTTCGAGTCCAATTTGCAACCCAACACCAAGACTCCCTCTAAGGCTCTGTTTGCCCAAGTTAACACAGAGGACACGAAGAAGTGCTGCCACATCGTGGCGCTTTCCTGTAACAACAACTTGAAAAACTGTGCTCAAGGGCACTTAATATTCACAAGGCCTGCGGGGCTGCAAACGACCCCTGCCCTTGAGCAACGTCCTGGGCTAGGTAATGTGAAATGAATTCAAATCAGGCCCGACTCCCAGGCAGAAATGTTTCAAGAGCTCAATGATCCTCACACGCTTTTTAAAAAACAGCACATCAAATCAAAAGATGTTCAGGATCTATCATGATTAGAGAATGCAAATAAACGTAGACGAGGTGTTCCCTCCCTACAGTCCTCAAAAAGCCTAAAAAGAGTAAGTGCTCAAGAGGGCAGGCAGAAAAGGGGATCCTACTATGCTGTTGGTGGAAATGTAAATTGCTAACAGCCAGTATGGAGATCAGTAGGCATGTTCCTTACTAAACTGTAAACTGGAGCTACCACGAGATTGGGCATCCCCACTCCAGTTTGTATAACAAGAGAATACCATCATTGGAATAAAACATTTGCCCCCCCCCCAACGGTCGTTGTGGTACTCTTTGCCATAGCCAAGACACCCAAACGACCAGAATGTCCAGCGAGAGATGATTGGATAAAGAAGTTGTGCTACCTATAACCCCTGGACTGTCACTCATCCAGACAACAAAATGAACTCATGCTATTTGTAGCAGCATGGATGGAGCAATAGACGATCTCACTAATTCGGGAAAATTAGACACAGAAAGACACATATCGCGAGATATCACGTACATGTGCAGTCGAAAACTGGAGACCAAGGAACGTAATGTACAGAGCAAACACAGACTCACAAACGGAGACACGAAATGTAGAGTTACCATCGGGGGAAATTGGGGATCGGAGAAAGATGAAGTAAGAGGTTGGCATTAACAGAAACACAGTAATGTATCAAAAAGAGTTCATCAACGATGACACACCTGATAGCACAGGGAACGCTACTCAATATTCTTCAGTAACCTAACAGGGAAAAGAATCCGAAATACTACAGGTACAGCTACATTTAGAACTGCATCAAGTTGCTGTAGGACTCAAATAGACAGAACATTGTATATAAATTATGCTGAAATAGAAAATCAGTATTAAATTATAAAACAAGAAAAAGGTAAGAAATGCCTACCTATTACCCTCAGGCCTCTGTGACGTGGGCTGATGTCACAACTGTAGAGCCTCAGCAGGCCTGGGTCCCAAGGCTGGAGTATGCTGTCGCTGAGGGAGACAGGAAGGAGCATGTGCCACCAGATCACCGGCCCCTTAGACCTCTATTGCCCATTCTGCTCTGCATGGTACCACAAGCTCCCGATCCAAGACAGCCCTCTTACAGGTAAGCAAAGCCTAGTGTACCCAAATGATGGTAGAACCGCTGGGAGGGAGGAGCTGTGAAAGGACACCGGATCTCCACAGCTCCTGCTAGTGGGGTATCCACCTCCAGCCTCCTTCCTTAGAATCACCCCACCTACAAACCACAGCACCCTCAGAATAGCACATTTTCAAGGCTTGGGATTTGCCTGGGGACTGGCGGTGCAGTGTAAGGGGGAGGAGGTAAAGATACACAAGCCCTGTGGTGTGTGTTCAACCACATTCAACTCCAATTTGCAACCCAACACCAAGACTCCCTCTAAGGTTGTGTTTGCCCAAGTTAACACAGAGGACATGAAGAAGTGCTGGCGCCTTCTGGCCTTTTCCCATAACAACAAATTGAAAAACTGTGCTCAAGGGCAGTTAACATTCACAAGGCCTGCGGGGCTGCAAACGACCCCTGCCCTTGAGAAATGTCCTTGGCTAGTTAATCTGAAATGAACTCAAATCTGGCCCGAATCTCAGGCAGAAATGTTTCAAGAGCTCAGTGGTACTTACACGTATTTTTAAAAACAGCACATCAAATGAAAAAATGCTCAGGATCTGTCATGATTAGAGAATGCAAAGAAACGTAGACGAGGTGTTCCCTGGCTGCAGTCCTCAAAAAGCCTAAAAAGAGTAAGTGCTCAAGAGGGCAGGCAATAAAGGGAACCCTACTATGCTATTGGTGGGAGTGTAAATTGATAATAGCCAGTATGGAGATCAGTTAGCAAGTCCCTTACTAAACTAAAAACTGGAGCTACCACGAGATACGGAAACCGCACTCCAGTCCGTATAACCAGAGAATACCATCATTGGAATAAAACACTTGCACCCCAACGGACGTTGTGCTACTCTTTACCAGAGCCCAGACATACAAACGACCGAAATGTCCAGCGAGATGAATGGATAAAGACGTTGTGCTACTTACATTCTGGCGACTATCGCTCATCCAGAAAGCAAAATGAACCCATGCTATTTGCAGCAACATGGATGGAGCAGTAGATGATCTCACTAATTCTGGTAATTTAGAGACAAAAAGACACATATTCCAGGATATCACTTATATGTGGAGTCCAAAAAGGGATACAAAGGATGTAGTATACAACGGAAACACAGGTTCACAAACGGAAGAAAGAAGTGGACAGTTCCCAGAGGGGGAAATTGGGGATCGGGGAAGGATGAAGTCGGAGGTTGGGATTAACAGAAACACACTAATGTATCAAAAAGAATTCATCAACGATGACACACTTGATAGCACAAGGAACGCTACTCAATATTCTTCAATAACCTAACAGGGAAAAGAATCCAAAATACTAGAGGTACAGCTACATTCATAACTTCATCACCTTGCTGTCGAACTCAAACACAACACTGTATATAAACTATGCTGAAATAGGAAATCAATACTAAATTATAAAACAAGAAAAAGGCAAGAAATGCCTACTCTATTACACTCAGGCCTCTGTGACGTGGGCTGATGTCACAACCCTAGAGCCTCAGCAGGCCTGGGTCCCAAGGCTGGAGTATGCTGTTGCTGAGGGAGACAGGAAGGAGGACGTGCCACCAGATCACCGGCCCCTTGGACCTCTATTGCCCATTCTGCTCTGCATGGAACCACAACCTCCCGATCTAAGACAGCCCTCTTACAGGTAAGCAAAGCCTAGTGTACCCAAATGATGGTAGAACCGCTGGGAGAGAGGAGCTGTGAAAGGACACCGGATCTCCACAGCTCCTGCTAGTGGGGTTCGTACCTCCAGCCTCCTTCCTTAGAATCGCCCCACCTACAAACCACAGCACCCTCCGAATAGCACATTTGCAAGGCTTGGGATTTGCCTGGGGTCTGGCTGTGCACGTTTAGGGGGAAGAGGTAAACACACACAAGCCCTGTGGTGTGTGTTCAGCCACGTTCGAGTCCAATTTGCAACCCAACACCAAGACTCCCTCTAAGGCTCTGTTTGCCCAAGTTAACACAGAGGACACGAAGAAGTGCTGCCACATCGTGGCGCTTTCCTGTAACAACAACTTGAAAAACTGTGCTCAAGGGCACTTAATATTCACAAGGCCTGCGGGGCTGCAAACGACCCCTGCCCTTGAGCAACGTCCTGGGCTAGGTAATGTGAAATGAATTCAAATCAGGCCCGACTCCCAGGCAGAAATGTTTCAAGAGCTCAATGATCCTCACACGCTTTTTAAAAAACAGCACATCAAATCAAAAGATGTTCAGGATCTATCATGATTAGAGAATGCAAATAAACGTAGACGAGGTGTTCCCTCCCTACAGTCCTCAAAAAGCCTAAAAAGAGTAAGTGCTCAAGAGGGCAGGCAGAAAAGGGGATCCTACTATGCTGTTGGTGGAAATGTAAATTGCTAACAGCCAGTATGGAGATCAGTAGGCATGTTCCTTACTAAACTGTAAACTGGAGCTACCACGAGATTGGGCATCCCCACTCCAGTTTGTATAACAAGAGAATACCATCATTGGAATAAAACATTTGCCCCCCCCCCAACGGTCGTTGTGGTACTCTTTGCCATAGCCAAGACACCCAAACGACCAGAATGTCCAGCGAGAGATGATTGGATAAAGAAGTTGTGCTACCTATAACCCCTGGACTGTCACTCATCCAGACAACAAAATGAACTCATGCTATTTGTAGCAGCATGGATGGAGCAATAGACGATCTCACTAATTCGGGAAAATTAGACACAGAAAGACACATATCGCGAGATATCACGTACATGTGCAGTCGAAAACTGGAGACCAAGGAACGTAATGTACAGAGCAAACACAGACTCACAAACGGAGACACGAAATGTAGAGTTACCATCGGGGGAAATTGGGGATCGGAGAAAGATGAAGTAAGAGGTTGGCATTAACAGAAACACAGTAATGTATCAAAAAGAGTTCATCAACGATGACACACCTGATAGCACAGGGAACGCTACTCAATATTCTTCAGTAACCTAACAGGGAAAAGAATCCGAAATACTACAGGTACAGCTACATTTAGAACTGCATCAAGTTGCTGTAGGACTCAAATAGACAGAACATTGTATATAAATTATGCTGAAATAGAAAATCAGTATTAAATTATAAAACAAGAAAAAGGTAAGAAATGCCTACCTATTACCCTCAGGCCTCTGTGACGTGGGCTGATGTCACAACTGTAGAGCCTCAGCAGGCCTGGGTCCCAAGGCTGGAGTATGCTGTCGCTGAGGGAGACAGGAAGGAGCATGTGCCACCAGATCACCGGCCCCTTAGACCTCTATTGCCCATTCTGCTCTGCATGGTACCACAAGCTCCCGATCCAAGACAGCCCTCTTACAGGTAAGCAAAGCCTAGTGTACCCAAATGATGGTAGAACCGCTGGGAGGGAGGAGCTGTGAAAGGACACCGGATCTCCACAGCTCCTGCTAGTGGGGTATCCACCTCCAGCCTCCTTCCTTAGAATCACCCCACCTACAAACCACAGCACCCTCAGAATAGCACATTTTCAAGGCTTGGGATTTGCCTGGGGACTGGCGGTGCAGTGTAAGGGGGAGGAGGTAAAGATACACAAGCCCTGTGGTGTGTGTTCAACCACATTCAACTCCAATTTGCAACCCAACACCAAGACTCCCTCTAAGGTTGTGTTTGCCCAAGTTAACACAGAGGACATGAAGAAGTGCTGGCGCCTTCTGGCCTTTTCCCATAACAACAAATTGAAAAACTGTGCTCAAGGGCACTTAACATTCACAAGGCCTGCGGGGCTGCAAACGACCCCTGCCCTTGAGAAATGTCCTTGGCTAGTTAATCTGAAATGAACTCAAATCTGGCCCGAATCTCAGGCAGAAATGTTTCAAGAGCTCAGTGGTACTTACACGTATTTTTAAAAACAGCACATCAAATGAAAAAATGCTCAGGATCTGTCATGATTAGAGAATGCAAAGAAACGTAGACGAGGTGTTCCCTGGCTGCAGTCCTCAAAAAGCCTAAAAAGAGTAAGTGCTCAAGAGGGCAGGCAATAAAGGGAACCCTACTATGCTATTGGTGGGAGTGTAAATTGATAATAGCCAGTATGGAGATCAGTTAGCAAGTCCCTTACTAAACTAAAAACTGGAGCTACCACGAGATACGGAAACCGCACTCCAGTCCGTATAACCAGAGAATACCATCATTGGAATAAAACACTTGCACCCCAACGGACGTTGTGCTACTCTTTACCAGAGCCCAGACATACAAACGACCGAAATGTCCAGCGAGATGAATGGATAAAGACGTTGTGCTACTTACATTCTGGCGACTATCGCTCATCCAGAAAGCAAAATGAACCCATGCTATTTGCAGCAACATGGATGGAGCAGTAGATGATCTCACTAATTCTGGTAATTTAGAGACAAAAAGACACATATTCCAGGATATCACTTATATGTGGAGTCCAAAAAGGGATACAAAGGATGTAGTATACAACGGAAACACAGGTTCACAAACGGAAGAAAGAAGTGGACAGTTCCCAGAGGGGGAAATTGGGGATCGGGGAAGGATGAAGTCGGAGGTTGGGATTAACAGAAACACACTAATGTATCAAAAAGAATTCATCAACGATGACACACCTGATAGCACAAGGAACGCTACTCAATATTCTTCAATAACCTAACAGGGAAAAGAATCCAAAATACTAGAGGTACAGCTACATTCATAACTTCATCACCTTGCTGTCGAACTCAAACACAACACTGTATATAAACTATGCTGAAATAGGAAATCAATACTAAATTATAAAACAAGAAAAAGGCAAGAAATGCCTACTCTATTACACTCAGGCCTCTGTGACGTGGGCTGATGTCACAACCCTAGAGCCTCAGCAGGCCTGGGTCCCAAGGCTGGAGTATGCTGTTGCTGAGGGAGACAGGAAGGAGGACGTGCCACCAGATCACCGGCCCCTTGGACCTCTATTGCCCATTCTGCTCTGCATGGAACCACAACCTCCCGATCTAAGACAGCCCTCTTACAGGTAAGCAAAGCCTAGTGTACCCAAATGATGGTAGAACCGCTGGGAGAGAGGAGCTGTGAAAGGACACCGGATCTCCACAGCTCCTGCTAGTGGGGTTCGTACCTCCAGCCTCCTTCCTTAGAATCGCCCCACCTACAAACCACAGCACCCTCCGAATAGCACATTTGCAAGGCTTGGGATTTGCCTGGGGTCTGGCTGTGCACGTTTAGGGGGAAGAGGTAAACACACACAAGCCCTGTGGTGTGTGTTCAGCCACGTTCGAGTCCAATTTGCAACCCAACACCAAGACTCCCTCTAAGGCTCTGTTTGCCCAAGTTAACACAGAGGACACGAAGAAGTGCTGCCACATCGTGGCGCTTTCCTGTAACAACAACTTGAAAAACTGTGCTCAAGGGCACTTAATATTCACAAGGCCTGCGGGGCTGCAAACGACCCCTGCCCTTGAGCAACGTCCTGGGCTAGGTAATGTGAAATGAATTCAAATCAGGCCCGACTCCCAGGCAGAAATGTTTCAAGAGCTCAATGATCCTCACACGCTTTTTAAAAAACAGCACATCAAATCAAAAGATGTTCAGGATCTATCATGATTAGAGAATGCAAATAAACGTAGACGAGGTGTTCCCTCCCTACAGTCCTCAAAAAGCCTAAAAAGAGTAAGTGCTCAAGAGGGCAGGCAGAAAAGGGGATCCTACTATGCTGTTGGTGGAAATGTAAATTGCTAACAGCCAGTATGGAGATCAGTAGGCATGTTCCTTACTAAACTGTAAACTGGAGCTACCACGAGATTGGGCATCCCCACTCCAGTTTGTATAACAAGAGAATACCATCATTGGAATAAAACATTTGCCCCCCCCCCAACGGTCGTTGTGGTACTCTTTGCCATAGCCAAGACACCCAAACGACCAGAATGTCCAGCGAGAGATGATTGGATAAAGAAGTTGTGCTACCTATAACCCCTGGACTGTCACTCATCCAGACAACAAAATGAACTCATGCTATTTGTAGCAGCATGGATGGAGCAATAGACGATCTCACTAATTCGGGAAAATTAGACACAGAAAGACACATATCGCGAGATATCACGTACATGTGCAGTCGAAAACTGGAGACCAAGGAACGTAATGTACAGAGCAAACACAGACTCACAAACGGAGACACGAAATGTAGAGTTACCATCGGGGGAAATTGGGGATCGGAGAAAGATGAAGTAAGAGGTTGGCATTAACAGAAACACAGTAATGTATCAAAAAGAGTTCATCAACGATGACACACCTGATAGCACAGGGAACGCTACTCAATATTCTTCAGTAACCTAACAGGGAAAAGAATCCGAAATACTACAGGTACAGCTACATTTAGAACTGCATCAAGTTGCTGTAGGACTCAAATAGACAGAACATTGTATATAAATTATGCTGAAATAGAAAATCAGTATTAAATTATAAAACAAGAAAAAGGTAAGAAATGCCTACCTATTACCCTCAGGCCTCTGTGACGTGGGCTGATGTCACAACTGTAGAGCCTCAGCAGGCCTGGGTCCCAAGGCTGGAGTATGCTGTCGCTGAGGGAGACAGGAAGGAGCATGTGCCACCAGATCACCGGCCCCTTAGACCTCTATTGCCCATTCTGCTCTGCATGGTACCACAAGCTCCCGATCCAAGACAGCCCTCTTACAGGTAAGCAAAGCCTAGTGTACCCAAATGATGGTAGAACCGCTGGGAGGGAGGAGCTGTGAAAGGACACCGGATCTCCACAGCTCCTGCTAGTGGGGTATCCACCTCCAGCCTCCTTCCTTAGAATCACCCCACCTACAAACCACAGCACCCTCAGAATAGCACATTTTCAAGGCTTGGGATTTGCCTGGGGACTGGCGGTGCAGTGTAAGGGGGAGGAGGTAAAGATACACAAGCCCTGTGGTGTGTGTTCAACCACATTCAACTCCAATTTGCAACCCAACACCAAGACTCCCTCTAAGGTTGTGTTTGCCCAAGTTAACACAGAGGACATGAAGAAGTGCTGGCGCCTTCTGGCCTTTTCCCATAACAACAAATTGAAAAACTGTGCTCAAGGGCACTTAACATTCACAAGGCCTGCGGGGCTGCAAACGACCCCTGCCCTTGAGAAATGTCCTTGGCTAGTTAATCTGAAATGAACTCAAATCTGGCCCGAATCTCAGGCAGAAATGTTTCAAGAGCTCAGTGGTACTTACACGTATTTTTAAAAACAGCACATCAAATGAAAAAATGCTCAGGATCTGTCATGATTAGAGAATGCAAAGAAACGTAGACGAGGTGTTCCCTGGCTGCAGTCCTCAAAAAGCCTAAAAAGAGTAAGTGCTCAAGAGGGCAGGCAATAAAGGGAACCCTACTATGCTATTGGTGGGAGTGTAAATTGATAATAGCCAGTATGGAGATCAGTTAGCAAGTCCCTTACTAAACTAAAAACTGGAGCTACCACGAGATACGGAAACCGCACTCCAGTCCGTATAACCAGAGAATACCATCATTGGAATAAAACACTTGCACCCCAACGGACGTTGTGCTACTCTTTACCAGAGCCCAGACATACAAACGACCGAAATGTCCAGCGAGATGAATGGATAAAGACGTTGTGCTACTTACATTCTGGCGACTATCGCTCATCCAGAAAGCAAAATGAACCCATGCTATTTGCAGCAACATGGATGGAGCAGTAGATGATCTCACTAATTCTGGTAATTTAGAGACAAAAAGACACATATTCCAGGATATCACTTATATGTGGAGTCCAAAAAGGGATACAAAGGATGTAGTATACAACGGAAACACAGGTTCACAAACGGAAGAAAGAAGTGGACAGTTCCCAGAGGGGGAAATTGGGGATCGGGGAAGGATGAAGTCGGAGGTTGGGATTAACAGAAACACACTAATGTATCAAAAAGAATTCATCAACGATGACACACCTGATAGCACAAGGAACGCTACTCAATATTCTTCAATAACCTAACAGGGAAAAGAATCCAAAATACTAGAGGTACAGCTACATTCATAACTTCATCACCTTGCTGTCGAACTCAAACACAACACTGTATATAAACTATGCTGAAATAGGAAATCAATACTAAATTATAAAACAAGAAAAAGGCAAGAAATGCCTACTCTATTACACTCAGGCCTCTGTGACGTGGGCTGATGTCACAACCCTAGAGCCTCAGCAGGCCTGGGTCCCAAGGCTGGAGTATGCTGTTGCTGAGGGAGACAGGAAGGAGGACGTGCCACCAGATCACCGGCCCCTTGGACCTCTATTGCCCATTCTGCTCTGCATGGAACCACAACCTCCCGATCTAAGACAGCCCTCTTACAGGTAAGCAAAGCCTAGTGTACCCAAATGATGGTAGAACCGCTGGGAGAGAGGAGCTGTGAAAGGACACCGGATCTCCACAGCTCCTGCTAGTGGGGTTCGTACCTCCAGCCTCCTTCCTTAGAATCGCCCCACCTACAAACCACAGCACCCTCCGAATAGCACATTTGCAAGGCTTGGGATTTGCCTGGGGTCTGGCTGTGCACGTTTAGGGGGAAGAGGTAAACACACACAAGCCCTGTGGTGTGTGTTCAGCCACGTTCGAGTCCAATTTGCAACCCAACACCAAGACTCCCTCTAAGGCTCTGTTTGCCCAAGTTAACACAGAGGACACGAAGAAGTGCTGCCACATCGTGGCGCTTTCCTGTAACAACAACTTGAAAAACTGTGCTCAAGGGCACTTAATATTCACAAGGCCTGCGGGGCTGCAAACGACCCCTGCCCTTGAGCAACGTCCTGGGCTAGGTAATGTGAAATGAATTCAAATCAGGCCCGACTCCCAGGCAGAAATGTTTCAAGAGCTCAATGATCCTCACACGCTTTTTAAAAAACAGCACATCAAATCAAAAGATGTTCAGGATCTATCATGATTAGAGAATGCAAATAAACGTAGACGAGGTGTTCCCTCCCTACAGTCCTCAAAAAGCCTAAAAAGAGTAAGTGCTCAAGAGGGCAGGCAGAAAAGGGGATCCTACTATGCTGTTGGTGGAAATGTAAATTGCTAACAGCCAGTATGGAGATCAGTAGGCATGTTCCTTACTAAACTGTAAACTGGAGCTACCACGAGATTGGGCATCCCCACTCCAGTTTGTATAACAAGAGAATACCATCATTGGAATAAAACATTTGCCCCCCCCCCAACGGTCGTTGTGGTACTCTTTGCCATAGCCAAGACACCCAAACGACCAGAATGTCCAGCGAGAGATGATTGGATAAAGAAGTTGTGCTACCTATAACCCCTGGACTGTCACTCATCCAGACAACAAAATGAACTCATGCTATTTGTAGCAGCATGGATGGAGCAATAGACGATCTCACTAATTCGGGAAAATTAGACACAGAAAGACACATATCGCGAGATATCACGTACATGTGCAGTCGAAAACTGGAGACCAAGGAACGTAATGTACAGAGCAAACACAGACTCACAAACGGAGACACGAAATGTAGAGTTACCATCGGGGGAAATTGGGGATCGGAGAAAGATGAAGTAAGAGGTTGGCATTAACAGAAACACAGTAATGTATCAAAAAGAGTTCATCAACGATGACACACCTGATAGCACAGGGAACGCTACTCAATATTCTTCAGTAACCTAACAGGGAAAAGAATCCGAAATACTACAGGTACAGCTACATTTAGAACTGCATCAAGTTGCTGTAGGACTCAAATAGACAGAACATTGTATATAAATTATGCTGAAATAGAAAATCAGTATTAAATTATAAAACAAGAAAAAGGTAAGAAATGCCTACCTATTACCCTCAGGCCTCTGTGACGTGGGCTGATGTCACAACTGTAGAGCCTCAGCAGGCCTGGGTCCCAAGGCTGGAGTATGCTGTCGCTGAGGGAGACAGGAAGGAGCATGTGCCACCAGATCACCGGCCCCTTAGACCTCTATTGCCCATTCTGCTCTGCATGGTACCACAAGCTCCCGATCCAAGACAGCCCTCTTACAGGTAAGCAAAGCCTAGTGTACCCAAATGATGGTAGAACCGCTGGGAGGGAGGAGCTGTGAAAGGACACCGGATCTCCACAGCTCCTGCTAGTGGGGTATCCACCTCCAGCCTCCTTCCTTAGAATCACCCCACCTACAAACCACAGCACCCTCAGAATAGCACATTTTCAAGGCTTGGGATTTGCCTGGGGACTGGCGGTGCAGTGTAAGGGGGAGGAGGTAAAGATACACAAGCCCTGTGGTGTGTGTTCAACCACATTCAACTCCAATTTGCAACCCAACACCAAGACTCCCTCTAAGGTTGTGTTTGCCCAAGTTAACACAGAGGACATGAAGAAGTGCTGGCGCCTTCTGGCCTTTTCCCATAACAACAAATTGAAAAACTGTGCTCAAGGGCACTTAACATTCACAAGGCCTGCGGGGCTGCAAACGACCCCTGCCCTTGAGAAATGTCCTTGGCTAGTTAATCTGAAATGAACTCAAATCTGGCCCGAATCTCAGGCAGAAATGTTTCAAGAGCTCAGTGGTACTTACACGTATTTTTAAAAACAGCACATCAAATGAAAAAATGCTCAGGATCTGTCATGATTAGAGAATGCAAAGAAACGTAGACGAGGTGTTCCCTGGCTGCAGTCCTCAAAAAGCCTAAAAAGAGTAAGTGCTCAAGAGGGCAGGCAATAAAGGGAACCCTACTATGCTATTGGTGGGAGTGTAAATTGATAATAGCCAGTATGGAGATCAGTTAGCAAGTCCCTTACTAAACTAAAAACTGGAGCTACCACGAGATACGGAAACCGCACTCCAGTCCGTATAACCAGAGAATACCATCATTGGAATAAAACACTTGCACCCCAACGGACGTTGTGCTACTCTTTACCAGAGCCCAGACATACAAACGACCGAAATGTCCAGCGAGATGAATGGATAAAGACGTTGTGCTACTTACATTCTGGCGACTATCGCTCATCCAGAAAGCAAAATGAACCCATGCTATTTGCAGCAACATGGATGGAGCAGTAGATGATCTCACTAATTCTGGTAATTTAGAGACAAAAAGACACATATTCCAGGATATCACTTATATGTGGAGTCCAAAAAGGGATACAAAGGATGTAGTATACAACGGAAACACAGGTTCACAAACGGAAGAAAGAAGTGGACAGTTCCCAGAGGGGGAAATTGGGGATCGGGGAAGGATGAAGTCGGAGGTTGGGATTAACAGAAACACACTAATGTATCAAAAAGAATTCATCAAAGATGACACACTTGATAGCACAAGGAACGCTACTCAATATTCTTCAATAACCTAACAGGGAAAAGAATCCAAAATACTAGAGGTACAGCTACATTCATAACTTCATCACCTTGCTGTCGAACTCAAACACAACACTGTATATAAACTATGCTGAAATAGGAAATCAATACTAAATTATAAAACAAGAAAAAGGCAAGAAATGCCTACTCTATTACACTCAGGCCTCTGTGACGTGGGCTGATGTCACAACCCTAGAGCCTCAGCAGGCCTGGGTCCCAAGGCTGGAGTATGCTGTTGCTGAGGGAGACAGGAAGGAGGACGTGCCACCAGATCACCGGCCCCTTGGACCTCTATTGCCCATTCTGCTCTGCATGGAACCACAACCTCCCGATCTAAGACAGCCCTCTTACAGGTAAGCAAAGCCTAGTGTACCCAAATGATGGTAGAACCGCTGGGAGAGAGGAGCTGTGAAAGGACACCGGATCTCCACAGCTCCTGCTAGTGGGGTTCGTACCTCCAGCCTCCTTCCTTAGAATCGCCCCACCTACAAACCACAGCACCCTCCGAATAGCACATTTGCAAGGCTTGGGATTTGCCTGGGGTCTGGCTGTGCACGTTTAGGGGGAAGAGGTAAACACACACAAGCCCTGTGGTGTGTGTTCAGCCACTTTCGACTCCAATTTGCAACCCAACACCAAGACTCCCTCTAAGGCTCTGTTTGCCCAAGTTAACACAGAGGACACGAAGAAGTGCTGCCACATCGTGGCGCTTTCCTGTAACAACAACTTGAAAAACTGTGCTCAAGGGCACTTAATATTCACAAGGCCTGCGGGGCTGCAAACGACCCCTGCCCTTGAGCAACGTCCTGGGCTAGGTAATGTGAAATGAATTCAAATCAGGCCCGACTCCCAGGCAGAAATGTTTCAAGAGCTCAATGATCCTCACACGCTTTTTAAAAAACAGCACATCAAATCAAAAGATGTTCAGGATCTATCATGATTAGAGAATGCAAATAAACGTAGACGAGGTGTTCCCTCCCTACAGTCCTCAAAAAGCCTAAAAAGAGTAAGTGCTCAAGAGGGCAGGCAGAAAAGGGGATCCTACTATGCTGTTGGTGGAAATGTAAATTGCTAACAGCCAGTATGGAGATCAGTAGGCATGTTCCTTACTAAACTGTAAACTGGAGCTACCACGAGATTGGGCATCCCCACTCCAGTTTGTATAACAAGAGAATACCATCATTGGAATAAAACATTTGCCCCCCCCCCAACGGTCGTTGTGGTACTCTTTGCCATAGCCAAGACACCCAAACGACCAGAATGTCCAGCGAGAGATGATTGGATAAAGAAGTTGTGCTACCTATAAACCCTGGACTGTCACTCATCCAGACAACAAAATGAACTCATGCTATTTGTAGCAGCATGGATGGAGCAATAGACGATCTCACTAATTCGGGAAAATTAGACACAGAAAGACACATATCGCGAGATATCACGTACATGTGCAGTCGAAAACTGGAGACCAAGGAACGTAATGTACAGAGCAAACACAGACTCACAAACGGAGACACGAAATGTAGAGTTACCATCGGGGGAAATTGGGGATCGGAGAAAGATGAAGTAAGAGGTTGGCATTAACAGAAACACAGTAATGTATCAAAAAGAGTTCATCAACGATGACACACCTGATAGCACAGGGAACGCTACTCAATATTCTTCAGTAACCTAACAGGGAAAAGAATCCGAAATACTACAGGTACAGCTACATTTAGAACTGCATCAAGTTGCTGTAGGACTCAAATAGACAGAACATTGTATATAAATTATGCTGAAATAGAAAATCAGTATTAAATTATAAAACAAGAAAAAGGTAAGAAATGACTACCTATTACCCTCAGGCCTCTGTGACGTGGGCTGAAGTCACAACTGTAGAGCCTCAGCAGGCCTGGGTCCCAAGGCTGGAGTATGCTGTCGCTGAGGGAGACAGGAAGGAGCATGTGCCACCAGATCACCGGCCCCTTAGACCTCTATTGCCCATTCTGCTCTGCATGGTACCACAAGCTCCCGATCCAAGACAGCCCTCTTACAGGTAAGCAAAGCCTAGTGTACCCAAATGATGGTAGAACCGCTGGGAGGGAGGAGCTGTGAAAGGACACCGGATCTCCACAGCTCCTGCTAGTGGGGTATCCACCTCCAGCCTCCTTCCTTAGAATCACCCCACCTACAAACCACAGCACCCTCAGAATAGCACATTTTCAAGGCTTGGGATTTGCCTGGGGACTGGCGGTGCAGTGTAAGGGGGAGGAGGTAAAGATACACAAGCCCTGTGGTGTGTGTTCAACCACATTCAACTCCAATTTGCAACCCAACACCAAGACTCCCTCTAAGGTTGTGTTTGCCCAAGTTAACACAGAGGACATGAAGAAGTGCTGGCGCCTTCTGGCCTTTTCCCATAACAACAAATTGAAAAACTGTGCTCAAGGGCAGTTAACATTCACAAGGCCTGCGGGGCTGCAAACGACCCCTGCCCTTGAGAAATGTCCTTGGCTAGTTAATCTGAAATGAACTCAAATCTGGCCCGAATCTCAGGCAGAAATGTTTCAAGAGCTCAGTGGTACTTACACGTATTTTTAAAAACAGCACATCAAATGAAAAAATGCTCAGGATCTGTCATGATTAGAGAATGCAAAGAAACGTAGACGAGGTGTTCCCTGGCTGCAGTCCTCAAAAAGCCTAAAAAGAGTAAGTACTCAAGAGGGCAGGCAATAAAGGGAACCCTACTATGCTATTGGTGGGAGTGTAAATTGATAATAGCCAGTATGGAGATCAGTTAGCAAGTCCCTTACTAAACTAAAAACTGGAGCTACCACGAGATACGGAAACCACACTCCAGTCCGTATAACCAGAGAATACCATCATTGGAATAAAACACTTGCACCCCAACGGACGTTGTGCTACTCTTTACCAGAGCCCAGACATACAAACGACCGAAATGTCCAGCGAGATGAATGGATAAAGACGTTGTGCTACTTACATTCTGGCGACTATCACTCATCCAGAAAGCAAAATGAACCCATGCTATTTGCAGCAACATGGATGGAGCAGTAGATGATCTCACTAATTCTGGTAATTTAGAGACAAAAAGACACATATTCCAGGATATCACTTATATGTGGAGTCTAAAAAGGGATACAAAGGATGTAGTATACAAAGGAAACACAGGTTCACAAACGGAAGAAAGAACTGTACAGTTCCCAGAGGGGGAAATTGGGGATCGGGGAAGGATGAAGTCAGATGTTGGGATTAACAGAAACACACTAATGTATCAAAAAGAATTCATCAACGATGACACACCTGATAGCACAAGGAACGCTACTCAATATTCTTCAATAACCTAACAGGGAAAAGAATCCAAAATACTAGAGGTACAGCTACATTCATAACTTCATCACCTTGCTGTCGAACTCAAACACAACACTGTATATAAACTATGCTGAAATAGGAAATCAATACTAAATTATAAAACAAGTAAAAGGCAAGAAATGCCTACTCTATTACCCACAGGCCTCTGTGACGTGGGTTGATGTCACAACCCTAGAGCCTCAACAGGCCTGGGTCCCAAGGCTGGAGTATGCTGTTGCTGAGGGAGACAGGAAGGAGGACGTGCCACCAGATCACCGGCCCCTTGGACCTCTATTGCCCATTCTGCTCTGCATGGTACCACAACCTCCTGATCCAAGACAGTCCTCTTACAGGTAAGCAAAGCCTAGTGTACCCAAATGATGGTAGAACCGCTGGGAGGGAAGAGCTGTGAAAAGACATTGGATCTCCACAGCTCCTGCTAGTGGGGTTCGTACCTCCAGCCTCCTTCCTTAGAATCGCCCCACCTACAAACCACAGCACCCTCCGAATAGCACATTTGCAAGGCTTGGGATTTGCCTGGGGTCTGGCTGTGCAGGGTAAGGGGGAAGAGGTAAACACACACAAGCCCTGTGGTGTGTGTTCAGCCACTTTCGACTCCAATTTGCAACCCAACACCAAGACTCCCTCTAAGGCTCTGTTTGCCCAAGTTAACACAGAGGACACGAAGAAGTGCTGCCACATCGTGGCGCTTTCCTGTAACAACAACTTGAAAAACTGTGCTCAAGGGCACTTAATATTCACAAGGCCTGCGGGGCTGCAAACGACCCCTGCCCTGGAGTAACGTCCTGGGCTAGGTAATGTGAAATGAATTCCAATCAGGCCCGACCCCCAAGCAGAAATGTTTCAAGAGCTCAATGATCCTCACACGCTTTTTAAAAAACAGCACATCCAATCAAAAGATGTTCAGGATCTATCATGATTAGAGAATGCAAATAAATGTAGACTAGGTGTTCCCTCCCGGCAGTCCTCAAAAAACCTGAAAAGAGTAAGTGCTCAAGAGGGTAGGCAGAAAAGGGGATCCTACTATGCTGTTGGTGGAAATGTAAATTGCTAACAGCCAGTATGGAGATCAGTAGGCATGTTCCTTACTAAACTGTAAACTGGAGCTACCACGAGACTTGGCATCCCCACTCCAGTTTGTATAACAAGAGAATACCATCATTGGAATAAAACATTTGCCCACCCCCCCATCGGTCGTTGTGGTACTCTTTGCCATAGCCAAGACACCCAAACGACCAGAATGTCCAGCGAGAGATGATTGGATAAAGAAGTTGTGCTACCTATACCCCCTGGACTGTCACTCATCCAGAAAACAAAATGAACTCATGCTATTTGTAGCAGCATGGATGGAGCAGTAGATGATCTCACTAATTCTGGAAAATTAGAGACAGAAAGACACATATCCCAGGATATCACTTACATGTGCAGTCGAAAAATGGAGACCAAGGAACGTAATGTACAGAGCAAACACAGATTCACAAACGGAGACACAAAATGTAGAGTTACCATCGGGGGAAATTGGGGATCGGAGAAAGATGAAGTAAGGGTTTGGCATTAACAGAAACAAAGTAATGTATCAAAAAGAGTTCATCAACGATGACGCACCTGATAGCACAGGGAACGCTACTCAATATTCTTCAATAACCTAACAGGGAAAAGAATCCGAAATACTACAGGTACAGCTACATTTAGAACTGCATCAAGTTGCTGTAGGACTCAAACAGACACAACATTGTATATAAATTATGCTGAAATAGAAAATCAATATTAAATTATAAAACAAGAAAAAGGCAAGAAGTGCCTACTCTATTACCCTCAGGCCTCTGTGACGTGGGCTGATGACACAACCCTAGAACCTCAGCAGGCCTGAGTCCCAAGACTGCGGTATGCTGGTGCTGAGGGAGACAGGAAGGAGCACGTGCCACCAGATCAGCGGCCCCTTGGACCTCTATTGGCCATTCTCCTCTGCATGGTACCACAACCTCCTGATCCAAGACAGCCCCCTTACAGGTAAGCAAAGCCTAGTGTACCCAAATGATGGTAGACCCGCTGGGAGGGAGGAGCTGTGAAAGGACACCAGATCTCCACAGCTCCTGCTAGTGGGGTATCCACCTCCAGCCTCCTTCCTTAGAAAAGCCCCACCTACAAACCAGACCACCCTCCGAATAGCACATTTGCCAGGCTTGGGATTTGCTTGGGAAGTGGCGGTGCAGTGTCAGGGGGAAGAGGTAAGGATACACAAGCCCTGCGGTGTGTGTGCATCCACGTTCGACTCCAAGTTGCAACCCAACACCAAGACTCCTGCTAAGGCTGTGTTTGCCCAAGTTAACACAGAGGACACGAAGAAGTGCTGCCACATTGTGGCACTTTCCCGTAACAACAACTTGAAAAACTGAGCTCAAGGGCACTTAACATTCACAAGGCCTGTGGGGCTACAAAGGACCCCTCACCTCGAGCAATGTCCTTGGCTAGTTAATCTGAAATGAACTCAAATCTGGCCCGAATCTCAGGCAGAAATGTTTCAAGAGCTCAGTGGTACTTACACGTATTTTTAAAAACAGCACATCAAATGAAAAAATGCTCAGGATCTGTCATGATTAGAGAATGCAAAGAAACGTAGACGAGGTGTTCCCTGGCTGCAGTCCTCAAAAAGCCTAAAAAGAGTAAGTGCTCAAGAGGGCAGGCAATAAAGGGAACCCTACTATGCTGTTGGTGGGAGTGTAAATTGATAATAGCCAGTATGGAGATCAGTTAGCAAGTCCCTTACTAAACTAAAAATTGGAGCTACCACGAGATACGGAATCCGCACTCCAGTCCGTATAACCAGAGAATACCATCATTGGAATAAAACACTTGCACCCCAACGGACGTTGTGCTACTCTTTACCATAGCCCAGACATACAAACGACCGAAATGTCCAGTGAGAGATGAATGGATAAAGATGTTGTGCTACTTACATTCTGGCAACTATCACTCATCCAGAAAGCAAAATGAACCCATGCTATTTGCAGCAACATGGATGGAGCAGTAGATGATCTCACTAATTCTGGTACTTTAGAGACAAAAAGACACATATTCCAGGATATCACTTATATGTGGAGTCTAAAAAGGGATACAAAGCATGTAGTATACAAAGGAAACACAGGTTCACAAACGGAAGAAAGAAGTGTACAGTACCCGGAGGGGGAATTTGGGGATCGGGGAAGGATGAAGTCGGAGGTTGGGATTAACAGAAACACACTAATGTATCAAAAAGAATTCATCAACGATGACACACCTGATAGCACAAGGAACGCTACTCAATATTCTTCAATAACCTAACAGGGAAAAGAATCTGAAACACTACAGGTACAGCTACATGTATAACTGCATCAAGTTGCTGTAGGACTCAAACAGACACAAAACTGTATATAAACTCTGCTGAAATAGAAAATAAATATTAAATTATAAAACAAGAAAAAGGCAAGAAATGCCTACTCTATTACCCTCAGGCCTCTGTGACGTAGGCTGATGTCACAACTGTAGAGCCTCAGCAGGCCTGGGTCCCAAGACTGGGGTATGCTGGTGCTGAGGGAGACAGGAAGCAGGACGTGCCAACAGATCACGGGCCCCTTGGACCTGTATTGCCCAATCTCCTCTGCATGGTACTGCAAACTCCCGATCCAAGATAGCACTCTTACAGGGAAGCAAAGCCTAGTGTACCCAAATGATGCTAGACCCGCTGCGAGGGAAGAGGTGTGAAAGGACACCGGATCTCCACAGCTCCTGCTAGTTGGGTATCCACCTCCAACCTCCTTCCTTAGAATCGCCCCACCTACAAACCACAGCACCCTCAGAATAGCACATTTTCAAGGCTTGGGATTTGCCTGGGGAGTGGCGGTGCAGTGTAAGGGGGAGGAGGTAAAGATACACAAGCCCTGCGGTGTGTGTTCAGCCACCTTCGACTCCAATTTGCAACCCAACACCAAGACTCCCTCTAAGGTTGTGTTTGCACAAGTTAACACAGAGGACACGAAGAAGTGCTGCCACATCGTGGCGCTTTCCTGTAACAACAACTTGAAAAACTGTGCTCAAGGGCACTTAACATTCACAAGGCCTGCGGGGCTGCAAACGACCCCTGCCCTGGAGAAATGTCCTTGGCTAGTTGATCTGAAATGAACTCAAATCTGGCCCGACTCTCAGGCAGAAATGTTTCAGGAGCTCAGTGGTACTTACACGTATTTTTAAAAACAGCACATCAAATGAAAAAATGCTCAGGATCTGTCATGATTAGAGAATGCAAAGAAACGTAGACGAGGTGTTCCCTGGCTGCAGTCCTCAAAAAGCCTAAAACGAGTAAGTGCTCAAGAGGGCAGCCAATAAAGGGAACCCTACTATGCTGTTGGTGGGAGTGTAAATTGATAATAGCCAGTATGGAGATCAGTTAGCAAGTCCCTTACTAAACTAAAAACTGGAGCTACCACGAGATACGGAAACCGCACTCCAGTCCGTATAACCAGAGAATACCATCATTGGAATAAAACACTTGCACCCCAACGGACGTTGTGCTACTCTTTACCAGAGCCCAGACATACAAACGACCGAAATGTCCAGTGAGAGATGAATGGATAAAGATGTTGTGCTACTTACATTCTGGCGACTATCACTCATCCAGAAAGCAAAATGAACCCATGCTATTTGCAGCAACATGGATGGAGCAGTAGATGATCTCACTAATTCTGGTACTTTAGAGACAAAAAGACACATATTCCAGGATATCACTTATATGTGGAGTCTAAAAAGGGATACAAAGGATGTAGTATACAAAGGAAACACAGGTTCACAAACGGAAGAAAGAAGTGTACAGTTCCCAGAGGGGGAAATTGGGGATCGGGGAAGGATGAAGTCGGAGGTTGGGATTAACAGAAACACACTAATGTATCAAAAAGAATTCATCAACGGTGACACACCTGATAGCACAAGGAACGCTACTCAATATTCTTCAATAACCTAACAGGGAAAAGAATCCAAAATACTACAGGTACAGCTACACTCATAACTTCATCACCTTGCTGTCGAACTCAAACACAACACTGTATATAAACTATGCTGAAATAGGAAATCAATACTAAATTATAAAACAAGAAAAAGGCAAGAAATGCCTACTCTATTACCCTCAGGCCTCTGTGACGTGGGCTGATGTCACAACCCTAGAGCCTCAGCAGGCCTGGGTCCCAAGGCTGGAGTATGCTGTTGCTGAGGGAGACAGGAAGGAGGACGTGCCACCAGATCACCGGCCCCTTGGACCTCTATTACCCATTCTGCTCTGCATGGTACCACAACCTCCTGATCCAAGACAGTCCTCTTACAGGTAAGCAAAGCCTAGTGTACCCAAATGATGGTAGACCCGCTGGGAGGGAAGAGCTGTGAAAAGACATTGGATCTCCACAGCTCCTGCTAGTGGGGTTCGTACCTCCAGCCTCCTTCCTTAGAATCGCCCCACCTACAAACCACAGCACCCTCCGAATAGCACATTTGCAAGGCTTGGGATTTGCCTGGGGTCTGGCTGTGCAGGGTAAGGGGGAAGAGGTAAACACACACAAGCCCTGTGGTGTGTGTTCAGCCACTTTCGACTCCAATTTGCAACCCAACACCAAGACTCCCTCTAAGGCTCGGTTTGCCCAAGTTAACACAGAGGACACGAAGAAGTGCTGCCACATCGTGGCGCTTTCCTGTAACAACAACTTGAAAAACTGTGCTCAAGGGCACTTAATATTCACAAGGCCTGCGGGGCTGCAAAGGACCCCTGCCCTGGAGTAACGTCCTGGGCTAGGTAATGTGAAATGAATTCCAATCAGGCCCGACCCACAAGCAGAAATGTTTCAAGAGCTCAATGATCCTCACACGCTTTTTAAAAAACAGCACATCAAATCAAAAGATGTTCAGGATCTATCATGATTAGAGAATGCAAATAAACGTAGACGAGGTGTTCCCTCCCTACAGTCCTCAAAAAGCCTAAAAAGAGTAAGTGCTCAAGAGGGCAGGCAGAAAAGGGGATCCTACTATGCTGTTGGTGGAAATGTAAATTGCTAACAGCCAGTATGGAGATCAGTAGGCATGTTCCTTACTAAACTGTAAACTGGAGCTACCACGAGATTGGGCATCCCCACTCCAGTTTGTATAAGAAGAGAATACCATCATTGGAATAAAACATTTGCCCCCCCCCAACGGTCGTTGTGGTACTCTTTGCCATAGCCAAGACACCCAAACGACCAGAATGTCCAGCGAGAGATGATTGGATAAAGAAGTTGTGCTACCTATAACCCCTGGACTGTCACTCATCCAGACAACAAAATGAACTCATGCTATTTGTAGCAGCATGGATGGAGCAATAGACGATCTCACTAATTCGGGAAAATTAGACACAGAAAGACACATATCGCGAGATATCACGTACATGTGCAGTCGAAAACTGGAGACCAAGGAACGTAATGTACAGAGCAAACACAGACTCACAAACGGAGACACGAAATGTAGAGTTACCATCGGGGGAAATTGGGGATCGGAGAAAGATGAAGTAAGAGGTTGGCATTAACAGAAACACAGTAATGTATCAAAAAGAGTTCATCAACGATGACACACCTGATAGCACAGGGAACGCTACTCAATATTCTTCAGTAACCTAACAGGGAAAAGAATCCGAAATACTACAGGTACAGCTACATTTAGAACTGCATCAAGTTGCTGTAGGACTCAAATAGACAGAACATTGTATATAAATTATGCTGAAATAGAAAATCAGTATTAAATTATAAAACAAGAAAAAGGTAAGAAATGCCTACCTATTACCCTCAGGCCTCTGTGACGTGGGCTGATGTCACAACTGTAGAGCCTCAGCAGGCCTGGGTCCCAAGGCTGGAGTATGCTGTCGCTGAGGGAGACAGGAAGGAGCATGTGCCACCAGATCACCGGCCCCTTAGACCTCTATTGCCCATTCTGCTCTGCATGGTACCACAAGCTCCCGATCCAAGACAGCCCTCTTACAGGTAAGCAAAGCCTAGTGTACCCAAATGATGGTAGAACCGCTGGGAGGGAGGAGCTGTGAAAGGACACCGGATCTCCACAGCTCCTGCTAGTGGGGTATCCACCTCCAGCCTCCTTCCTTAGAATCACCCCACCTACAAACCACAGCACCCTCAGAATAGCACATTTTCAAGGCTTGGGATTTGCCTGGGGACTGGCGGTGCAGTGTAAGGGGGAGGAGGTAAAGATACACAAGCCCTGTGGTGTGTGTTCAACCACATTCAACTCCAATTTGCAACCCAACACCAAGACTCCCTCTAAGGTTGTGTTTGCCCAAGTTAACACAGAGGACATGAAGAAGTGCTGGCGCCTTCTGGCCTTTTCCCATAACAACAAATTGAAAAACTGTGCTCAAGGGCAGTTAACATTCACAAGGCCTGCGGGGCTGCAAACGACCCCTGCCCTTGAGAAATGTCCTTGGCTAGTTAATCTGAAATGAACTCAAATCTGGCCCGAATCTCAGGCAGAAATGTTTCAAGAGCTCAGTGGTACTTACACGTATTTTTAAAAACAGCACATCAAATGAAAAAATGCTCAGGATCTGTCATGATTAGAGAATGCAAAGAAACGTAGACGAGGTGTTCCCTGGCTGCAGTCCTCAAAAAGCCTAAAAAGAGTAAGTACTCAAGAGGGCAGGCAATAAAGGGAACCCTACTATGCTATTGGTGGGAGTGTAAATTGATAATAGCCAGTATGGAGATCAGTTAGCAAGTCCCTTACTAAACTAAAAACTGGAGCTACCACGAGATACGGAAACCGCACTCCAGTCCGTATAACCAGAGAATACCATCATTGGAATAAAACACTTGCACCCCAACGGACGTTGTGCTACTCTTTACCAGAGCCCAGACATACAAACGACCGAAATGTCCAGCGAGAGGAATGGATAAAGACGTTGTGCTACTTACATTCTGGCGACTATCGCTCATCCAGAAAGCAAAATGAACCCATGCTATTTGCAGCAACATGGATGGAGCAGTAGATGATCTCACTAATTCTGGTAATTTAGAGACAAAAAGACACATATTCCAGGATATCACTTATATGTGGAGTCCAAAAAGGGATACAAAGGATGTAGTATACAAAGGAAACACAGGTTCACAAACGGAAGAAAGAAGTGGACAGTTCCCAGAGGGGGAAATTGGGGATCGGGGAAGGATGAAGTCGGAGGTTGGGATTAACAGAAACACACTAATGTATCAAAAAGAATTCATCAAAGATGACACACTTGATAGCACAAGGAACGCTACTCAATATTCTTCAATAACCTAACAGGGAAAAGAATCCAAAATACTAGAGGTACAGCTACATTCATAACTTCATCACCTTGCTGTCGAACTCAAACACAACACTGTATATAAACTATGCTGAAATAGGAAATCAATACTAAATTATAAAACAAGAAAAAGGCAAGAAATGCCTACTCTATTACACTCAGGCCTCTGTGACGTGGGCTGATGTCACAACCCTAGAGCCTCAGCAGGCCTGGGTCCCAAGGCTGGAGTATGCTGTTGCTGAGGGAGACAGGAAGGAGGACGTGCCACCAGATCACCGGCCCCTTGGACCTCTATTGCCCATTCTGCTCTGCATGGAACCACAACCTCCCGATCTAAGACAGCCCTCTTACAGGTAAGCAAAGCCTAGTGTACCCAAATGATGGTAGAACCGCTGGGAGAGAGGAGCTGTGAAAGGACACCGGATCTCCACAGCTCCTGCTAGTGGGGTTCGTACCTCCAGCCTCCTTCCTTAGAATCGCCCCACCTACA
Source organism: Balaenoptera ricei (assembly GCF_028023285.1). NCBI lineage: Eukaryota > Metazoa > Chordata > Mammalia > Artiodactyla > Balaenopteridae > Balaenoptera > Balaenoptera ricei. Next base: position 63,795,897 of record NC_082649.1, on the reverse strand, counting down.
AACCACAGCACCCTCCGAATAGCACATTTGCAAGGCTTGGGATTTGCCTGGGGTCTGGCTGTGCACGTTTAGGGGGAAGAGGTAAACACACACAAGCCCTGTGGTGTGTGTTCAGCCACGTTCGAGTCCAATTTGCAACCCAACACCAAGACTCCCTCTAAGGCTCTGTTTGCCCAAGTTAACACAGAGGACACGAAGAAGTGCTGCCACATCGTGGCGCTTTCCTGTAACAACAACTTGAAAAACTGTGCTCAAGGGCACTTAATATTCACAAGGCCTGCGGGGCTGCAAACGACCCCTGCCCTTGAGCAACGTCCTGGGCTAGGTAATGTGAAATGAATTCAAATCAGGCCCGACTCCCAGGCAGAAATGTTTCAAGAGCTCAATGATCCTCACACGCTTTTTAAAAAACAGCACATCAAATCAAAAGATGTTCAGGATCTATCATGATTAGAGAATGCAAATAAACGTAGACGAGGTGTTCCCTCCCTACAGTCCTCAAAAAGCCTAAAAAGAGTAAGTGCTCAAGAGGGCAGGCAGAAAAGGGGATCCTACTATGCTGTTGGTGGAAATGTAAATTGCTAACAGCCAGTATGGAGATCAGTAGGCATGTTCCTTACTAAACTGTAAACTGGAGCTACCACGAGATTGGGCATCCCCACTCCAGTTTGTATAACAAGAGAATACCATCATTGGAATAAAACATTTGCCCCCCCCCCAACGGTCGTTGTGGTACTCTTTGCCATAGCCAAGACACCCAAACGACCAGAATGTCCAGCGAGAGATGATTGGATAAAGAAGTTGTGCTACCTATAACCCCTGGACTGTCACTCATCCAGACAACAAAATGAACTCATGCTATTTGTAGCAGCATGGATGGAGCAATAGACGATCTCACTAATTCGGGAAAATTAGACACAGAAAGACACATATCGCGAGATATCACGTACATGTGCAGTCGAAAACTGGAGACCAAGGAACGTAATGTACAGAGCAAACACAGACTCACAAACGGAGACACGAAATGTAGAGTTACCATCGGGGGAAATTGGGGATCGGAGAAAGATGAAGTAAGAGGTTGGCATTAACAGAAACACAGTAATGTATCAAAAAGAGTTCATCAACGATGACACACCTGATAGCACAGGGAACGCTACTCAATATTCTTCAGTAACCTAACAGGGAAAAGAATCCGAAATACTACAGGTACAGCTACATTTATAACTGCATCAAGTTGCTGTAGGACTCAAATAGACAGAACATTGTATATAAATTATGCTGAAATAGAAAATCAGTATTAAATTATAAAACAAGAAAAAGGTAAGAAATGACTACCTATTACCCTCAGGCCTCTGTGACGTGGGCTGAAGTCACAACTGTAGAGCCTCAGCAGGCCTGGGTCCCAAGGCTGGAGTATGCTGTCGCTGAGGGAGACAGGAAGGAGCATGTGCCACCAGATCACCGGCCCCTTAGACCTCTATTGCCCATTCTGCTCTGCATGGTACCACAAGCTCCCGATCCAAGACAGCCCTCTTACAGGTAAGCAAAGCCTAGTGTACCCAAATGATGGTAGAACCGCTGGGAGGGAGGAGCTGTGAAAGGACACCGGATCTCCACAGCTCCTGCTAGTGGGGTATCCACCTCCAGCCTCCTTCCTTAGAATCACCCCACCTACAAACCACAGCACCCTCAGAATAGCACATTTTCAAGGCTTGGGATTTGCCTGGGGACTGGCGGTGCAGTGTAAGGGGGAGGAGGTAAAGATACACAAGCCCTGTGGTGTGTGTTCAACCACATTCAACTCCAATTTGCAACCCAACACCAAGACTCCCTCTAAGGTTGTGTTTGCCCAAGTTAACACAGAGGACATGAAGAAGTGCTGGCGCCTTCTGGCCTTTTCCCATAACAACAAATTGAAAAACTGTGCTCAAGGGCAGTTAACATTCACAAGGCCTGCGGGGCTGCAAACGACCCCTGCCCTTGAGAAATGTCCTTGGCTAGTTAATCTGAAATGAACTCAAATCTGGCCCGAATCTCAGGCAGAAATGTTTCAAGAGCTCAGTGGTACTTACACGTATTTTTAAAAACAGCACATCAAATGAAAAAATGCTCAGGATCTGTCATGATTAGAGAATGCAAAGAAACGTAGACGAGGTGTTCCCTGGCTGCAGTCCTCAAAAAGCCTAAAAAGAGTAAGTACTCAAGAGGGCAGGCAATAAAGGGAACCCTACTATGCTATTGGTGGGAGTGTAAATTGATAATAGCCAGTATGGAGATCAGTTAGCAAGTCCCTTACTAAACTAAAAACTGGAGCTACCACGAGATACGGAAACCGCACTCCAGTCCGTATAACCAGAGAATACCATCATTGGAATAAAACACTTGCACCCCAACGGACGTTGTGCTACTCTTTACCAGAGCCCAGACATACAAACGACCGAAATGTCCAGCGAGATGAATGGATAAAGACGTTGTGCTACTTACATTCTGGCGACTATCACTCATCCAGAAAGCAAAATGAACCCATGCTATTTGCAGCAACATGGATGGAGCAGTAGATGATCTCACTAATTCTGGTAATTTAGAGACAAAAAGACACATATTCCAGGATATCACTTATATGTGGAGTCTAAAAAGGGATACAAAGGATGTAGTATACAAAGGAAACACAGGTTCACAAACGGAAGAAAGAACTGTACAGTTCCCAGAGGGGGAAATTGGGGATCGGGGAAGGATGAAGTCAGATGTTGGGATTAACAGAAACACACTAATGTATCAAAAAGAATTCATCAACGATGACACACCTGATAGCACAAGGAACGCTACTCAATATTCTTCAATAACCTAACAGGGAAAAGAATCCAAAATACTAGAGGTACAGCTACATTCATAACTTCATCACCTTGCTGTCGAACTCAAACACAACACTGTATATAAACTATGCTGAAATAGGAAATCAATACTAAATTATAAAACAAGTAAAAGGCAAGAAATGCCTACTCTATTACCCACAGGCCTCTGTGACGTGGGTTGATGTCACAACCCTAGAGCCTCAACAGGCCTGGGTCCCAAGGCTGGAGTATGCTGTTGCTGAGGGAGACAGGAAGGAGGACGTGCCACCAGATCACCGGCCCCTTGGACCTCTATTGCCCATTCTGCTCTGCATGGTACCACAACCTCCTGATCCAAGACAGTCCTCTTACAGGTAAGCAAAGCCTAGTGTACCCAAATGATGGTAGAACCGCTGGGAGGGAAGAGCTGTGAAAAGACATTGGATCTCCACAGCTCCTGCTAGTGGGGTTCGTACCTCCAGCCTCCTTCCTTAGAATCGCCCCACCTACAAACCACAGCACCCTCCGAATAGCACATTTGCAAGGCTTGGGATTTGCCTGGGGTCTGGCTGTGCACGTTTAGGGGGAAGAGGTAAACACACACAAGCCCTGTGGTGTGTGTTCAGCCACTTTCGACTCCAATTTGCAACCCAACACCAAGACTCCCTCTAAGGCTCTGTTTGCCCAAGTTAACACAGAGGACACGAAGAAGTGCTGCCACATCGTGGCGCTTTCCTGTAACAACAACTTGAAAAACTGTGCTCAAGGGCACTTAATATTCACAAGGCCTGCGGGGCTGCAAACGACCCCTGCCCTGGAGTAACGTCCTGGGCTAGGTAATGTGAAATGAATTCCAATCAGGCCCGACCCCCAAGCAGAAATGTTTCAAGAGCTCAATGATCCTCACACGCTTTTTAAAAAACAGCACATCCAATCAAAAGATGTTCAGGATCTATCATGATTAGAGAATGCAAATAAATGTAGACTAGGTGTTCCCTCCCGGCAGTCCTCAAAAAACCTGAAAAGAGTAAGTGCTCAAGAGGGTAGGCAGAAAAGGGGATCCTACTATGCTGTTGGTGGAAATGTAAATTGCTAACAGCCAGTATGGAGATCAGTAGGCATGTTCCTTACTAAACTGTAAACTGGAGCTACCACGAGACTTGGCATCCCCACTCCAGTTTGTATAACAAGAGAATACCATCATTGGAATAAAACATTTGCCCACCCCCCCATCGGTCGTTGTGGTACTCTTTGCCATAGCCAAGACACCCAAACGACCAGAATGTCCAGCGAGAGATGATTGGATAAAGAAGTTGTGCTACCTATACCCCCTGGACTGTCACTCATCCAGAAAACAAAATGAACTCATGCTATTTGTAGCAGCATGGATGGAGCAGTAGATGATCTCACTAATTCTGGAAAATTAGAGACAGAAAGACACATATCCCAGGATATCACTTACATGTGCAGTCGAAAAATGGAGACCAAGGAACGTAATGTACAGAGCAAACACAGATTCACAAACGGAGACACAAAATGTAGAGTTACCATCGGGGGAAATTGGGGATCGGAGAAAGATGAAGTAAGGGTTTGGCATTAACAGAAACAAAGTAATGTATCAAAAAGAGTTCATCAACGATGACGCACCTGATAGCACAGGGAACGCTACTCAATATTCTTCAATAACCTAACAGGGAAAAGAATCCGAAATACTACAGGTACAGCTACATTTAGAACTGCATCAAGTTGCTGTAGGACTCAAACAGACACAACATTGTATATAAATTATGCTGAAATAGAAAATCAATATTAAATTATAAAACAAGAAAAAGGCAAGAAGTGCCTACTCTATTACCCTCAGGCCTCTGTGACGTGGGCTGATGACACAACCCTAGAACCTCAGCAGGCCTGAGTCCCAAGACTGCGGTATGCTGGTGCTGAGGGAGACAGGAAGGAGCACGTGCCACCAGATCAGCGGCCCCTTGGACCTCTATTGGCCATTCTCCTCTGCATGGTACCACAACCTCCTGATCCAAGACAGCCCCCTTACAGGTAAGCAAAGCCTAGTGTACCCAAATGATGGTAGACCCGCTGGGAGGGAGGAGCTGTGAAAGGACACCAGATCTCCACAGCTCCTGCTAGTGGGGTATCCACCTCCAGCCTCCTTCCTTAGAAAAGCCCCACCTACAAACCAGACCACCCTCCGAATAGCACATTTGCCAGGCTTGGGATTTGCTTGGGAAGTGGCGGTGCAGTGTCAGGGGAAAGAGGTAAGGATACACAAGCCCTGCGGTGTGTGTGCATCCACGTTCGACTCCAAGTTGCAACCCAACACCAAGACTCCTGCTAAGGTTGTGTTTGCCCAAGTTAACACAGAGGACACGAAGAAGTGCTGCCACATTGTGGCACTTTCCCGTAACAACAACTTGAAAAACTGAGCTCAAGGGCACTTAACATTCACAAGGCCTGTGGGGCTACAAAGGACCCCTCACCTCGAGCAATGTCCTTGGCTAGTTAATCTGAAATGAACTCAAATCTGGCCCGAATCTCAGGCAGAAATGTTTCAAGAGCTCAGTGGTACTTACACGTATTTTTAAAAACAGCACATCAAATGAAAAAATGCTCAGGATCTGTCATGATTAGAGAATGCAAAGAAACGTAGACGAGGTGTTCCCTGGCTGCAGTCCTCAAAAAGCCTAAAAAGAGTAAGTGCTCAAGAGGGCAGGCAATAAAGGGAACCCTACTATGCTGTTGGTGGGAGTGTAAATTGATAATAGCCAGTATGGAGATCAGTTAGCAAGTCCCTTACTAAACTAAAAATTGGAGCTACCACGAGATACGGAATCCGCACTCCAGTCCGTATAACCAGAGAATACCATCATTGGAATAAAACACTTGCACCCCAACGGACGTTGTGCTACTCTTTACCATAGCCCAGACATACAAACGACCGAAATGTCCAGTGAGAGATGAATGGATAAAGATGTTGTGCTACTTACATTCTGGCAACTATCACTCATCCAGAAAGCAAAATGAACCCATGCTATTTGCAGCAACATGGATGGAGCAGTAGATGATCTCACTAATTCTGGTACTTTAGAGACAAAAAGACACATATTCCAGGATATCACTTATATGTGGAGTCTAAAAAGGGATACAAAGCATGTAGTATACAAAGGAAACACAGGTTCACAAACGGAAGAAAGAAGTGTACAGTACCCGGAGGGGGAATTTGGGGATCGGGGAAGGATGAAGTCGGAGGTTGGGATTAACAGAAACACACTAATGTATCAAAAAGAATTCATCAACGATGACACACCTGATAGCACAAGGAACGCTACTCAATATTCTTCAATAACCTAACAGGGAAAAGAATCTGAAACACTACAGGTACAGCTACATGTATAACTGCATCAAGTTGCTGTAGGACTCAAACAGACACAACACTGTATATAAACTCTGCTGAAATAGAAAATAAATATTAAATTATAAAACAAGAAAAAGGCAAGAAATGCCTACTCTATTACCCTCAGGCCTCTGTGACGTAGGCTGATGTCACAACTGTAGACCCTCAGCAGGCCTGGGTCCCAAGACTGGGGTATGCTGGTGCTGAGGGAGACAGGAAGCAGGACGTGCCAACAGATCACGGGCCCCTTGGACCTGTATTGCCCAATCTCCTCTGCATGGTACTGCAAACTCCCGATCCAAGATAGCACTCTTACAGGGAAGCAAAGCCTAGTGTACCCAAATGATGCTAGACCCGCTGCGAGGGAAGAGGTGTGAAAGGACACCGGATCTCCACAGCTCCTGCTAGTTGGGTATCCACCTCCAACCTCCTTCCTTAGAATCGCCCCACCTACAAACCACAGCACCCTCAGAATAGCACATTTTCAAGGCTTGGGATTTGCCTGGGGAGTGGCGGTGCAGTGTAAGGGGGAGGAGGTAAAGATACACAAGCCCTGCGGTGTGTGTTCAGCCACCTTCGACTCCAATTTGCAACCCAACACCAAGACTCCCTCTAAGGTTGTGTTTGCACAAGTTAACACAGAGGACACGAAGAAGTGCTGCCACATCGTGGCGCTTTCCTGTAACAACAACTTGAAAAACTGTGCTCAAGGGCACTTAACATTCACAAGGCCTGCGGGGCTGCAAACGACCCCTGCCCTGGAGAAATGTCCTTGGCTAGTTGATCTGAAATGAACTCAAATCTGGCCCGACTCTCAGGCAGAAATGTTTCAGGAGCTCAGTGGTACTTACACGTATTTTTAAAAACAGCACATCAAATGAAAAAATGCTCAGGATCTGTCATGATTAGAGAATGCAAAGAAACGTAGACGAGGTGTTCCCTGGCTGCAGTCCTCAAAAAGCCTAAAACGAGTAAGTGCTCAAGAGGGCAGCCAATAAAGGGAACCCTACTATGCTGTTGGTGGGAGTGTAAATTGATAATAGCCAGTATGGAGATCAGTTAGCAAGTCCCTTACTAAACTAAAAACTGGAGCTACCACGAGATACGGAAACCGCACTCCAGTCCGTATAACCAGAGAATACCATCATTGGAATAAAACACTTGCACCCCAACGGACGTTGTGCTACTCTTTACCAGAGCCCAGACATACAAACGACCGAAATGTCCAGTGAGAGATGAATGGATAAAGATGTTGTGCTACTTACATTCTGGCGACTATCACTCATCCAGAAAGCAAAATGAACCCATGCTATTTGCAGCAACATGGATGGAGCAGTAGATGATCTCACTAATTCTGGTACTTTAGAGACAAAAAGACACATATTCCAGGATATCACTTATATGTGGAGTCTAAAAAGGGATACAAAGGATGTAGTATACAAAGGAAACACAGGTTCAAAAACGGAAGAAAGAAGTGGACAGTTCCCAGAGGGGGAAATTGGGGATCGGGGAAGGATGAAGTCGGAGGTTGGGATTAACAGAAACACACTAATGTATCAAAAAGAATTCATCAACGGTGACACACCTGATAGCACAAGGAACGCTACTCAATATTCTTCAATAACCTAACAGGGAAAAGAATCCAAAATACTACAGGTACAGCTACACTCATAACTTCATCACCTTGCTGTCGAACTCAAACACAACACTGTATATAAACTATGCTGAAATAGGAAATCAATACTAAATTATAAAACAAGTAAAAGGCAAGAAATGCCTACTCTATTACCCTCAGGCCTCTGTGACGTGGGCTGATGTCACAACCCTAGAGCCTCAGCAGGCCTGGGTCCCAAGGCTGGAGTATGCTGTTGCTGAGGGAGACAGGAAGGAGGACGTGCCACCAGATCACCGGCCCCTTGGACCTCTATTACCCATTCTGCTCTGCATGGTACCACAACCTCCTGATCCAAGACAGTCCTCTTACAGGTAAGCAAAGCCTAGTGTACCCAAATGATGGTAGACCCGCTGGGAGGGAAGAGCTGTGAAAAGACATTGGATCTCCACAGCTCCTGCTAGTGGGGTTCGTACCTCCAGCCTCCTTCCTTAGAATCGCCCCACCTACAAACCACAGCACCCTCCGAATAGCACATTTGCAAGGCTTGGGATTTGCCTGGGGTCTGGCTGTGCAGGGTAAGGGGGAAGAGGTAAACACACACAAGCCCTGTGGTGTGTGTTCAGCCACTTTCGACTCCAATTTGCAACCCAACACCAAGACTCCCTCTAAGGCTCGGTTTGCCCAAGTTAACACAGAGGACACGAAGAAGTGCTGCCACATCGTGGCGCTTTCCTGTAACAACAACTTGAAAAACTGTGCTCAAGGGCACTTAATATTCACAAGGCCTGCGGGGCCGCAAAGGACCCCTGCCCTGGAGTAACGTCCTGGGCTAGGTAATGTGAAATGAATTCCAATCAGGCCCGACCCACAAGCAGAAATGTTTCAAGAGCTCAATGATCCTCACACGCTTTTTAAAAAACAGCACATCCAATCAAAAGATGTTCAGGATCTATCATGATTAGAGAATGCAAATAAATGGAGACGAGGTGTTCCCTCCCTGCAGTCCTCAAAAAACCTGAAAAGAGTAAGTGCTCAAGAGGGTAGGCAGAAAAGGGGATCCTACTATGCTGTTGGTGGAAATGTAAATTGCTAACAGCCAGTATGGAGATCACTAGGCATGTTCCTTACTAAACTGTAAACTGGAGCTACCACGAGACTTGGCATACCCACTCCAGTTTGTATAACAAGAGAATACCATCATTGGAATAAAACATTTGCCCCCCCAACGGTCGTTGTGGTACTCTTTGCCATAGCCAAGACACCCAAACGACCAGAATGTCCAGCGAGAGATGATTGGATAAAGAAGTTGTGCTACCTATACCCCCTGGACTGTCACTCATCCAGACAACAAAATGAACTCATGCTATTTGTAGCTTCACGGATGGAGCAGTAGATGATCACACTAATTCTGGAAAATTAGAGACAGAAAGACACATCTCCCAGGATATCACTTACATGTGCAGTCGAAAAATGGAGACCAAGGAACGTAATGTACAGAGCAAACACAGACTCACAAACGGAGACACAAAATGTAGAGTTACCATCGGGGGAAATTGGGGATTGGAGAAAGATGAAGTAAGGGGTTGGCATTAACAGAAACACAGTAATGTATCAAAAAGAGTTCATCAACGATGACGCACCTGATAGCACAGGGAACGCTATTCAATATTCTTCAATAACCTAACAGGGAAGAGAATCCGAAATACTCCAGGTACAGCTACATTTATAACTGCATCAAGTTGCTGTAGGACTCAAATAGACACAACATTGTATATAAATTATGCTGAAATAGAAAATCAATATTAAATTATAAAACAAGAAAAAGGCAAGAAATGCCTACTCTATTACCCTCAGGCCTCTGTGACGTGGGCTGATGACACAACCCTAGAGCCTCAGCAGGCCTGGGTCCCAAGGTTGCGGTATGCTGGTGCTGAGGGAGACAGGAAGGAGCACGTGCCACCAGATCAGCGGCCCCTTCGACCTCTATTGGCCATTCTCCTCTGCATGGTACCACAACCTCCCGATCCAAGACAGCCCCCTTACAGGTAAGCAAAGCCTAGTGTACCCAAATGATGGTAGACCCGCTGGGAGGGAGGAGCTGTGAAAGGACACCAGATCTCCACAGCTCCTGCTAGTGGGGTATCCACCTCCAGCCTCCTTCCTTAGAATCGCCCCACCTACAAACCACAGCACCCTCCGAATAGCACATTTGCAAGGCTTGGGATTTGCCTGGGGTCTGGCTGTGCAGGGGAAGGGGGAAGAGGTAAACACACACAAGCCCTGTGGTGTGTGTTCAGCCACTTTCGACTCCAATTTGCAACCCAACACCAAGACTCCCTCTAAGGCTCGGTTTGCCCAAGTTAACACAGAGGACACGAAGAAGTGCTGCCACATCGTGGAGCTTTCCTGTAACAACAACTTGAAAAACTGTGCTCAAGGGCACTTAATATTCACAAGGCCTGCGGGGCCGCAAAGGACCCCTGCCCTGGAGTAACGTCCTGGGCTAGGTAATGTGAAATGAATTCAAATCAGGCCCGACCCCCAAGTAGAAATGTTTCAAGAGCTCAATGATCCTCACACGCTTTTTAAAAAACAGCACATCCAATCAAAAGATGTTCAGGATCTATCATGATTAGAGAATGCAAATAAATGGAGACGAGGTGTTCCCTTCCTGCAGTCCTCAAAAAACCTGAAAAGAGTAAGTGCTCAAGAGGGTAGGCAGAAAAGGGGATCCTACTATGCTGTTGGTGGAAATGTAAATTGCTAACAGCCAGTATGGAGATCACTAGGCATGTTCCTTACTAAACTGTAAACTGGAGCTACCACGAGACTTGGCATCCCCACTCCAGTTTGTATAACAAGAGAATACCATCATTGGAATAAAACATTTGCCCCCCCAACGGTCGTTGTGGTACTCTTTGCCATAGCCAAGACACCCAAACGACCAGAATGTCCAGCGAGAGATGATTGGATAAAGAAGTTGTGCTACCTATACCCCCTGGACTGTCACTCATCCAGACAACAAAATGAACTCATGCTATTTGTAGCAGCATGGATGGAGCAGTAGATGATCTCACTAATTCTGGAAAATTAGAGACAGAAAGACACATATCCCAGGATATCACTTACATGTGCAGTCGAAAAATGGAGACCAAGGAACGTAATGTACAGAGCAAACACAGACTCACAAACGGAGACACAAAATGTAGAGTTACCATCGGGGGAAATTGGGGATCGGAGAAAGATGAAGTAAGGGGTTGGCATTAACAGAAACACAGTAATGTATCAAAAAGAGTTCATCAACGATGACGCACCTGATAGCACAGGGAACGCTACTCAATATTCTTCAATAACCTAACAGGGAAAAGAATCCGAAATACTAAAGGTACAGCTACATTTAGAACTGCATCAAGTTGCTGTAGGACTCAAACAGACACAACATTGTATATAAATTATGCTGAAATAGAAAATCAATATTAAATTATAAAACAAGAAAAAGGCAAGAAGTGCCTACTCTATTACCCTCAGGCCTCTGTGACGTGGGCTGATGACACAACCCTAGAGCCTCAGCAGGCCTGGGTCCCAAGACTGCGGTATGCTGGTGCTGAGGGAGACAGGAAGGAGCACGTGCCACCAGATCAGCGTCCCCTTGGACCTCTATTGGCCATTCTCCTGTGCATGGTACCACAACCTCCTGATCCAAGACAGCCCCCTTACAGGTAAGCAAAGCCTAGTGTACCCAAATGATGGTAGACCCGCTGGGAGGGAGGAGCTGTGAAAGGACACCAGATCTCCACAGCTCCTGCTAGTGGGGTATCCACCTCCAGCCTCCTTCCTTAGAATCGCCCCACCTACAAACCAGACCACCCTCCGAATAGCACATTTGCCAGGTTGGGATTTGCTTGGGAAGTGGTGGTGCAGTGTCAGGGGGAAGAGGTAAGGATACACAAGCCATGCGGTGTGTGTGCATCCACGTTCGACTCCAAGTTGCAACCCAACACCAAGACTCTTGCTAAGGCTGTGTTTGCCCAAGTTAACACAGAGGACACGAAGAAGTGCTGCCACATTGTGGCGCTTTCCCGTAACAACAACTTGAAAAACTGTGCTCAAGGGCACTTAACATTCACAAGGCCTGCGGGGCTACAAACGACCCCTGCCCTCGAGCAATGTCCTTGGGTAGTTGATCTGAAATGAACTCAAATCTGGCCCGACTCTCAGGAAGAAATGTTTCAAGAGCTCATTGGTACTTACACGTAGTTTTAAAAACAGCACATCAAATGAAAAAATCCTCAGGATCTGTCATGAAGAGAGAATGCAACGAAACGTAGACGAGGTGCTCCCTGGCTGCAGTTCTCAAAAAGCCTAAAAAGAGTAAGTGCTCAAGAGGGCAGGCAATAAAGGGAACCCTACTATGCTCTTGGTGGGAATGTAAATTGATAACAGCCAGTATGGAGATCAGTAAGCAAGTCCCTTACTAAACTATAAACTGGAGCTACCACGAGACACGGAAACCGCACTCCAGTTCGTATAACCAGAGAATACCATCATTGGAATAAAACACTTGCACCCCAACGGACGTTGTGCTACTCTTTACCATAGCCCACACATGCAAATGACTGAAATGTCCAGCGAGAGATGAATGGATAAAGATGTTGTGCTACTTACATTCTGGCGACTATCACTCATCCAGAAAACAAAATGAACTCATGCTATTTGCTTCAACATGGATGGAGCAGTAGATGAGCTCACTAATTCTGGTAATTTAGAGACCGAAAGACACATATCCCAGGACATCACTTATATGTGGAGTCTATAAACGGATACAAAGGATGTAGTAAACAAAGGAAACACAGGTTCACAAACGGAAAAAAGAAGTGTAGAGCTCCCAGAGGGTGAAATTGGGGATGGGGGAAGGATGAAGTCAGAGGTGGGGATTAACAGAAACACACTAATGTATCAAAAAGAGTTCATCAACGAGGACGCACCTGATCGCACAGGGAACGCTACTCAATATTCTTCAATAACCTAACAGGGAAAAGAATCCAAAATACTACAGGTACAGCTACATTCATAATTCATCACCTTGCTGTCGAACTCAAACACAACACTGTATATAAACTATGCTGAAATAGGAAATCAATACTAAATTATAAAACAAGAAAAAGGCAAGAAATGCCTACTCTATTACACTCAGGCCTCTGTGACGTGGGCTGATGTCACAACCCTAGAGCCTCAGCAGGCCTGGGTCCCAAGGCTGGAGTATGCTGTTGCTGAGGGAGACAGGAAGGAGGACGTGACACCAGATCACCGGCCCCTTGGACCTCTATTGCCCATTCTGCTCTGCATGGAACCACAACCTCCCGATCCAAGACAGCCCTCTTACAGGTAAGCAAAGCCTAGTGTACCCAAATGATGGTAGAACCGCTGGGAGAGAGGAGCTGTGAAAGGACACCGGATCTCCACAGCTCTTGCTAGTGGGGTTCGTACCTCCAGCCTCCTTCCTTAGAATCACCCCACCTACAAACCACAGCACCCTCCGAATAGCACATTTGCAAGGCTTGGGATTTGCCTGGGGTCTGGCTGTGCAGGGTAAGGGGGAAGAGGTAAACACACACAAGACCTGTGGTGTGTGTTCAGCCACGTTCGACTCCAATTTGCAACCCAACACCAAGACTCCCTCTAAGGCTCTGTTTGCCCAAGTTAACACAGAGGACACGAAGAAGTGCTGCCACATCGTGGCGCTTTCCTGTAACAACAACTTGAAAAACTGTGCTCAAGGGCACTTAATATTCAAAAGGCCTGCGGGGCTGCAAACGACCCCTGCCCTTGAGCAACGTCCTGGGCTAGGTAATGTGAAATGAATTCAAATCAGGCCCGACTCCCAGGCAGAAATGTTTCAAGAGCTCAATGATCCTCACACGCTTTTTAAAAAACAGCACATCAAATCAAAAGATGTTCAGGATCTATCATGATTAGAGAATACAAATAAACGTAGATGAGGTGTTCCCTCCCTACAGTCCTCAAAAAGCCTAAAAAGAGTAAGTGCTCAAGAGGGCAGGCAGAAAAGGGAATCCTACTATGCTGTTGGTGGAAATGTAAATTGCTAACAGCCAGTATGGAGATCAGTAGGCATGTTCCTTACTAAACTGTAAACTGGAGCTACCACGAGATTGGGCATCCCCACTCCAGTTTGTATAACAAGAGAATACCATCATTGGAATAAAACATTTGCCCCCCCCCAAAGGTCGTTGTGGTACTCTTTGCCATAGCCAAGACACCCAAACGACCAGAATGTCCAGCGAGAGATGATTGGATAAAGAAGTTGTGCTACCTATAACCCCTGGACTGTCACTCATCCAGACAACAAAATGAACTCATGCTATTTGTAGCAGCATGGATGGAGCAATAGACGATCTCACTAATTCGGGAAAATTAGACACAGAAAGACACATATCGCGAGATATCACGTACATGTGCAGTCGAAAAATGGAGACCAAGGAACGTAATGTACAGAGCAAACACAGACTCACAAACGGAGACACGAAATGTAGAGTTACCATCGGGGGAAATTGGAGATCGGAGAAAGATGAAGTAAGAGGTTGGCATTAACAGAAACACAGTAATGTATCAAAAAGAGTTCATCAACGATGACACACCTGATAGCACAGGGAACGCTACTCAATATTCTTTTTTTTTTTTTTAATATTTATTTATTTATTTTTATTTATTTATGGCTGTGTCGGGTCTTCGTTTCTGTGCGAGGGCATTCTCTAGTTGCGGCAAGTGGGGGCCACTCTTCATCGCGGTGCGTGGGCCTCTTATTATCGCGGCCTCTCTTGTTGCGGAGCACGGGCTCCAGACGCGCAGGCTCAGTAGTTGTGGCTCACGGGCCCAGTTGCTCCGCGGCATGTGGGATCTTCCCAGACCAGAGCTCGAACCCGTGTCCCCTGCATTGGCAGGCAGATTCTCAACCACTGCGCCAACAGGGAAGCCCCCTCAATATTCTTCAGTAACCTAACAGGGAAAAGAATCCGAAATACTACAGGTACAGCTACATTTATAACTGCATCAAGTTGCTGTAGGACTCAAATAGACAGAACATTGTATATAAATTATGCTGAAATAGAAAATCAGTATTAAATTATAAAACAAGAAAAAGGTAAGAAATGCCTACCTATTACCCTCAGGCCTCTGTGACGTGGGCTGATGTCACAACTGTAGAGCCTCAGCAGGCCTGGGTCCCAAGGCTGGAGTATGCTGTCGCTGAGGGAGACAGGAAGGAGCATGTGCCACCAGATCACCGGCCCCTTAGACCTCTATTGCCCATTCTGCTCTGCATGGTACCACAAGCTCCCGATCCAAGACAGCCCTCTTACAGGTAAGCAAAGCCTAGTGTACCCAAATGATGGTAGAACCGCTGGGAGGGAGGAGCTGTGAAAGGACACCGGATCTCCACAGCTCCTGCTAGTGGGGTATCCACCTCCAGCCTCCTTCCTTAGAATCACCCCACCTACAAACCACAGCACCCTCAGAATAGCACATTTTCAAGGCTTGGGATTTGCCTGGGGACTGGCGGTGCAGTGTAAGGGGGAGGAGGTAAAGATACACAAGCCCTGTGGTGTGTGTTCAACCACATTCAACTCCAATTTGCAACCCAACACCAAGACTCCCTCTAAGGTTGTGTTTGCCCAAGTTAACACAGAGGACATGAAGAAGTGCTGGCGCCTTCTGGCCTTTTCCCATAACAACAAATTGAAAAACTGTGCTCAAGGGCAGTTAACATTCACAAGGCCTGCGGGGCTGCAAACGACCCCTGCCCTTGAGAAATGTCCTTGGCTAGTTAATCTGAAATGAACTCAAATCTGGCCCGAATCTCAGGCAGAAATGTTTCAAGAGCTCAGTGGTACTTACACGTATTTTTAAAAACAGCACATCAAATGAAAAAATGCTCAGGATCTGTCATGATTAGAGAATGCAAAGAAACGTAGACGAGGTGTTCCCTGGCTGCAGTCCTCAAAAAGCCTAAAAAGAGTAAGTACTCAAGAGGGCAGGCAATAAAGGGAACCCTACTATGCTATTGGTGGGAGTGTAAATTGATAATAGCCAGTATGGAGATCAGTTAGCAAGTCCCTTACTAAACTAAAAACTGGAGCTACCACGAGATACGGAAACCGCACTCCAGTCCGTATAACCAGAGAATACCATCATTGGAATAAAACACTTGCACCCCAACGGACGTTGTGCTACTCTTTACCAGAGCCCAGACATACAAACGACCGAAATGTCCAGCGAGATGAATGGATAAAGACGTTGTGCTACTTACATTCTGGCGACTATCACTCATCCAGAAAGCAAAATGAACCCATGCTATTTGCAGCAACATGGATGGAGCAGTAGATGATCTCACTAATTCTGGTAATTTAGAGACAAAAAGACACATATTCCAGGATATCACTTATATGTGGAGTCTAAAAAGGGATACAAAGGATGTAGTATACAAAGGAAACACAGGTTCACAAACGGAAGAAAGAAGTGTACAGTTCCCAGAGGGGGAAATTGGGGATCGGGGAAGGATGAAGTCAGATGTTGGGATTAACAGAAACACACTAATGTATCAAAAAGAATTCATCAACGATGACACACCTGATAGCACAAGGAACGCTACTCAATATTCTTCAATAACCTAACAGGGAAAAGAATCCAAAATACTAGAGGTACAGCTACATTCATAACTTCATCACCTTGCTGTCGAACTCAAACACAACACTGTATATAAACTATGCTGAAATAGGAAATCAATACTAAATTATAAAACAAGTAAAAGGCAAGAAATGCCTACTCTATTACCCACAGGCCTCTGTGACGTGGGTTGATGTCACAACCCTAGAGCCTCAACAGGCCTGGGTCCCAAGGCCGGAGTATGCTGTTGCTGAGGGAGACAGGAAGGAGGACGTGCCACCAGATCACCGGCCCCTTGGACCTCTATTGCCCATTCTGCTCTGCATGGTACCACAACCTCCTGATCCAAGACAGTCCTCTTACAGGTAAGCAAAGCCTAGTGTACCCAAATGATGGTAGACCCGCTGGGAGGGAAGAGCTGTGAAAAGACATTGGATCTCCACAGCTCCTGCTAGTGGGGTTCATACCTCCAGCCTCCTTCCTTAGAATCGCCCCACCTACAAACCACAGCACCCTCCGAATAGCACATTTGCAAGGCTTGGGATTTGCCTGGGGTCTGGCTGTGCAGGGTAAGGGGGAAGAGGTAAACACACACAAGCCCTGTGGTGTGTGTTCAGCCACTTTCGACTCCAATTTGCAACCCAACACCAAGACTCCCTCTAAGGCTCTGTTTGCCCAAGTTAACACAGAGGACACGAAGAAGTGCTGCCACATCGTGGCGCTTTCCTGTAACAACAACTTGAAAAACTGTGCTCAAGGGCACTTAATATTCACAAGGCCTGCGGGGCCGCAAACGACCCCTGCCCTGGAGTAACGTCCTGGGCTAGGTAATGTGAAATGAATTCAAATCAGGCCCGACCCCCAAGCAGAAATGTTTCAAGAGCTCAATGATCCTCACACGCTTTTTAAAAAACAGCACATCCAATCAAAAGATGTTCAGGATCTATCATGATTAGAGAATGCAAATAAATGGAGACGAGGTGTTCCCTCCCTGCAGTCCTCAAAAAACCTGAAAAGAGTAAGTGCTCAAGAGGGTAGGCAGAAAAGGGGATCCTACTATGCTGTTGGTGGAAATGTAAATTGCTAACAGCCAGTATGGAGATCAGTAGGCATGTTCCTTACTAAACTGTAAACTGGAGCTACCACGAGATTGGGCATCCCCACTCCAGTTTGTATAACAAGAGAATACCATCATTGGAATAAAACATTTGCCCCCCCCAACGGTCGTTGTGGTACTCTTTGCCATAGCCAAGACACCCAAACGACCAGAATGTCCAGCGAGAGATGATTGGATAAAGAAGTTGTGCTACCTATACCCCCTGGACTGTCACTCATCCAGACAACAAAATGAACTCATGCTATTTGTAGCAGCATGGATGGAGCAATAGACGATCTCACTAATTCGGGAAAATTAGACACAGAAAGACACATATCGCGAGATATCACGTACATGTGCAGTCGAAAACTGGAGACCAAGGAACGTAATGTACAGAGCAAACACAGACTCACAAACGGAGACACGAAATGTAGAGTTACCATCGGGGGAAATTGGGGATCGGAGAAAGATGAAGTAAGAGGTTGGCATTAACAGAAACACAGTAATGTATCAAAAAGAGTTCATCAACGAGGACGCACCTGATCGCACAGGGAACGCTACTCAATATTCTTCAACAACCTAACAGGGAAAAGAATCCAAAATACTACAGGTACAGCTACATTCATAATTCATCACCTTGCTGTCGAACTCAAACACAACACTGTATATAAACTATGCTGAAATAGGAAATCAATACTAAATTATAAAACAAGAAAAAGGCAAGAAATGCCTACTCTATTACACTCAGGCCTCTGTGACGTGGGCTGATGTCACAACCCTAGAGCCTCAGCAGGCCTGGGTCCCAAGGCTGGAGTATGCTGTTGCTGAGGGAGACAGGAAGGAGGACGTGACACCAGATCACCGGCCCCTTGGACCTCTATTGCCCATTCTGCTCTGCATGGAACCACAACCTCCCGATCCAAGACAGCCCTCTTACAGGTAAGCAAAGCCTAGTGTACCCAAATGATGGTAGAACCGCTGGGAGAGAGGAGCTGTGAAAGGACACCGGATCTCCACAGCTCTTGCTAGTGGGGTTCGTACCTCCAGCCTCCTTCCTTAGAATCACCCCACCTACAAACCACAGCACCCTCCGAATAGCACATTTGCAAGGCTTGGGATTTGCCTGGGGTCTGGCTGTGCAGGGTAAGGGGGAAGAGGTAAACACACACAAGACCTGTGGTGTGTGTTCAGCCACGTTCGACTCCAATTTGCAACCCAACACCAAGACTCCCTCTAAGGCTCTGTTTGCCCAAGTTAACACAGAGGACACGAAGAAGTGCTGCCACATCGTGGCGCTTTCCTGTAACAACAACTTGAAAAACTGTGCTCAAGGGCACTTAATATTCACAAGGCCTGCGGGGCTGCAAACGACCCCTGCCCTTGAGCAACGTCCTGGGCTAGGTAATGTGAAATGAATTCAAATCAGGCCCGACTCCCAGGCAGAAATGTTTCAAGAGCTCAATGATCCTCACACGCTTTTTAAAAAACAGCACATCAAATCAAAAGATGTTCAGGATCTATCATGATTAGAGAATACAAATAAACGTAGATGAGGTGTTCCCTCCCTACAGTCCTCAAAAAGCCTAAAAAGAGTAAGTGCTCAAGAGGGCAGGCAGAAAAGGGAATCCTACTATGCTGTTGGTGGAAATGTAAATTGCTAACAGCCAGTATGGAGATCAGTAGGCATGTTCCTTACTAAACTGTAAACTGGAGCTACCACGAGATTGGGCATCCCCACTCCAGTTTGTATAACAAGAGAATACCATCATTGGAATAAAACATTTGCCCCCCCCCCCAAAGGTCGTTGTGGTACTCTTTGCCATAGCCAAGACACCCAAACGACCAGAATGTCCAGCGAGAGATGATTGGATAAAGAAGTTGTGCTACCTATAACCCCTGGACTGTCACTCATCCAGACAACAAAATGAACTCATGCTATTTGTAGCAGCATGGATGGAGCAATAGACGATCTCACTAATTCGGGAAAATTAGACAGAGAAAGACACATATCGCGAGATATCACGTACATGTGCAGTCGAAAAATGGAGACCAAGGAACGTAATGTACAGAGCAAACACAGACTCACAAACGGAGACACGAAATGTAGAGTTACCATCGGGGGAAATTGGAGATCGGAGAAAGATGAAGTAAGAGGTTGGCATTAACAGAAACACAGTAATGTATCAAAAAGAGTTCAACAACGATGACACACCTGATAGCACAGGGAACGCTACTCAATATTCTTTTTTTTTTTTTTTAATATTTATTTATTTATTTTTATTTATTTATGGCTGTGTCGGGTCTTCGTTTCTGTGCGAGGGCATTCTCTAGTTGCGGCAAGTGGGGGCCACTCTTCATCGCGGTGCGTGGGCCTCTTATTATCGCGGCCTCTCTTGTTGCGGAGCACGGGCTCCAGACGCGCAGGCTCAGTAGTTGTGGCTCACGGGCCCAGTTGCTCCGCGGCATGTGGGATCTTCCCAGACCAGAGCTCGAACCCGTGTCCCCTGCATTGGCAGGCAGATTCTCAACCACTGCGCCAACAGGGAAGCCCCCTCAATATTCTTCAGTAACCTAACAGGGAAAAGAATCCGAAATACTACAGGTACAGCTACATTTATAACTGCATCAAGTTGCTGTAGGACTCAAATAGACAGAACATTGTATATAAATTATGCTGAAATAGAAAGTCAGTATTAAATTATAAAACAAGAAAAAGGTAAGAAATGCCTACCTATTACCCTCAGGCCTCTGTGACGTGGGCTGATGTCACAACTGTAGAGCCTCAGCAGGCCTGGGTCCCAAGGCTGGAGTATGCTGTCGCTGAGGGAGACAGGAAGGAGCATGTGCCACCAGATCACCGGCCCCTTAGACCTCTATTGCCCATTCTGCTCTGCATGGTACCACAAGCTCCCGATCCAAGACAGCCCTCTTACAGGTAAGCAAAGCCTAGTGTACCCAAATGATGGTAGAACCGCTGGGAGGGAGGAGCTGTGAAAGGACACCGGATCTCCACAGCTCCTGCTAGTGGGGTATCCACCTCCAGCCTCCTTCCTTAGAATCACCCCACCTACAAACCACAGCACCCTCAGAATAGCACATTTTCAAGGCTTGGGATTTGCCTGGGGACTGGCGGTGCAGTGTAAGGGGGAGGAGGTAAAGATACACAAGCCCTGTGGTGTGTGTTCAACCACATTCAACTCCAATTTGCAACCCAACACCAAGACTCCCTCTAAGGTTGTGTTTGCCCAAGTTAACACAGAGGACATGAAGAAGTGCTGGCGCCTTCTGGCCTTTTCCCATAACAACAAATTGAAAAACTGTGCTCAAGGGCAGTTAACATTCACAAGGCCTGCGGGGCTGCAAACGACCCCTGCCCTTGAGAAATGTCCTTGGCTAGTTAATCTGAAATGAACTCAAATCTGGCCCGAATCTCAGGCAGAAATGTTTCAAGAGCTCAGTGGTACTTACACGTATTTTTAAAAACAGCACATCAAATGAAAAAATGCTCAGGATCTGTCATGATTAGAGAATGCAAAGAAACGTAGACGAGGTGTTCCCTGGCTGCAGTCCTCAAAAAGCCTAAAAAGAGTAAGTACTCAAGAGGGCAGGCAATAAAGGGAACCCTACTATGCTATTGGTGGGAGTGTAAATTGATAATAGCCAGTATGGAGATCAGTTAGCAAGTCCCTTACTAAACTAAAAACTGGAGCTACCACGAGATACGGAAACCGCACTCCAGTCCGTATAACCAGAGAATACCATCATTGGAATAAAACACTTGCACCCCAACGGACGTTGTGCTACTCTTTACCAGAGCCCAGACATACAAACGACCGAAATGTCCAGCGAGATGAATGGATAAAGACGTTGTGCTACTTACATTCTGGCGACTATCACTCATCCAGAAAGCAAAATGAACCCATGCTATTTGCAGCAACATGGATGGAGCAGTAGATGATCTCACTAATTCTGGTAATTTAGAGACAAAAAGACACATATTCCAGGATATCACTTATATGTGGAGTCTAAAAAGGGATACAAAGGATGTAGTATACAAAGGAAACACAGGTTCACAAACGGAAGAAAGAACTGTACAGTTCCCAGAGGGGGAAATTGGGGATCGGGGAAGGATGAAGTCAGATGTTGGGATTAACAGAAACACACTAATGTATCAAAAAGAATTCATCAACGATGACACACCTGATAGCACAAGGAACGCTACTCAATATTCTTCAATAACCTAACAGGGAAAAGCATCCAAAATACTAGAGGTACAGCTACATTCATAACTTCATCACCTTGCTGTCGAACTCAAACACAACACTGTATATAAACTATGCTGAAATAGGAAATCAATACTAAATTATAAAACAAGTAAAAGGCAAGAAATGCCTACTCTATTACCCACAGGCCTCTGTGACGTGGGTTGATGTCACAACCCTAGAGCCTCAACAGGCCTGGGTCCCAAGGCTGGAGTATGCTGTTGCTGAGGGAGACAGGAAGGAGGACGTGCCACCAGATCACCGGCCCCTTGGACCTCTATTGCCCATTCTGCTCTGCATGGTACCACAACCTCCTGATCCAAGACAGTCCTCTTACAGGTAAGCAAAGCCTAGTGTACCCAAATGATGGTAGACCCGCTGGGAGGGAAGAGCTGTGAAAAGACATTGGATCTCCACAGCTCCTGCTAGTGGGGTTCATACCTCCAGCCTCCTTCCTTAGAATCGCCCCACCTACAAACCACAGCACCCTCCGAATAGCACATTTGCAAGGCTTGGGATTTGCCTGGGGTCTGGCTGTGCAGGGGAAGGGGGAAGAGGTAAACACACACAAGCCCTGTGGTGTGTGTTCAGCCACTTTCGACTCCAATTTGCAACCCAACACCAAGACTCCCTCTAAGGCTCTGTTTGCCCAAGTTAACACAGAGGACACGAAGAAGTGCTGCCACATCGTGGCGCTTTCCTGTAACAACAACTTGAAAAACTGTGCTCAAGGGCACTTAATATTCACAAGGCCTGCAGGGCCGCAAACGACCCCTGCCCTGGAGTAACGTCCTGGGCTAGGTAATGTGAAATGAATTCAAATCAGGCCCGACCCCCAAGCAGAAATGTTTCAAGAGCTCAATGATCCTCACACGCTTTTTAAAAAACAGCACATCCAATAAAAAGATGTTCAGGATCTATCATGATTAGAGAATGCAAATAAATGTAGACGAGGTGTTCCCTCCCTGCAGTCCTCAAAAAACCTGAAAAGAGTAAGTGCTCAAGAGGGTAGGCAGAAAAGGGGATCCTACTATGCTGTTGGTGGAAATGTAAATTGCTAACAGCCAGTATGGAGATCAGTAGGCATGTTCCTTACTAAACTGTAAACTGGAGCTACCACGAGATTGGGCATCCCCACTCCAGTTTGTATAACAAGAGAATACCATCATTGGAATAAAACATTTGCCCCCCCCAACGGTCGTTGTGGTACTCTTTGCCATAGCCAAGACACCCAAACGACCAGAATGTCCAGCGAGAGATGATTGGATAAAGAAGTTGTGCTACCTATACCCCCTGGACTGTCACTCATCCAGACAACAAAATGAACTCATGCTATTTGTAGCAGCATGGATGGAGCAATAGACGATCTCACTAATTCGGGAAAATTAGACACAGAAAGACACATATCGCGAGATATCACGTACATGTGCAGTCGAAAACTGGAGACCAAGGAACGTAATGTACAGAGCAAACACAGACTCACAAACGGAGACACGAAATGTAGAGTTACCATCGGGGGAAATTGGGGATCGGCGAAAGATGAAGTAAGAGGTTGGCATTAACAGAAACACAGTAATGTATCAAAAAGAGTTCATCAACGATGACACACCTGATAGCACAGGGAACGCTACTCAATATTCTTCAGTAACCTAACAGGGAAAAGAATCCGAAATACTACAGGTACAGCTACATTTATAACTGCATCAAGTTGCTGTAGGACTCAAATAGACAGAACATTGTATATAAATTATGCTGAAATAGAAAATCAGTATTAAATTATAAAACAAGAAAAAGGTAAGAAATGCCTACCTATTACCCTCAGGCCTCTGTGACGTGGGCTGATGTCACAACTGTAGAGCCTCAGCAGGCCTGGGTCCCAAGGCTGGAGTATGCTGTCGCTGAGGGAGACAGGAAGGAGCATGTGCCACCAGATCACCGGCCCCTTAGACCTCTATTGCCCATTCTGCTCTGCATGGTACCACAAGCTCCCGATCCAAGACAGCCCTCTTACAGGTAAGCAAAGCCTAGTGTACCCAAATGATGGTAGAACCGCTGGGAGGGAGGAGCTGTGAAAGGACACCGGATCTCCACAGCTCCTGCTAGTGGGGTATCCACCTCCAGCCTCCTTCCTTAGAATCACCCCACCTACAAACCACAGCACCCTCAGAATAGCACATTTTCAAGGCTTGGGATTTGCCTGGGGACTGGCGGTGCAGTGTAAGGGGGAGGAGGTAAAGATACACAAGCCCTGTGGTGTGTGTTCAACCACATTCAACTCCAATTTGCAACCCAACACCAAGACTCCCTCTAAGGTTGTGTTTGCCCAAGTTAACACAGAGGACATGAAGAAGTGCTGGCGCCTTCTGGCCTTTTCCCATAACAACAAATTGAAAAACTGTGCTCAAGGGCAGTTAACATTCACAAGGCCTGCGGGGCTGCAAACGACCCCTGCCCTTGAGAAATGTCCTTGGCTAGTTAATCTGAAATGAACTCAAATCTGGCCCGAATCTCAGGCAGAAATGTTTCAAGAGCTCAGTGGTACTTACACGTATTTTTAAAAACAGCACATCAAATGAAAAAATGCTCAGGATCTGTCATGATTAGAGAATGCAAAGAAACGTAGACGAGGTGTTCCCTGGCTGCAGTCCTCAAAAAGCCTAAAAAGAGTAAGTACTCAAGAGGGCAGGCAATAAAGGGAACCCTACTATGCTATTGGTGGGAGTGTAAATTGATAATAGCCAGTATGGAGATCAGTTAGCAAGTCCCTTACTAAACTAAAAACTGGAGCTACCACGAGATACGGAAACCGCACTCCAGTCCGTATAACCAGAGAATACCATCATTGGAATAAAACACTTGCACCCCAACGGACGTTGTGCTACTCTTTACCAGAGCCCAGACATACAAACGACCGAAATGTCCAGCGAGATGAATGGATAAAGACGTTGTGCTACTTACATTCTGGCGACTATCACTCATCCAGAAAGCAAAATGAACCCATGCTATTTGCAGCAACATGGATGGAGCAGTAGATGATCTCACTAATTCTGGTAATTTAGAGACAAAAAGACACATATTCCAGGATATCACTTATATGTGGAGTCTAAAAAGGGATACAAAGGATGTAGTATACAAAGGAAACACAGGTTCACAAACGGAAGAAAGAAGTGTACAGTTCCCAGAGGGGGAAATTGGGGATCGGGGAAGGATGAAGTCAGATGTTGGGATTAACAGAAACACACTAATGTATCAAAAAGAATTCATCAACGATGACACACCTGATAGCACAAGGAACGCTACTCAATATTCTTCAATAACCTAACAGGGAAAAGCATCCAAAATACTAGAGGTACAGCTACATTCATAACTTCATCACCTTGCTGTCGAACTCAAACACAACACTGTATATAAACTATGCTGAAATAGGAAATCAATACTAAATTATAAAACAAGTAAAAGGCAAGAAATGCCTACTCTATTACCCACAGGCCTCTGTGACGTGGGTTGATGTCACAACCCTAGAGCCTCAACAGGCCTGGGTCCCAAGGCTGGAGTATGCTGTTGCTGAGGGAGACAGGAAGGAGGACGTGCCACCAGATCACCGGCCCCTTGGACCTCTATTGCCCATTCTGCTCTGCATGGTACCACAACCTCCTGATCCAAGACAGTCCTCTTACAGGTAAGCAAAGCCTAGTGTACCCAAATGATGGTAGACCCGCTGGGAGGGAAGAGCTGTGAAAAGACATTGGATCTCCACAGCTCCTGCTAGTGGGGTTCATACCTCCAGCCTCCTTCCTTAGAATCGCCCCACCTACAAACCACAGCACCCTCCGAATAGCACATTTGCAAGGCTTGGGATTTGCCTGGGGTCTGGCTGTGCAGGGGAAGGGGGAAGAGGTAAACACACACAAGCCCTGTGGTGTGTGTTCAGCCACTTTCGACTCCAATTTGCAACCCAACACCAAGACTCCCTCTAAGGCTCTGTTTGCCCAAGTTAACACAGAGGACACGAAGAAGTGCTGCCACATCGTGGCGCTTTCCTGTAACAACAACTTGAAAAACTGTGCTCAAGGGCACTTAATATTCACAAGGCCTGCGGGGCCGCAAACGACCCCTGCCCTGGAGTAACGTCCTGGGCTAGGTAATGTGAAATGAATTCAAATCAGGCCCGACCCCCAAGCAGAAATGTTTCAAGAGCTCAATGATCCTCACACGCTTTTTAAAAAACAGCACATCCAATCAAAAGATGTTCAGGATCTATCATGATTAGAGAATGCAAATAAATGTAGACGAGGTGTTCCCTCCCTGCAGTCCTCAAAAAACCTGAAAAGAGTAAGTGCTCAAGAGGGTAGGCAGAAAAGGGGATCCTACTATGCTGTTGGTGGAAATGTAAATTGCTAACAGCCAGTATGGAGATCAGTAGGCATGTTCCTTACTAAACTGTAAACTGGAGCTACCACGAGACTTGGCATCCCCACTCCAGTTTGTATAACAAGAGAATACCATCATTGGAATAAAACATTTGCCCACCCCCCCATCGGTCGTTGTGGTACTCTTTGCCATAGCCAAGACACCCAAACGACCAGAATGTCCAGCGAGAGATGATTGGATAAAGAAGTTGTGCTACCTATACCCCCTGGACTGTCACTCATCCAGACAACAAAATGAACTCATGCTATTTGTAGCAGCATGGATGGAGCAGTAGATGATCTCACTAATTCTGGAAAATTAGAGACAGAAAGACACATATCCCAGGATATCACTTACATGTGCAGTCGAAAAATGGAGACCAAGGAACGTAATGTACAGAGCAAACACAGATTCACAAACGGAGACACAAAATGTAGAGTTACCATCGGGGGAAATTGGGGATCGGAGAAAGATGAAGTAAGGGTTTGGCATTAACAGAAACAAAGTAATGTATCAAAAAGAGTTCATCAACGATGACGCACCTGATAGCACAGGGAACGCTACTCAATATTCTTCAATAACCTAACAGGGAAAAGAATCCGAAATACTACAGGTACAGCTACATTTATAACTGCATCAAGTTGCTGTAAGACTCAAACAGACACAACATTGTATATAAATTATGCTGAAATAGAAAATCAATATTAAATTATAAAACAAGAAAAAGGCAAGAAGTGCCTACTCTATTACCCTCAGGCCTCTGTGACGTGGGCTGATGACACAACCCTAGAACCTCAGCAGGCCTGAGTCCCAAGACTGCGGTATGCTGGTGCTGAGGGAGACAGGAAGGAGCACGTGCCACCAGATCAGCGGCCCCTTGGACCTCTATTGGCCATTCTCCTCTGCATGGTACCACAACCTCCTGATCCAAGACAGCCCCCTTACAGGTAAGCAAAGCCTAGTGTACCCAAATGATGGTAGACCCGCTGGGAGGGAGGAGCTGTGAAAGGACACCAGATCTCCACAGCTCCTGCTAGTGGGGTATCCACCTCCAGCCTCCTTCCTTAGAAAAGCCCCACCTACAAACCAGACCACCCTCCGAATAGCACATTTGCCAGGCTTGGGATTTGCTTGGGAAGTGGCGGTGCAGTGTCAGGGGGAAGAGGTAAGGATACACAAGCCCTGCGGTGTGTGTGCATCCACGTTCGACTCCAAGTTGCAACCCAACACCAAGACTCCTGCTAAGGCTGTGTTTGCCCAAGTTAACACAGAGGACACGAAGAAGTGCTGCCACATTGTGGCGCTTTCCCGTAACAACAACTTGAAAAACTGAGCTCAAGGGCACTTAACATTCACAAGGCCTGCGGGGCTACAAAGGACCCCTCACCTCGAGCAATGTCCTTGGCTAGTTAATCTGAAATGAACTCAAATCTGGCCCGAATCTCAGGCAGAAATGTTTCAAGAGCTCAGTGGTACTTACACGTATTTTTAAAAACAGCACATCAAATGAAAAAATGCTCAGGATCTGTCATGATTAGAGAATGCAAAGAAACGTAGACGAGGTGCTCCCTGGCTGCAGTCCTCAAAAAGCCTAAAAAGAGTAAGTACTCAAGAGGGCAGGCAATAAAGGGAACCCTACTATGCTATTGGTGGGAGTGTAAATTGATAATAGCCAGTATGGAGATCAGTTAGCAAGTCCCTTACTAAACTAAAAACTGGAGCTACCACGAGATACGGAAACTGCACTCCAGTCCGTATAACCAGAGAATACCATCATTGGAATAAAACACTTGCACCCCAACGGACGTTGTGCTACTCTTTACCAGAGCCCAGACATACAAACGACCGAAATGTCCAGCGAGATGAATGGATAAAGACGTTGTGCTACTTACATTCTGGCGACTATCACTCATCCAGAAAGCAAAATGAACCCATGCTATTTGCAGCAACATGGATGGAGCAGTAGATGATCTCACTAATTCTGGTAATTTAGAGACAAAAAGACACATATTCCAGGATATCACTTATATGTGGAGTCTAAAAAGGGATACAAAGGATGTAGTATACAAAGGAAACACAGGTTCACAAACGGAAGAAAGAAGTGTACAGTTCCCAGAGGGGGAAATTGGGGATCGGGGAAGGATGAAGTCAGATGTTGGGATTAACAGAAACACACTAATGTATCAAAAAGAATTCATCAACGATGACACACCTGATAGCACAAGGAACGCTACTCAATATTCTTCAATAACCTAACAGGGAAAAGCATCCAAAATACTAGAGGTACAGCTACATTCATAACTTCATCACCTTGCTGTCGAACTCAAACACAACACTGTATATAAACTATGCTGAAATAGGAAATCAATACTAAATTATAAAACAAGTAAAAGGCAAGAAATGCCTACTCTATTACCCACAGGCCTCTGTGACGTGGGTTGATGTCACAACCCTAGAGCCTCAACAGGCCTGGGTCCCAAGGCTGGAGTATGCTGTTGCTGAGGGAGACAGGAAGGAGGACGTGCCACCAGATCACCGGCCCCTTGGACCTCTATTGCCCATTCTGCTCTGCATGGTACCACAACCTCCTGATCCAAGACAGTCCTCTTACAGGTAAGCAAAGCCTAGTGTACCCAAATGATGGTAGAACCGCTGGGAGGGAAGAGCTGTGAAAAGACATTGGATCTCCACAGCTCCTGCTAGTGGGGTTCGTACCTCCAGCCTCCTTCCTTAGAATCGCCCCACCTACAAACCACAGCACCCTCCGAATAGCACATTTGCAAGGCTTGGGATTTGCCTGGGGTCTGGCTGTGCAGGGGAAGGGGGAAGAGGTAAACACACACAAGCCCTGTGGTGTGTGTTCAGCCACTTTCGACTCCAATTTGCAACCCAACACCAAGACTCCCTCTAAGGCTCTGTTTGCCCAAGTTAACACAGAGGACACGAAGAAGTGCTGCCACATCGTGGCGCTTTCCTGTAACAACAACTTGAAAAACTGTGCTCAAGGGCACTTAATATTCACAAGGCCTGCGGGGCTGCAAACGACCCCTGCCCTGGAGTAACGTCCTGGGCTAGGTAATGTGAAATGAATTCCAATCAGGCCCGACCCCCAAGCAGAAATGTTTCAAGAGCTCAATGATCCTCACACGCTTTTTAAAAAACAGCACATCCAATCAAAAGATGTTCAGGATCTATCATGATTAGAGAATGCAAATAAATGTAGACTAGGTGTTCCCTCCCTGCAGTCCTCAAAAAACCTGAAAAGAGTAAGTGCTCAAGAGGGTAGGCAGAAAAGGGGATCCTACTATGCTGTTGGTGGAAATGTAAATTGCTAACAGCCAGTATGGAGATCAGTAGGCATGTTCCTTACTAAACTGTAAACTGGAGCTACCACGAGACTTGGCATCCCCACTCCAGTTTGTATAACAAGAGAATACCATCATTGGAATAAAACATTTGCCCACCCCCCCATCGGTCGTTGTGGTACTCTTTGCCACAGCCAAGACACCCAAACGACCAGAATGTCCAGCGAGAGATGATTGGATAAAGAAGTTGTGCTACCTATACCCCCTGGACTGTCACTCATCCAGAAAACAAAATGAACTCATGCTATTTGTAGCAGCATGGATGGAGCAGTAGATGATCTCACTAATTCTGGAAAATTAGAGACAGAAAGACACATATCCCAGGATATCACTTACATGTGCAGTCGAAAAATGGAGACCAAGGAACGTAATGTACAGAGCAAACACAGATTCACAAACGGAGACACAAAATGTAGAGTTACCATCGGGGGAAATTGGGGATCGGAGAAAGATGAAGTAAGGGTTTGGCATTAACAGAAACAAAGTAATGTATCAAAAAGAGTTCATCAACGATGACGCACCTGATAGCACAGGGAACGCTACTCAATATTCTTCAATAACCTAACAGGGAAAAGAATCCGAAATACTACAGGTACAGCTACATTTATAACTGCATCAAGTTGCTGTAAGACTCAAACAGACACAACATTGTATATAAATTATGCTGAAATAGAAAATCAATATTAAATTATAAAACAAGAAAAAGGCAAGAAGTGCCTACTCTATTACCCTCAGGCCTCTGTGACGTGGGCTGATGACACAACCCTAGAACCTCAGCAGGCCTGAGTCCCAAGACTGCGGTATGCTGGTGCTGAGGGAGACAGGAAGGAGCACGTGCCACCAGATCAGCGGCCCCTTGGACCTCTATTGGCCATTCTCCTCTGCATGGTACCACAACCTCCTGATCCAAGACAGCCCCCTTACAGGTAAGCAAAGCCTAGTGTACCCAAATGATGGTAGACCCGCTGGGAGGGAGGAGCTGTGAAAGGACACCAGATCTCCACAGCTCCTGCTAGTGGGGTATCCACCTCCAGCCTCCTTCCTTAGAAAAGCCCCACCTACAAACCAGACCACCCTCCGAATAGCACATTTGCCAGGCTTGGGATTTGCTTGGGAAGTGGCGGTGCAGTGTCAGGGGGAAGAGGTAAGGATACACAAGCCCTGCGGTGTGTGTGCATCCACGTTCGACTCCAAGTTGCAACCCAACACCAAGACTCCTGCTAAGGCTGTGTTTGCCCAAGTTAACACAGAGGACACGAAGAAGTGCTGCCACATTGTGGCGCTTTCCCGTAACAACAACTTGAAAAACTGAGCTCAAGGGCACTTAACATTCACAAGGCCTGCGGGGCTACAAAGGACCCCTCACCTCGAGCAATGTCCTTGGCTAGTTAATCTGAAATGAACTCAAATCTGGCCCGAATCTCAGGCAGAAATGTTTCAAGAGCTCAGTGGTACTTACACGTATTTTTAAAAACAGCACATCAAATGAAAAAATGCTCAGGATCTGTCATGATTAGAGAATGCAAAGAAACGTAGACGAGGTGCTCCCTGGCTGCAGTCCTCAAAAAGCCTAAAAAGAGTAAGTACTCAAGAGGGCAGGCAATAAAGGGAACCCTACTATGCTATTGGTGGGAGTGTAAATTGATAATAGCCAGTATGGAGATCAGTTAGCAAGTCCCTTACTAAACTAAAAACTGGAGCTACCACGAGATACGGAAACCGCACTCCAGTCCGTATAACCAGAGAATACCATCATTGGAATAAAACACTTGCACCCCAACGGACGTTGTGCTACTCTTTACCAGAGCCCAGACATACAAACGACCGAAATGTCCAGCGAGATGAATGGATAAAGACGTTGTGCTACTTACATTCTGGCGACTATCACTCATCCAGAAAGCAAAATGAACCCATGCTATTTGCAGCAACATGGATGGAGCAGTAGATGATCTCACTAATTCTGGTAATTTAGAGACAAAAAGACACATATTCCAGGATATCACTTATATGTGGAGTCTAAAAAGGGATACAAAGGATGTAGTATACAAAGGAAACACAGGTTCACAAACGGAAGAAAGAACTGTACAGTTCCCAGAGGGGGAAATTGGGGATCGGGGAAGGATGAAGTCAGATGTTGGGATTAACAGAAACACACTAATGTATCAAAAAGAATTCATCAACGATGACACACCTGATAGCACAAGGAACGCTACTCAATATTCTTCAATAACCTAACAGGGAAAAGCATCCAAAATACTAGAGGTACAGCTACATTCATAACTTCATCACCTTGCTGTCGAACTCAAACACAACACTGTATATAAACTATGCTGAAATAGGAAATCAATACTAAATTATAAAACAAGTAAAAGGCAAGAAATGCCTACTCTATTACCCACAGGCCTCTGTGACGTGGGTTGATGTCACAACCCTAGAGCCTCAACAGGCCTGGGTCCCAAGGCTGGAGTATGCTGTTGCTGAGGGAGACAGGAAGGAGGACGTGCCACCAGATCACCGGCCCCTTGGACCTCTATTGCCCATTCTGCTCTGCATGGTACCACAACCTCCTGATCCAAGACAGTCCTCTTACAGGTAAGCAAAGCCTAGTGTACCCAAATGATGGTAGAACCGCTGGGAGGGAAGAGCTGTGAAAAGACATTGGATCTCCACAGCTCCTGCTAGTGGGGTTCGTACCTCCAGCCTCCTTCCTTAGAATCGCCCCACCTACAAACCACAGCACCCTCCGAATAGCACATTTGCAAGGCTTGGGATTTGCCTGGGGTCTGGCTGTGCAGGGGAAGGGGGAAGAGGTAAACACACACAAGCCCTGTGGTGTGTGTTCAGCCACTTTCGACTCCAATTTGCAACCCAACACCAAGACTCCCTCTAAGGCTCTGTTTGCCCAAGTTAACACAGAGGACACGAAGAAGTGCTGCCACATCGTGGCGCTTTCCTGTAACAACAACTTGAAAAACTGTGCTCAAGGGCACTTAATATTCACAAGGCCTGCGGGGCTGCAAACGACCCCTGCCCTGGAGTAACGTCCTGGGCTAGGTAATGTGAAATGAATTCCAATCAGGCCCGACCCCCAAGCAGAAATGTTTCAAGAGCTCAATGATCCTCACACGCTTTTTAAAAAACAGCACATCCAATCAAAAGATGTTCAGGATCTATCATGATTAGAGAATGCAAATAAATGTAGACTAGGTGTTCCCTCCCTGCAGTCCTCAAAAAACCTGAAAAGAGTAAGTGCTCAAGAGGGTAGGCAGAAAAGGGGATCCTACTATGCTGTTGGTGGAAATGTAAATTGCTAACAGCCAGTATGGAGATCAGTAGGCATGTTCCTTACTAAACTGTAAACTGGAGCTACCACGAGACTTGGCATCCCCACTCCAGTTTGTATAACAAGAGAATACCATCATTGGAATAAAACATTTGCCCACCCCCCCATCGGTCGTTGTGGTACTCTTTGCCACAGCCAAGACACCCAAACGACCAGAATGTCCAGCGAGAGATGATTGGATAAAGAAGTTGTGCTACCTATACCCCCTGGACTGTCACTCATCCAGAAAACAAAATGAACTCATGCTATTTGTAGCAGCATGGATGGAGCAGTAGATGATCTCACTAATTCTGGAAAATTAGAGACAGAAAGACACATATCCCAGGATATCACTTACATGTGCAGTCGAAAAATGGAGACCAAGGAACGTAATGTACAGAGCAAACACAGATTCACAAACGGAGACACAAAATGTAGAGTTACCATCGGGGGAAATTGGGGATCGGAGAAAGATGAAGTAAGGGTTTGGCATTAACAGAAACAAAGTAATGTATCAAAAAGAGTTCATCAACGATGACGCACCTGATAGCACAGGGAACGCTACTCAATATTCTTCAATAACCTAACAGGGAAAAGAATCCGAAATACTACAGGTACAGCTACATTTATAACTGCATCAAGTTGCTGTAAGACTCAAACAGACACAACATTGTATATAAATTATGCTGAAATAGAAAATCAATATTAAATTATAAAACAAGAAAAAGGCAAGAAGTGCCTACTCTATTACCCTCAGGCCTCTGTGACGTGGGCTGATGACACAACCCTAGAACCTCAGCAGGCCTGAGTCCCAAGACTGCGGTATGCTGGTGCTGAGGGAGACAGGAAGGAGCACGTGCCACCAGATCAGCGGCCCCTTGGACCTCTATTGGCCATTCTCCTCTGCATGGTACCACAACCTCCTGATCCAAGACAGCCCCCTTACAGGTAAGCAAAGCCTAGTGTACCCAAATGATGGTAGACCCGCTGGGAGGGAGGAGCTGTGAAAGGACACCAGATCTCCACAGCTCCTGCTAGTGGGGTATCCACCTCCAGCCTCCTTCCTTAGAAAAGCCCCACCTACAAACCAGACCACCCTCCGAATAGCACATTTGCCAGGCTTGGGATTTGCTTGGGAAGTGGCGGTGCAGTGTCAGGGGGAAGAGGTAAGGATACACAAGCCCTGCGGTGTGTGTGCATCCACGTTCGACTCCAAGTTGCAACCCAACACCAAGACTCCTGCTAAGGCTGTGTTTGCCCAAGTTAACACAGAGGACACGAAGAAGTGCTGCCACATTGTGGCGCTTTCCCGTAACAACAACTTGAAAAACTGAGCTCAAGGGCACTTAACATTCACAAGGCCTGCGGGGCTACAAAGGACCCCTCACCTCGAGCAATGTCCTTGGCTAGTTAATCTGAAATGAACTCAAATCTGGCCCGAATCTCAGGCAGAAATGTTTCAAGAGCTCAGTGGTACTTACACGTATTTTTAAAAACAGCACATCAAATGAAAAAATGCTCAGGATCTGTCATGATTAGAGAATGCAAAGAAACGTAGACGAGGTGCTCCCTGGCTGCAGTCCTCAAAAAGCCTAAAAAGAGTAAGTACTCAAGAGGGCAGGCAATAAAGGGAACCCTACTATGCTATTGGTGGGAGTGTAAATTGATAATAGCCAGTATGGAGATCAGTTAGCAAGTCCCTTACTAAACTAAAAACTGGAGCTACCACGAGATACGGAAACCGCACTCCAGTCCGTATAACCAGAGAATACCATCATTGGAATAAAACACTTGCACCCCAACGGACGTTGTGCTACTCTTTACCAGAGCCCAGACATACAAACGACCGAAATGTCCAGCGAGATGAATGGATAAAGACGTTGTGCTACTTACATTCTGGCGACTATCACTCATCCAGAAAGCAAAATGAACCCATGCTATTTGCAGCAACATGGATGGAGCAGTAGATGATCTCACTAATTCTGGTAATTTAGAGACAAAAAGACACATATTCCAGGATATCACTTATATGTGGAGTCTAAAAAGGGATACAAAGGATGTAGTATACAAAGGAAACACAGGTTCACAAACGGAAGAAAGAACTGTACAGTTCCCAGAGGGGGAAATTGGGGATCGGGGAAGGATGAAGTCAGATGTTGGGATTAACAGAAACACACTAATGTATCAAAAAGAATTCATCAACGATGACACACCTGATAGCACAAGGAACGCTACTCAATATTCTTCAATAACCTAACAGGGAAAAGCATCCAAAATACTAGAGGTACAGCTACATTCATAACTTCATCACCTTGCTGTCGAACTCAAACACAACACTGTATATAAACTATGCTGAAATAGGAAATCAATACTAAATTATAAAACAAGTAAAAGGCAAGAAATGCCTACTCTATTACCCACAGGCCTCTGTGACGTGGGTTGATGTCACAACCCTAGAGCCTCAACAGGCCTGGGTCCCAAGGCTGGAGTATGCTGTTGCTGAGGGAGACAGGAAGGAGGACGTGCCACCAGATCACCGGCCCCTTGGACCTCTATTGCCCATTCTGCTCTGCATGGTACCACAACCTCCTGATCCAAGACAGTCCTCTTACAGGTAAGCAAAGCCTAGTGTACCCAAATGATGGTAGAACCGCTGGGAGGGAAGAGCTGTGAAAAGACATTGGATCTCCACAGCTCCTGCTAGTGGGGTTCGTACCTCCAGCCTCCTTCCTTAGAATCGCCCCACCTACAAACCACAGCACCCTCCGAATAGCACATTTGCAAGGCTTGGGATTTGCCTGGGGTCTGGCTGTGCAGGGGAAGGGGGAAGAGGTAAACACACACAAGCCCTGTGGTGTGTGTTCAGCCACTTTCGACTCCAATTTGCAACCCAACACCAAGACTCCCTCTAAGGCTCTGTTTGCCCAAGTTAACACAGAGGACACGAAGAAGTGCTGCCACATCGTGGCGCTTTCCTGTAACAACAACTTGAAAAACTGTGCTCAAGGGCACTTAATATTCACAAGGCCTGCGGGGCTGCAAACGACCCCTGCCCTGGAGTAACGTCCTGGGCTAGGTAATGTGAAATGAATTCCAATCAGGCCCGACCCCCAAGCAGAAATGTTTCAAGAGCTCAATGATCCTCACACGCTTTTTAAAAAACAGCACATCCAATCAAAAGATGTTCAGGATCTATCATGATTAGAGAATGCAAATAAATGTAGACTAGGTGTTCCCTCCCTGCAGTCCTCAAAAAACCTGAAAAGAGTAAGTGCTCAAGAGGGTAGGCAGAAAAGGGGATCCTACTATGCTGTTGGTGGAAATGTAAATTGCTAACAGCCAGTATGGAGATCAGTAGGCATGTTCCTTACTAAACTGTAAACTGGAGCTACCACGAGACTTGGCATCCCCACTCCAGTTTGTATAACAAGAGAATACCATCATTGGAATAAAACATTTGCCCACCCCCCCATCGGTCGTTGTGGTACTCTTTGCCACAGCCAAGACACCCAAACGACCAGAATGTCCAGCGAGAGATGATTGGATAAAGAAGTTGTGCTACCTATACCCCCTGGACTGTCACTCATCCAGAAAACAAAATGAACTCATGCTATTTGTAGCAGCATGGATGGAGCAGTAGATGATCTCACTAATTCTGGAAAATTAGAGACAGAAAGACACATATCCCAGGATATCACTTACATGTGCAGTCGAAAAATGGAGACCAAGGAACGTAATGTACAGAGCAAACACAGATTCACAAACGGAGACACAAAATGTAGAGTTACCATCGGGGGAAATTGGGGATCGGAGAAAGATGAAGTAAGGGTTTGGCATTAACAGAAACAAAGTAATGTATCAAAAAGAGTTCATCAACGATGACGCACCTGATAGCACAGGGAACGCTACTCAATATTCTTCAATAACCTAACAGGGAAAAGAATCCGAAATACTACAGGTACAGCTACATTTATAACTGCATCAAGTTGCTGTAAGACTCAAACAGACACAACATTGTATATAAATTATGCTGAAATAGAAAATCAATATTAAATTATAAAACAAGAAAAAGGCAAGAAGTGCCTACTCTATTACCCTCAGGCCTCTGTGACGTGGGCTGATGACACAACCCTAGAACCTCAGCAGGCCTGAGTCCCAAGACTGCGGTATGCTGGTGCTGAGGGAGACAGGAAGGAGCACGTGCCACCAGATCAGCGGCCCCTTGGACCTCTATTGGCCATTCTCCTCTGCATGGTACCACAACCTCCTGATCCAAGACAGCCCCCTTACAGGTAAGCAAAGCCTAGTGTACCCAAATGATGGTAGACCCGCTGGGAGGGAGGAGCTGTGAAAGGACACCAGATCTCCACAGCTCCTGCTAGTGGGGTATCCACCTCCAGCCTCCTTCCTTAGAAAAGCCCCACCTACAAACCAGACCACCCTCCGAATAGCACATTTGCCAGGCTTGGGATTTGCTTGGGAAGTGGCGGTGCAGTGTCAGGGGGAAGAGGTAAGGATACACAAGCCCTGCGGTGTGTGTGCATCCACGTTCGACTCCAAGTTGCAACCCAACACCAAGACTCCTGCTAAGGCTGTGTTTGCCCAAGTTAACACAGAGGACACGAAGAAGTGCTGCCACATTGTGGCGCTTTCCCGTAACAACAACTTGAAAAACTGAGCTCAAGGGCACTTAACATTCACAAGGCCTGCGGGGCTACAAAGGACCCCTCACCTCGAGCAATGTCCTTGGCTAGTTAATCTGAAATGAACTCAAATCTGGCCCGAATCTCAGGCAGAAATGTTTCAAGAGCTCAGTGGTACTTACACGTATTTTTAAAAACAGCACATCAAATGAAAAAATGCTCAGGATCTGTCATGATTAGAGAATGCAAAGAAACGTAGACGAGGTGCTCCCTGGCTGCAGTCCTCAAAAAGCCTAAAAAGAGTAAGTACTCAAGAGGGCAGGCAATAAAGGGAACCCTACTATGCTATTGGTGGGAGTGTAAATTGATAATAGCCAGTATGGAGATCAGTTAGCAAGTCCCTTACTAAACTAAAAACTGGAGCTACCACGAGATACGGAAACCGCACTCCAGTCCGTATAACCAGAGAATACCATCATTGGAATAAAACACTTGCACCCCAACGGACGTTGTGCTACTCTTTACCAGAGCCCAGACATACAAACGACCGAAATGTCCAGCGAGATGAATGGATAAAGACGTTGTGCTACTTACATTCTGGCGACTATCACTCATCCAGAAAGCAAAATGAACCCATGCTATTTGCAGCAACATGGATGGAGCAGTAGATGATCTCACTAATTCTGGTAATTTAGAGACAAAAAGACACATATTCCAGGATATCACTTATATGTGGAGTCTAAAAAGGGATACAAAGGATGTAGTATACAAAGGAAACACAGGTTCACAAACGGAAGAAAGAACTGTACAGTTCCCAGAGGGGGAAATTGGGGATCGGGGAAGGATGAAGTCAGATGTTGGGATTAACAGAAACACACTAATGTATCAAAAAGAATTCATCAACGATGACACACCTGATAGCACAAGGAACGCTACTCAATATTCTTCAATAACCTAACAGGGAAAAGCATCCAAAATACTAGAGGTACAGCTACATTCATAACTTCATCACCTTGCTGTCGAACTCAAACACAACACTGTATATAAACTATGCTGAAATAGGAAATCAATACTAAATTATAAAACAAGTAAAAGGCAAGAAATGCCTACTCTATTACCCACAGGCCTCTGTGACGTGGGTTGATGTCACAACCCTAGAGCCTCAACAGGCCTGGGTCCCAAGGCTGGAGTATGCTGTTGCTGAGGGAGACAGGAAGGAGGACGTGCCACCAGATCACCGGCCCCTTGGACCTCTATTGCCCATTCTGCTCTGCATGGTACCACAACCTCCTGATCCAAGACAGTCCTCTTACAGGTAAGCAAAGCCTAGTGTACCCAAATGATGGTAGAACCGCTGGGAGGGAAGAGCTGTGAAAAGACATTGGATCTCCACAGCTCCTGCTAGTGGGGTTCGTACCTCCAGCCTCCTTCCTTAGAATCGCCCCACCTACAAACCACAGCACCCTCCGAATAGCACATTTGCAAGGCTTGGGATTTGCCTGGGGTCTGGCTGTGCAGGGGAAGGGGGAAGAGGTAAACACACACAAGCCCTGTGGTGTGT
The DNA here is from genome assembly GCF_028023285.1 of Balaenoptera ricei. Taxonomy (NCBI): domain Eukaryota; kingdom Metazoa; phylum Chordata; class Mammalia; order Artiodactyla; family Balaenopteridae; genus Balaenoptera; species Balaenoptera ricei. The sequence continues at coordinate 63,756,707 of NC_082649.1, read as the reverse complement.
GTTCAGCCACTTTCGACTCCAATTTGCAACCCAACACCAAGACTCCCTCTAAGGCTCTGTTTGCCCAAGTTAACACAGAGGACACGAAGAAGTGCTGCCACATCGTGGCGCTTTCCTGTAACAACAACTTGAAAAACTGTGCTCAAGGGCACTTAATATTCACAAGGCCTGCGGGGCTGCAAACGACCCCTGCCCTGGAGTAACGTCCTGGGCTAGGTAATGTGAAATGAATTCCAATCAGGCCCGACCCCCAAGCAGAAATGTTTCAAGAGCTCAATGATCCTCACACGCTTTTTAAAAAACAGCACATCCAATCAAAAGATGTTCAGGATCTATCATGATTAGAGAATGCAAATAAATGTAGACTAGGTGTTCCCTCCCTGCAGTCCTCAAAAAACCTGAAAAGAGTAAGTGCTCAAGAGGGTAGGCAGAAAAGGGGATCCTACTATGCTGTTGGTGGAAATGTAAATTGCTAACAGCCAGTATGGAGATCAGTAGGCATGTTCCTTACTAAACTGTAAACTGGAGCTACCACGAGACTTGGCATCCCCACTCCAGTTTGTATAACAAGAGAATACCATCATTGGAATAAAACATTTGCCCACCCCCCCATCGGTCGTTGTGGTACTCTTTGCCACAGCCAAGACACCCAAACGACCAGAATGTCCAGCGAGAGATGATTGGATAAAGAAGTTGTGCTACCTATACCCCCTGGACTGTCACTCATCCAGAAAACAAAATGAACTCATGCTATTTGTAGCAGCATGGATGGAGCAGTAGATGATCTCACTAATTCTGGAAAATTAGAGACAGAAAGACACATATCCCAGGATATCACTTACATGTGCAGTCGAAAAATGGAGACCAAGGAACGTAATGTACAGAGCAAACACAGATTCACAAACGGAGACACAAAATGTAGAGTTACCATCGGGGGAAATTGGGGATCGGAGAAAGATGAAGTAAGGGTTTGGCATTAACAGAAACAAAGTAATGTATCAAAAAGAGTTCATCAACGATGACGCACCTGATAGCACAGGGAACGCTACTCAATATTCTTCAATAACCTAACAGGGAAAAGAATCCGAAATACTACAGGTACAGCTACATTTATAACTGCATCAAGTTGCTGTAAGACTCAAACAGACACAACATTGTATATAAATTATGCTGAAATAGAAAATCAATATTAAATTATAAAACAAGAAAAAGGCAAGAAGTGCCTACTCTATTACCCTCAGGCCTCTGTGACGTGGGCTGATGACACAACCCTAGAACCTCAGCAGGCCTGAGTCCCAAGACTGCGGTATGCTGGTGCTGAGGGAGACAGGAAGGAGCACGTGCCACCAGATCAGCGGCCCCTTGGACCTCTATTGGCCATTCTCCTCTGCATGGTACCACAACCTCCTGATCCAAGACAGCCCCCTTACAGGTAAGCAAAGCCTAGTGTACCCAAATGATGGTAGACCCGCTGGGAGGGAGGAGCTGTGAAAGGACACCAGATCTCCACAGCTCCTGCTAGTGGGGTATCCACCTCCAGCCTCCTTCCTTAGAAAAGCCCCACCTACAAACCAGACCACCCTCCGAATAGCACATTTGCCAGGCTTGGGATTTGCTTGGGAAGTGGCGGTGCAGTGTCAGGGGGAAGAGGTAAGGATACACAAGCCCTGCGGTGTGTGTGCATCCACGTTCGACTCCAAGTTGCAACCCAACACCAAGACTCCTGCTAAGGCTGTGTTTGCCCAAGTTAACACAGAGGACACGAAGAAGTGCTGCCACATTGTGGCGCTTTCCCGTAACAACAACTTGAAAAACTGAGCTCAAGGGCACTTAACATTCACAAGGCCTGCGGGGCTACAAAGGACCCCTCACCTCGAGCAATGTCCTTGGCTAGTTAATCTGAAATGAACTCAAATCTGGCCCGAATCTCAGGCAGAAATGTTTCAAGAGCTCAGTGGTACTTACACGTATTTTTAAAAACAGCACATCAAATGAAAAAATGCTCAGGATCTGTCATGATTAGAGAATGCAAAGAAACGTAGACGAGGTGCTCCCTGGCTGCAGTCCTCAAAAAGCCTAAAAAGAGTAAGTACTCAAGAGGGCAGGCAATAAAGGGAACCCTACTATGCTATTGGTGGGAGTGTAAATTGATAATAGCCAGTATGGAGATCAGTTAGCAAGTCCCTTACTAAACTAAAAACTGGAGCTACCACGAGATACGGAAACCGCACTCCAGTCCGTATAACCAGAGAATACCATCATTGGAATAAAACACTTGCACCCCAACGGACGTTGTGCTACTCTTTACCAGAGCCCAGACATACAAACGACCGAAATGTCCAGCGAGATGAATGGATAAAGACGTTGTGCTACTTACATTCTGGCGACTATCACTCATCCAGAAAGCAAAATGAACCCATGCTATTTGCAGCAACATGGATGGAGCAGTAGATGATCTCACTAATTCTGGTAATTTAGAGACAAAAAGACACATATTCCAGGATATCACTTATATGTGGAGTCTAAAAAGGGATACAAAGGATGTAGTATACAAAGGAAACACAGGTTCACAAACGGAAGAAAGAACTGTACAGTTCCCAGAGGGGGAAATTGGGGATCGGGGAAGGATGAAGTCAGATGTTGGGATTAACAGAAACACACTAATGTATCAAAAAGAATTCATCAACGATGACACACCTGATAGCACAAGGAACGCTACTCAATATTCTTCAATAACCTAACAGGGAAAAGCATCCAAAATACTAGAGGTACAGCTACATTCATAACTTCATCACCTTGCTGTCGAACTCAAACACAACACTGTATATAAACTATGCTGAAATAGGAAATCAATACTAAATTATAAAACAAGTAAAAGGCAAGAAATGCCTACTCTATTACCCACAGGCCTCTGTGACGTGGGTTGATGTCACAACCCTAGAGCCTCAACAGGCCTGGGTCCCAAGGCTGGAGTATGCTGTTGCTGAGGGAGACAGGAAGGAGGACGTGCCACCAGATCACCGGCCCCTTGGACCTCTATTGCCCATTCTGCTCTGCATGGAACCACAACCTCCCGATCCAAGACAGCCCTCTTACAGGTAAGCAAAGCCTAGTGTACCCAAATGATGGTAGAACCGCTGGGAGAGAGGAGCTGTGAAAGGACACCGGATCTCCACAGCTCCTGCTAGTGGGGTTCGTACCTCCAGCCTCCTTCCTTAGAATCGCCCCACCTACAAACCACAGCACCCTCCGAATAGCACATTTGCAAGGCTTGGGATTCGCCTGGGGTCTGGCTGTGCACGTTTAGGGGGAAGAGGTAAACACACACAAGCCCTGTGGTGTGTGTTCAGCCACTTTCGACTCCAATTTGCAACCCAACACCAAGACTCCCTCTAAGGCTCTGTTTGCCCAAGTTAACACAGAGGACACGAAGAAGTGCTGCCACATCGTGGCGCTTTCCTGTAACAACAACTTGAAAAACTGTGCTCAAGGGCACTTAATATTCACAAGGCCTGCGTGGCTGCAAACGACCTCTGCCCTTGAGCAACGTCCTGGGCTAGGTAATGTGAAATGAATTCAAATCAGGCCCGACTCCCAGGCAGAAATGTTTCAAGAGCTCAATGATCCTCACACGCTTTTTAAAAAACAGCACATCCAATCAAAAGATGTTCAGGATCTATCATGATTAGAGAATGCAAATAAACGTAGACGAGGTGTTCCCTCCCTACAGTCCTCAAAAAGCCTAAAAAGAGTAAGTGCTCAAGAGGGCAGGCAGAAAAGGGAATCCTACTATGCTGTTGGTGGAAATGTAAATTGCTAACAGCCAGTATGGAGATCAGTAGGCATGTTCCTTACTAAACTGTAAACTGGAGCTACCACGAGATTGGGCATCCCCACTCCAGTTTGTATAACAAGAGAATACCATCATTGGAATAAAACATTTGCCCCCCCCCAACGGTCGTTGTGGTACTCTTTGCCATAGCCAAGACACCCAAAGGACCAGAATGTCCAGCGAGAGATGATTGGATAAAGAAGTTGTGCTACCTATAACCCCTGGACTGTCACTCATCCAGACAACAAAATGAACTCATGCTATTTGTAGCAGCATGGATGGAGCAATAGACGATCTCACTAATTCGGGAAAATTAGACACAGAAAGACACATATCGCGAGATATCACGTACATGTGCAGTCGAAAACTGGAGACCAAGGAACGTAATGTACAGAGCAAACACAGACTCACAAACGGAGACACGAAATGTAGAGTTACCATCGGGGGAAATTGGGGATCGGAGAAAGATGAAGTAAGAGGTTGGCATTAACAGAAACACAGTAATGTATCAAAAAGAGTTCATCAACGATGACACACCTGATAGCACAGGGAACGCTACTCAATATTCTTCAGTAACCTAACAGGGAAAAGAATCCGAAATACTACAGGTACAGCTACATTTAGAACTGCATCAAGTTGCTGTAGGACTCAAATAGACAGAACATTGTATATAAATTATGCTGAAATAGAAAATCAGTATTAAATTATAAAACAAGAAAAAGGTAAGAAATGCCTACCTATTACCCTCAGGCCTCTGTGACGTGGGCTGATGTCACAACTGTAGAGCCTCAGCAGGCCTGGGTCCCAAGGCTGGAGTATGCTGTCGCTGAGGGAGACAGGAAGGAGCATGTGCCACCAGATCACCGGCCCCTTAGACCTCTATTGCCCATTCTGCTCTGCATGGTACCACAAGCTCCCGATCCAAGACAGCCCTCTTACAGGTAAGCAAAGCCTAGTGTACCCAAATGATGGTAGAACCGCTGGGAGGGAGGAGCTGTGAAAGGACACCGGATCTCCACAGCTCCTGCTAGTGGGGTATCCACCTCCAGCCTCCTTCCTTAGAATCACCCCACCTACAAACCACAGCACCCTCAGAATAGCACATTTTCAAGGCTTGGGATTTGCCTGGGGACTGGCGGTGCAGTGTAAGGGGGAGGAGGTAAAGATACACAAGCCCTGTGGTGTGTGTTCAACCACATTCAACTCCAATTTGCAACCCAACACCAAGACTCCCTCTAAGGTTGTGTTTGCCCAAGTTAACACAGAGGACATGAAGAAGTGCTGGCGCCTTCTGGCCTTTTCCCATAACAACAAATTGAAAAACTGTGCTCAAGGGCAGTTAACATTCACAAGGCCTGCGGGGCTGCAAAGGACCCCTGCCCTTGAGAAATGTCCTTGGCTAGTTAATCTGAAATGAACTCAAATCTGGCCCGAATCTCAGGCAGAAATGTTTCAAGAGCTCAGTGGTACTTACACGTATTTTTAAAAACAGCACATCAAATGAAAAAATGCTCAGGATCTGTCATGATTAGAGAATGCAAAGAAACGTAGACGAGGTGTTCCCTGGCTGCAGTCCTCAAAAAGCCTAAAAAGAGTAAGTACTCAAGAGGGCAGGCAATAAAGGGAACCCTACTATGCTATTGGTGGGAGTGTAAATTGATAATAGCCAGTATGGAGATCAGTTAGCAAGTCCCTTACTAAACTAAAAACTGGAGCTACCACGAGATACGGAAACCGCACTCCAGTCCGTATAACCAGAGAATACCATCATTGGAATAAAACACTTGCACCCCAACGGACGTTGTGCTACTCTTTACCAGAGCCCAGACATACAAACGACCGAAATGTCCAGCGAGATGAATGGATAAAGACGTTGTGCTACTTACATTCTGGCGACTATCACTCATCCAGAAAGCAAAATGAACCCATGCTATTTGCAGCAACATGGATGGAGCAGTAGATGATCTCACTAATTCTGGTAATTTAGAGACAAAAAGACACATATTCCAGGATATCACTTATATGTGGAGTCTAAAAAGGGATACAAAGGATGTAGTATACAAAGGAAACACAGGTTCACAAACGGAAGAAAGAAGTGTACAGTTCCCAGAGGGGGAAATTGGGGATCGGGGAAGGATGAAGTCAGATGTTGGGATTAACAGAAACACACTAATGTATCAAAAAGAATTCATCAACGATGACACACCTGATAGCACAAGGAACGCTACTCAATATTCTTCAATAACCTAACAGGGAAAAGCATCCAAAATACTAGAGGTACAGCTACATTCATAACTTCATCACCTTGCTGTCGAACTCAAACACAACACTGTATATAAACTATGCTGAAATAGGAAATCAATACTAAATTATAAAACAAGTAAAAGGCAAGAAATGCCTACTCTATTACCCACAGGCCTCTGTGACGTGGGTTGATGTCACAACCCTAGAGCCTCAACAGGCCTGGGTCCCAAGGCTGGAGTATGCTGTTGCTGAGGGAGACAGGAAGGAGGACGTGCCACCAGATCACCGGCCCCTTGGACCTCTATTGCCCATTCTGCTCTGCATGGAACCACAACCTCCCGATCCAAGACAGCCCTCTTACAGGTAAGCAAAGCCTAGTGTACCCAAATGATGGTAGAACCGCTGGGAGAGAGGAGCTGTGAAAGGACACCGGATCTCCACAGCTCCTGCTAGTGGGGTTCGTACCTCCAGCCTCCTTCCTTAGAATCGCCCCACCTACAAACCACAGCACCCTCCGAATAGCACATTTGCAAGGCTTGGGATTCGCCTGGGGTCTGGCTGTGCACGTTTAGGGGGAAGAGGTAAACACACACAAGCCCTGTGGTGTGTGTTCAGCCACTTTCGACTCCAATTTGCAACCCAACACCAAGACTCCCTCTAAGGCTCTGTTTGCCCAAGTTAACACAGAGGACACGAAGAAGTGCTGCCACATCGTGGCGCTTTCCTGTAACAACAACTTGAAAAACTGTGCTCAAGGGCACTTAATATTCACAAGGCCTGCGGGGCTGCAAACGACCTCTGCCCTGGAGTAACGTCCTGGGCTAGGTAATGTGAAATGAATTCCAATCAGGCCCGACCCCCAAGCAGAAATGTTTCAAGAGCTCAATGATCCTCACACGCTTTTTAAAAAACAGCACATCCAATCAAAAGATGTTCAGGATCTATCATGATTAGAGAATGCAAATAAATGTAGACTAGGTGTTCCCTCCCTGCAGTCCTCAAAAAACCTGAAAAGAGTAAGTGCTCAAGAGGGTAGGCAGAAAAGGGGATCCTACTATGCTGTTGGTGGAAATGTAAATTGCTAACAGCCAGTATGGAGATCAGTAGGCATGTTCCTTACTAAACTGTAAACTGGAGCTACCACGAGACTTGGCATCCCCACTCCAGTTTGTATAACATGAGAATACCATCATTGGAATAAAACATTTGCCCACCCCCCCATCGGTCGTTGTGGTACTCTTTGCCATAGCCAAGACACCCAAACGACCAGAATGTCCAGCGAGAGATGATTGGATAAAGAAGTTGTGCTACCTATACCCCCTGGACTGTCACTCATCCAGAAAACAAAATGAACTCATGCTATTTGTAGCAGCATGGATGGAGCAGTAGATGATCTCACTAATTCTGGAAAATTAGAGACAGAAAGACACATATCCCAGGATATCACTTACATGTGCAGTCGAAAAATGGAGACCAAGGAACGTAATGTACAGAGCAAACACAGATTCACAAACGGAGACACAAAATGTAGAGTTACCATCGGGGGAAATTGGGGATCGGAGAAAGATGAAGTAAGGGTTTGGCATTAACAGAAACAAAGTAATGTATCAAAAAGAGTTCATCAACGATGACGCACCTGATAGCACAGGGAACGCTACTCAATATACTTCAATAACCTAACAGGGAAAAGAATCCGAAATACTACAGGTACAGCTACATTTATAACTGCATCAAGTTGCTGTAAGACTCAAACAGACACAACATTGTATATAAATTATGCTGAAATAGAAAATCAATATTAAATTATAAAACAAGAAAAAGGCAAGAAGTGCCTACTCTATTACCCTCAGGCCTCTGTGACGTGGGCTGATGACACAACCCTAGAACCTCAGCAGGCCTGAGTCCCAAGACTGCGGTATGCTGGTGCTGAGGGAGACAGGAAGGAGCACGTGCCACCAGATCAGCGGCCCCTTGGACCTCTATTGGCCATTCTCCTCTGCATGGTACCACAACCTCCTGATCCAAGACAGCCCCCTTACAGGTAAGCAAAGCCTAGTGTACCCAAATGATGGTAGACCCGCTGGGAGGGAGGAGCTGTGAAAGGACACCAGATCTCCACAGCTCCTGCTAGTGGGGTATCCACCTCCAGCCTCCTTCCTTAGAAAAGCCCCACCTACAAACCAGACCACCCTCCGAATAGCACATTTGCCAGGCTTGGGATTTGCTTGGGAAGTGGCGGTGCAGTGTCAGGGGGAAGAGGTAAGGATACACAAGCCCTGCGGTGTGTGTGCATCCACGTTCGACTCCAAGTTGCAACCCAACACCAAGACTCCTGCTAAGGCTGTGTTTGCCCAAGTTAACACAGAGGACACGAAGAAGTGCTGCCACATTGTGGCGCTTTCCCGTAACAACAACTTGAAAAACTGAGCTCAAGGGCACTTAACATTCACAAGGCCTGTGGGGCTACAAAGGACCCCTCACCTCGAGCAATGTCCTTGGCTAGTTAATCTGAAATGAACTCAAATCTGGCCCGAATCTCAGGTAGAAATGTTTCAAGAGCTCAGTGGTACTTACACGTATTTTTAAAAACAGCACATCAAATGAAAAAATGCTCAGGATCTGTCATGATTAGAGAATGCAAAGAAACGTAGACGAGGTGCTCCCTGGCTGCAGTCCTCAAAAAGCCTAAAAAGAGTAAGTACTCAAGAGGGCAGGCAATAAAGGGAACCCTACTATGCTATTGGTGGGAGTGTAAATTGATAATAGCCAGTATGGAGATCAGTTAGCAAGTCCCTTACTAAACTAAAAACTGGAGCTACCACGAGATACGGAAACCGCACTCCAGTCCGTATAACCAGAGAATACCATCATTGGAATAAAACACTTGCACCCCAACGGACGTTGTGCTACTCTTTACCAGAGCCCAGACATACAAACGACCGAAATGTCCAGCGAGATGAATGGATAAAGACGTTGTGCTACTTACATTCTGGCGACTATCACTCATCCAGAAAGCAAAATGAACCCATGCTATTTGCAGCAACATGGATGGAGCAGTAGATGATCTCACTAATTCTGGTAATTTAGAGACAAAAAGACACATATTCCAGGATATCACTTATATGTGGAGTCTAAAAAGGGATACAAAGGATGTAGTATACAAAGGAAACACAGGTTCACAAACGGAAGAAAGAACTGTACAGTTCCCAGAGGGGGAAATTGGGGATCGGGGAAGGATGAAGTCAGATGTTGGGATTAACAGAAACACACTAATGTATCAAAAAGAATTCATCAACGATGACACACCTGATAGCACAAGGAACGCTACTCAATATTCTTCAATAACCTAACAGGGAAAAGCATCCAAAATACTAGAGGTACAGCTACATTCATAACTTCATCACCTTGCTGTCGAACTCAAACACAACACTGTATATAAACTATGCTGAAATAGGAAATCAATACTAAATTATAAAACAAGTAAAAGGCAAGAAATGCCTACTCTATTACCCACAGGCCTCTGTGACGTGGGTTGATGTCACAACCCTAGAGCCTCAACAGGCCTGGGTCCCAAGGCTGGAGTATGCTGTTGCTGAGGGAGACAGGAAGGAGGACGTGCCACCAGATCACCGGCCCCTTGGACCTCTATTGCCCATTCTGCTCTGCATGGTACCACAACCTCCTGATCCAAGACAGTCCTCTTACAGGTAAGCAAAGCCTAGTGTACCCAAATGATGGTAGACCCGCTGGGAGGGAAGAGCTGTGAAAAGACATTGGATCTCCACAGCTCCTGCTAGTGGGGTTCGTACCTCCAGCCTCCTTCCTTAGAATCGCCCCACCTACAAACCACAGCACCCTCCGAATAGCACATTTGCAAGGCTTGGGATTTGCCTGGGGTCTGGCTGTGCAGGGGAAGGGGGAAGAGGTAAACACACACAAGCCCTGTGGTGTGTGTTCAGCCACTTTCGACTCCAATTTGCAACCCAACACCAAGACTCCCTCTAAGGCTCTGTTTGCCCAAGTTAACACAGAGGACACGAAGAAGTGCTGCCACATCGTGGCGCTTTCCTGTAACAACAACTTGAAAAACTGTGCTCAAGGGCACTTAATATTCACAAGGCCTGCGGGGCTGCAAACGACCCCTGCCCTTGAGCAACGTCCTGGGCTAGGTAATGTGAAATGAATTCAAATCAGGCCCGACTCCCAGGCAGAAATGTTTCAAGAGCTCAATGATCCTCACACGCTTTTTAAAAAACAGCACATCCAATCAAAAGATGTTCAGGATCTATCATGATTAGAGAATGCAAATAAACGTAGACGAGGTGTTCCCTCCCTACAGTCCTCAAAAAGCCTAAAAAGAGTAAGTGCTCAAGAGGGCAGGCAGAAAAGGGAATCCTACTATGCTGTTGGTGGAAATGTAAATTGCTAACAGCCAGTATGGAGATCAGTAGGCATGTTCCTTACTAAACTGTAAACTGGAGCTACCACGAGATTGGGCATCCCCACTCCAGTTTGTATAACAAGAGAATACCATCATTGGAATAAAACATTTGCCCCCCCCCAATGGTCGTTGTGGTACTCTTTGCCATAGCCAAGACACCCAAACGACCAGAATGTCCAGCGAGAGATGATTGGATAAAGAAGTTGTGCTACCTATAACCCCTGGACTGTCACTCATCCAGACAACAAAATGAACTCATGCTATTTGTAGCAGCATGGATGGAGCAATAGACGATCTCACTAATTCGGGAAAATTAGACACAGAAAGACACATATCGCGAGATATCACGTACATGTGCAGTCGAAAACTGGAGACCAAGGAACGTAATGTACAGAGCAAACACAGACTCACAAACGGAGAAACGAAATGTAGAGTTACCATCGGGGGAAATTGGGGATCGGAGAAAGATGAAGTAAGAGGTTGGCATTAACAGAAACACAGTAATGTATCAAAAAGAGTTCATCAACGATGACACACCTGATAGCACAGGGAACGCTACTCAATATTCTTCAGTAACCTAACAGGGAAAAGAATCCGAAATACTACAGGTACAGCTACATTTATAACTGCATCAAGTTGCTGTAGGACTCAAATAGACAGAACATTGTATATAAATTATGCTGAAATAGAAAATCAGTATTAAATTATAAAACAAGAAAAAGGTAAGAAATGCCTACCTATTACCCTCAGGCCTCTGTGACGTGGGCTGATGTCACAACTGTAGAGCCTCAGCAGGCCTGGGTCCCAAGGCTGGAGTATGCTGTCGCTGAGGGAGACAGGAAGGAGCATGTGCCACCAGATCACCGGCCCCTTAGACCTCTATTGCCCATTCTGCTCTGCATGGTACCACAAGCTCCCGATCCAAGACAGCCCTCTTACAGGTAAGCAAAGCCTAGTGTACCCAAATGATGGTAGAACCGCTGGGAGGGAGGAGCTGTGAAAGGACACCGGATCTCCACAGCTCCTGCTAGTGGGGTATCCACCTCCAGCCTCCTTCCTTAGAATCACCCCACCTACAAACCACAGCACCCTCAGAATAGCACATTTTCAAGGCTTGGGATTTGCCTGGGGACTGGCGGTGCAGTGTAAGGGGGAGGAGGTAAAGATACACAAGCCCTGTGGTGTGTGTTCAACCACATTCAACTCCAATTTGCAACCCAACACCAAGACTCCCTCTAAGGTTGTGTTTGCCCAAGTTAACACAGAGGACATGAAGAAGTGCTGGCGCCTTCTGGCCTTTTCCCATAACAACAAATTGAAAAACTGTGCTCAAGGGCAGTTAACATTCACAAGGCCTGCGGGGCTGCAAACGACCCCTGCCCTTGAGAAATGTCCTTGGCTAGTTAATCTGAAATGAACTCAAATCTGGCCCGAATCTCAGGCAGAAATGTTTCAAGAGCTCAGTGGTACTTACACGTATTTTTAAAAACAGCACATCAAATGAAAAAATGCTCAGGATCTGTCATGATTAGAGAATGCAAAGAAACGTAGACGAGGTGTTCCCTGGCTGCAGTCCTCAAAAAGCCTAAAAAGAGTAAGTACTCAAGAGGGCAGGCAATAAAGGGAACCCTACTATGCTATTGGTGGGAGTGTAAATTGATAATAGCCAGTATGGAGATCAGTTAGCAAGTCCCTTACTAAACTAAAAACTGGAGCTACCACGAGATACGGAAACCGCACTCCAGTCCGTATAACCAGAGAATACCATCATTGGAATAAAACACTTGCACCCCAACGGACGTTGTGCTACTCTTTACCAGAGCCCAGACATACAAACGACCGAAATGTCCAGCGAGATGAATGGATAAAGACGTTGTGCTACTTACATTCTGGCGACTATCACTCATCCAGAAAGCAAAATGAACCCATGCTATTTGCAGCAACATGGATGGAGCAGTAGATGATCTCACTAATTCTGGTAATTTAGAGACAAAAAGACACATATTCCAGGATATCACTTATATGTGGAGTCTAAAAAGGGATACAAAGGATGTAGTATACAAAGGAAACACAGGTTCACAAACGGAAGAAAGAACTGTACAGTTCCCAGAGGGGGAAATTGGGGATCGGGGAAGGATGAAGTCAGATGTTGGGATTAACAGAAACACACTAATGTATCAAAAAGAATTCATCAACGATGACACACCTGATAGCACAAGGAACGCTACTCAATATTCTTCAATAACCTAACAGGGAAAAGCATCCAAAATACTAGAGGTACAGCTACATTCATAACTTCATCACCTTGCTGTCGAACTCAAACACAACACTGTATATAAACTATGCTGAAATAGGAAATCAATACTAAATTATAAAACAAGTAAAAGGCAAGAAATGCCTACTCTATTACCCACAGGCCTCTGTGACGTGGGTTGATGTCACAACCCTAGAGCCTCAACAGGCCTGGGTCCCAAGGCTGGAGTATGCTGTTGCTGAGGGAGACAGGAAGGAGGACGTGCCACCAGATCACCGGCCCCTTGGACCTCTATTGCCCATTCTGCTCTGCATGGTACCACAACCTCCTGATCCAAGACAGTCCTCTTACAGGTAAGCAAAGCCTAGTGTACCCAAATGATGGTAGACCCGCTGGGAGGGAAGAGCTGTGAAAAGACATTGGATCTCCACAGCTCCTGCTAGTGGGGTTCATACCTCCAGCCTCCTTCCTTAGAATCGCCCCACCTACAAACCACAGCACCCTCCGAATAGCACATTTGCAAGGCTTGGGATTTGCCTGGGGTCTGGCTGTGCAGGGTAAGGGGGAAGAGGTAAACACACACAAGCCCTGTGGTGTGTGTTCAGCCACTTTCGACTCCAATTTGCAACCCAACACCAAGACTCCCTCTAAGGCTCTGTTTGCCCAAGTTAACACAGAGGACACGAAGAAGTGCTGCCACATCGTGGCGCTTTCCTGTAACAACAACTTGAAAAACTGTGCTCAAGGGCACTTAATATTCACAAGGCCTGCGGGGCCGCAAACGACCCCTGCCCTGGAGTAACGTCCTGGGCTAGGTAATGTGAAATGAATTCAAATCAGGCCCGACCCCCAAGCAGAAATGTTTCAAGAGCTCAATGATCCTCACACGCTTTTTAAAAAACAGCACATCCAATCAAAAGATGTTCAGGATCTATCATGATTAGAGAATGCAAATAAATGTAGACGAGGTGTTCCCTCCCTGCAGTCCTCAAAAAACCTGAAAAGAGTAAGTGCTCAAGAGGGTAGGCAGAAAAGGGGATCCTACTATGCTGTTGGTGGAAATGTAAATTGCTAACAGCCAGTATGGAGATCAGTAGGCATGTTCCTTACTAAACTGTAAACTGGAGCTACCACGAGACTTGGCATCCCCACTCCAGTTTGTATAACAAGAGAATACCATCATTGGAATAAAACATTTGCCCCCCCCCAACGGTCGTTGTGGTACTCTTTGCCATAGCCAAGACACCCAAAGGACCAGAATGTCCAGCGAGAGATGATTGGATAAAGAAGTTGTGCTACCTATACCCCCTGGACTGTCACTCATCCAGACAACAAAATGAACTCATGCTATTTGTAGCAGCATGGATGGAGCAGTAGATGATCTCACTAATTCTGGAAAATTAGAGACAGAAAGACACATATCCCAGGATATCACTTACATGTGCAGTCGAAAAATGGAGACCAAGGAACGTAATGTACAGAGCAAACACAGATTCACAAACGGAGACACAAAATGTAGAGTTACCATCGGGGGAAATTGGGGATCGGAGAAAGATGAAGTAAGGGTTTGGCATTAACAGAAACACAGTAATGTATCAAAAAGAGTTCATCAACGATGACACACCTGATAGCACAGGGAACGCTACTCAATATTCTTCAGTAACCTAACAGGGAAAAGAATCCGAAATACTACAGGTACAGCTACATTTATAACTGCATCAAGTTGCTGTAGGACTCAAATAGACAGAACATTGTATATAAATTATGCTGAAATAGAAAATCAGTATTAAATTATAAAACAAGAAAAAGGTAAGAAATGCCTACCTATTACCCTCAGGCCTCTGTGACGTGGGCTGATGTCACAACTGTAGAGCCTCAGCAGGCCTGGGTCCCAAGGCTGGAGTATGCTGTCGCTGAGGGAGACAGGAAGGAGCATGTGCCACCAGATCACCGGCCCCTTAGACCTCTATTGCCCATTCTGCTCTGCATGGTACCACAAGCTCCCGATCCAAGACAGCCCTCTTACAGGTAAGCAAAGCCTAGTGTACCCAAATGATGGTAGAACCGCTGGGAGGGAGGAGCTGTGAAAGGACACCGGATCTCCACAGCTCCTGCTAGTGGGGTATCCACCTCCAGCCTCCTTCCTTAGAATCACCCCACCTACAAACCACAGCACCCTCAGAATAGCACATTTTCAAGGCTTGGGATTTGCCTGGGGACTGGCGGTGCAGTGTAAGGGGGAGGAGGTAAAGATACACAAGCCCTGTGGTGTGTGTTCAACCACATTCAACTCCAATTTGCAACCCAACACCAAGACTCCCTCTAAGGTTGTGTTTGCCCAAGTTAACACAGAGGACATGAAGAAGTGCTGGCGCCTTCTGGCCTTTTCCCATAACAACAAATTGAAAAACTGTGCTCAAGGGCAGTTAACATTCACAAGGCCTGCGGGGCTGCAAATGACCCCTGCCCTTGAGAAATGTCCTTGGCTAGTTAATCTGAAATGAACTCAAATCTGGCCCGAATCTCAGGCAGAAATGTTTCAAGAGCTCAGTGGTACTTACACGTATTTTTAAAAACAGCACATCAAATGAAAAAATGCTCAGGATCTGTCATGATTAGAGAATGCAAAGAAACGTAGACGAGGTGTTCCCTGGCTGCAGTCCTCAAAAAGCCTAAAAAGAGTAAGTACTCAAGAGGGCAGGCAATAAAGGGAACCCTACTATGCTATTGGTGGGAGTGTAAATTGATAATAGCCAGTATGGAGATCAGTTAGCAAGTCCCTTACTAAACTAAAAACTGGAGCTACCACGAGATACGGAAACCGCACTCCAGTCCGTATAACCAGAGAATACCATCATTGGAATAAAACACTTGCACCCCAACGGACGTTGTGCTACTCTTTACCAGAGCCCAGACATACAAACGACCGAAATGTCCAGCGAGATGAATGGATAAAGACGTTGTGCTACTTACATTCTGGCGACTATCACTCATCCAGAAAGCAAAATGAACCCATGCTATTTGCAGCAACATGGATGGAGCAGTAGATGATCTCACTAATTCTGGTAATTTAGAGACAAAAAGACACATATTCCAGGATATCACTTATATGTGGAGTCTAAAAAGGGATACAAAGGATGTAGTATACAAAGGAAACACAGGTTCACAAACGGAAGAAAGAACTGTACAGTTCCCAGAGGGGGAAATTGGGGATCGGGGAAGGATGAAGTCAGATGTTGGGATTAACAGAAACACACTAATGTATCAAAAAGAATTCATCAACGATGACACACCTGATAGCACAAGGAACGCTACTCAATATTCTTCAATAACCTAACAGGGAAAAGCATCCAAAATACTAGAGGTACAGCTACATTCATAACTTCATCACCTTGCTGTCGAACTCAAACACAACACTGTATATAAACTATGCTGAAATAGGAAATCAATACTAAATTATAAAACAAGTAAAAGGCAAGAAATGCCTACTCTATTACCCACAGGCCTCTGTGACGTGGGTTGATGTCACAACCCTAGAGCCTCAACAGGCCTGGGTCCCAAGGCTGGAGTATGCTGTTGCTGAGGGAGACAGGAAGGAGGACGTGCCACCAGATCACCGGCCCCTTGGACCTCTATTGCCCATTCTGCTCTGCATGGTACCACAACCTCCTGATCCAAGACAGTCCTCTTACAGGTAAGCAAAGCCTAGTGTACCCAAATGATGGTAGACCCGCTGGGAGGGAAGAGCTGTGAAAAGACATTGGATCTCCACAGCTCCTGCTAGTGGGGTTCGTACCTCCAGCCTCCTTCCTTAGAATCGCCCCACCTACAAACCACAGCACCCTCCGAATAGCACATTTGCAAGGCTTGGGATTTGCCTGGGGTCTGGCTGTGCAGGGGAAGGGGGAAGAGGTAAACACACACAAGCCCTGTGGTGTGTGTTCAGCCACCTTTGACTCCAATTTGCAACCCAACACCAAGACTCCCTCTAAGGCTCTGTTTGCCCAAGTTAACACAGAGGACACGAAGAAGTGCTGCCACATCGTGGCGCTTTCCTGTAACAACAACTTGAAAAACTGTGCTCAAGGGCACTTAATATTCACAAGGCCTGCGGGGCTGCAAACGACCCCTGCCCTGGAGTAACGTCCTGGGCTAGGTAATGTGAAATGAATTCCAATCAGGCCCGACCCCCAAGCAGAAATGTTTCAAGAGCTCAATGATCCTCACACGCTTTTTAAAAAACAGCACATCCAATCAAAAGATGTTCAGGATCTATCATGATTAGAGAATGCAAATAAATGTAGACGAGGTGTTCCCTCCCGGCAGTCCTCAAAAAACCTGAAAAGAGTAAGTGCTCAAGAGGGTAGGCAGAAAAGGGGATCCTACTATGCTGTTGGTGGAAATGTAAATTGCTAACAGCCAGTATGGAGATCAGTAGGCATGTTCCTTACTAAACTGTAAACTGGAGCTACCACGAGACTTGGCATCCCCACTCCAGTTTGTATAACAAGAGAATACCATCATTGGAATAAAACATTTGCCCACCCCCCCATCGGTCGTTGTGGTACTCTTTGCCACAGCCAAGACACCCAAACGACCAGAATGTCCAGCGAGAGATGATTGGATAAAGAAGTTGTGCTACCTATACCCCCTGGACTGTCACTCATCCAGAAAACAAAATGAACTCATGCTATTTGTAGCAGCATGGATGGAGCAGTAGATGATCTCACTAATTCTGGAAAATTAGAGACAGAAAGACACATATCCCAGGATATCACTTACATGTGCAGTCGAAAAATGGAGACCAAGGAACGTAATGTACAGAGCAAACACAGATTCACAAACGGAGACACAAAATGTAGAGTTACCATCGGGGGAAATTGGGGATCGGAGAAAGATGAAGTAAGGGTTTGGCATTAACAGAAACAAAGTAATGTATCAAAAAGAGTTCATCAACGATGACGCACCTGATAGCACAGGGAACGCTACTCAATATTCTTCAATAACCTAACAGGGAAAAGAATCCGAAATACTACAGGTACAGCTACATTTAGAACTGCATCAAGTTGCTGTAGGACTCAAATAGACAGAACATTGTATATAAATTATGCTGAAATAGAAAATCAGTATTAAATTATAAAACAAGAAAAAGGTAAGAAATGCCTACCTATTACCCTCAGGCCTCTGTGACGTGGGCTGATGTCACAACTGTAGAGCCTCAGCAGGCCTGGGTCCCAAGGCTGGAGTATGCTGTCGCTGAGGGAGACAGGAAGGAGCATGTGCCACCAGATCACCGGCCCCTTAGACCTCTATTGCCCATTCTGCTCTGCATGGTACCACAAGCTCCCGATCCAAGACAGCCCTCTTACAGGTAAGCAAAGCCTAGTGTACCCAAATGATGGTAGAACCGCTGGGAGGGAGGAGCTGTGAAAGGACACCGGATCTCCACAGCTCCTGCTAGTGGGGTATCCACCTCCAGCCTCCTTCCTTAGAATCACCCCACCTACAAACCACAGCACCCTCAGAATAGCACATTTTCAAGGCTTGGGATTTGCCTGGGGACTGGCGGTGCAGTGTAAGGGGGAGGAGGTAAAGATACACAAGCCCTGTGGTGTGTGTTCAACCACATTCAACTCCAATTTGCAACCCAACACCAAGACTCCCTCTAAGGTTGTGTTTGCCCAAGTTAACACAGAGGACATGAAGAAGTGCTGGCGCCTTCTGGCCTTTTCCCATAACAACAAATTGAAAAACTGTGCTCAAGGGCAGTTAACATTCACAAGGCCTGCGGGGCTGCAAATGACCCCTGCCCTTGAGAAATGTCCTTGGCTAGTTAATCTGAAATGAACTCAAATCTGGCCCGAATCTCAGGCAGAAATGTTTCAAGAGCTCAGTGGTACTTACACGTATTTTTAAAAACAGCACATCAAATGAAAAAATGCTCAGGATCTGTCATGATTAGAGAATGCAAAGAAACGTAGACGAGGTGTTCCCTGGCTGCAGTCCTCAAAAAGCCTAAAAAGAGTAAGTACTCAAGAGGGCAGGCAATAAAGGGAACCCTACTATGCTATTGGTGGGAGTGTAAATTGATAATAGCCAGTATGGAGATCAGTTAGCAAGTCCCTTACTAAACTAAAAACTGGAGCTACCACGAGATACGGAAACCGCACTCCAGTCCGTATAACCAGAGAATACCATCATTGGAATAAAACACTTGCACCCCAACGGACGTTGTGCTACTCTTTACCAGAGCCCAGACATACAAACGACCGAAATGTCCAGCGAGATGAATGGATAAAGACGTTGTGCTACTTACATTCTGGCGACTATCACTCATCCAGAAAGCAAAATGAACCCATGCTATTTGCAGCAACATGGATGGAGCAGTAGATGATCTCACTAATTCTGGTAATTTAGAGACAAAAAGACACATATTCCAGGATATCACTTATATGTGGAGTCTAAAAAGGGATACAAAGGATGTAGTATACAAAGGAAACACAGGTTCACAAACGGAAGAAAGAACTGTACAGTTCCCAGAGGGGGAAATTGGGGATCGGGGAAGGATGAAGTCAGATGTTGGGATTAACAGAAACACACTAATGTATCAAAAAGAATTCATCAACGATGACACACCTGATAGCACAAGGAACGCTACTCAATATTCTTCAATAACCTAACAGGGAAAAGCATCCAAAATACTAGAGGTACAGCTACATTCATAACTTCATCACCTTGCTGTCGAACTCAAACACAACACTGTATATAAACTATGCTGAAATAGGAAATCAATACTAAATTATAAAACAAGTAAAAGGCAAGAAATGCCTACTCTATTACCCACAGGCCTCTGTGACGTGGGTTGATGTCACAACCCTAGAGCCTCAACAGGCCTGGGTCCCAAGGCTGGAGTATGCTGTTGCTGAGGGAGACAGGAAGGAGGACGTGCCACCAGATCACCGGCCCCTTGGACCTCTATTGCCCATTCTGCTCTGCATGGTACCACAACCTCCTGATCCAAGACAGTCCTCTTACAGGTAAGCAAAGCCTAGTGTACCCAAATGATGGTAGACCCGCTGGGAGGGAAGAGCTGTGAAAAGACATTGGATCTCCACAGCTCCTGCTAGTGGGGTTCGTACCTCCAGCCTCCTTCCTTAGAATCGCCCCACCTACAAACCACAGCACCCTCCGAATAGCACATTTGCAAGGCTTGGGATTTGCCTGGGGTCTGGCTGTGCAGGGGAAGGGGGAAGAGGTAAACACACACAAGCCCTGTGGTGTGTGTTCAGCCACCTTTGACTCCAATTTGCAACCCAACACCAAGACTCCCTCTAAGGCTCTGTTTGCCCAAGTTAACACAGAGGACACGAAGAAGTGCTGCCACATCGTGGCGCTTTCCTGTAACAACAACTTGAAAAACTGTGCTCAAGGGCACTTAATATTCACAAGGCCTGCGGGGCTGCAAACGACCCCTGCCCTGGAGTAACGTCCTGGGCTAGGTAATGTGAAATGAATTCCAATCAGGCCCGACCCCCAAGCAGAAATGTTTCAAGAGCTCAATGATCCTCACACGCTTTTTAAAAAACAGCACATCCAATCAAAAGATGTTCAGGATCTATCATGATTAGAGAATGCAAATAAATGTAGACGAGGTGTTCCCTCCCGGCAGTCCTCAAAAAACCTGAAAAGAGTAAGTGCTCAAGAGGGTAGGCAGAAAAGGGGATCCTACTATGCTGTTGGTGGAAATGTAAATTGCTAACAGCCAGTATGGAGATCAGTAGGCATGTTCCTTACTAAACTGTAAACTGGAGCTACCACGAGACTTGGCATCCCCACTCCAGTTTGTATAACAAGAGAATACCATCATTGGAATAAAACATTTGCCCACCCCCCCATCGGTCGTTGTGGTACTCTTTGCCACAGCCAAGACACCCAAACGACCAGAATGTCCAGCGAGAGATGATTGGATAAAGAAGTTGTGCTACCTATACCCCCTGGACTGTCACTCATCCAGAAAACAAAATGAACTCATGCTATTTGTAGCAGCATGGATGGAGCAGTAGATGATCTCACTAATTCTGGAAAATTAGAGACAGAAAGACACATATCCCAGGATATCACTTACATGTGCAGTCGAAAAATGGAGACCAAGGAACGTAATGTACAGAGCAAACACAGATTCACAAACGGAGACACAAAATGTAGAGTTACCATCGGGGGAAATTGGGGATCGGAGAAAGATGAAGTAAGGGTTTGGCATTAACAGAAACAAAGTAATGTATCAAAAAGAGTTCATCAACGATGACGCACCTGATAGCACAGGGAACGCTACTCAATATTCTTCAATAACCTAACAGGGAAAAGAATCCGAAATACTACAGGTACAGCTACATTTAGAACTGCATCAAGTTGCTGTAAGACTCAAACAGACACAACATTGTATATAAATTATGCTGAAATAGAAAATCAATATTAAATTATAAAACAAGAAAAAGGCAAGAAGTGCCTACTCTATTACCCTCAGGCCTCTGTGACGTGGGCTGATGACACAACCCTAGAACCTCAGCAGGCCTGAGTCCCAAGACTGCGGTATGCTGGTGCTGAGGGAGACAGGAAGGAGCACGTGCCACCAGATCAGCGGCCCCTTGGACCTCTATTGGCCATTCTCCTCTGCATGGTACCACAACCTCCTGATCCAAGACAGCCCCCTTACAGGTAAGCAAAGCCTAGTGTACCCAAATGATGGTAGACCCGCTGGGAGGGAGGAGCTGTGAAAGGACACCAGATCTCCACAGCTCCTGCTAGTGGGGTATCCACCTCCAGCCTCCTTCCTTAGAAAAGCCCCACCTACAAACCAGACCACCCTCCGAATAGCACATTTGCCAGGCTTGGGATTTGCTTGGGAAGTGGCGGTGCAGTGTCAGGGGGAAGAGGTAAGGATACACAAGCCCTGCGGTGTGTGTGCATCCACGTTCGACTCCAAGTTGCAACCCAACACCAAGACTCCTGCTAAGGCTGTGTTTGCCCAAGTTAACACAGAGGACACGAAGAAGTGCTGCCACATTGTGGCGCTTTCCCGTAACAACAACTTGAAAAACTGAGCTCAAGGGCACTTAACATTCACAAGGCCTGCGGGGCTACAAAGGACCCCTCACCTCGAGCAATGTCCTTGGCTAGTTAATCTGAAATGAACTCAAATCTGGCCCGAATCTCAGGCAGAAATGTTTCAAGAGCTCAGTGGTACTTACACGTATTTTTAAAAACAGCACATCAAATGAAAAAATGCTCAGGATCTGTCATGATTAGAGAATGCAAAGAAACGTAGACGAGGTGCTCCCTGGCTGCAGTCCTCAAAAAGCCTAAAAAGAGTAAGTACTCAAGAGGGCAGGCAATAAAGGGAACCCTACTATGCTATTGGTGGGAGTGTAAATTGATAATAGCCAGTATGGAGATCAGTTAGCAAGTCCCTTACTAAACTAAAAACTGGAGCTACCACGAGATACGGAAACCGCACTCCAGTCCGTATAACCAGAGAATACCATCATTGGAATAAAACACTTGCACCCCAACGGACGTTGTGCTACTCTTTACCAGAGCCCAGACATACAAACGACCGAAATGTCCAGCGAGATGAATGGATAAAGACGTTGTGCTACTTACATTCTGGCGACTATCACTCATCCAGAAAGCAAAATGAACCCATGCTATTTGCAGCAACATGGATGGAGCAGTAGATGATCTCACTAATTCTGGTAATTTAGAGACAAAAAGACACATATTCCAGGATATCACTTATATGTGGAGTCTAAAAAGGGATACAAAGGATGTAGTATACAAAGGAAACACAGGTTCACAAACGGAAGAAAGAACTGTACAGTTCCCAGAGGGGGAAATTGGGGATCGGGGAAGGATGAAGTCAGATGTTGGGATTAACAGAAACACACTAATGTATCAAAAAGAATTCATCAACGATGACACACCTGATAGCACAAGGAACGCTACTCAATATTCTTCAATAACCTAACAGGGAAAAGCATCCAAAATACTAGAGGTACAGCTACATTCATAACTTCATCACCTTGCTGTCGAACTCAAACACAACACTGTATATAAACTATGCTGAAATAGGAAATCAATACTAAATTATAAAACAAGTAAAAGGCAAGAAATGCCTACTCTATTACCCACAGGCCTCTGTGACGTGGGTTGATGTCACAACCCTAGAGCCTCAACAGGCCTGGGTCCCAAGGCTGGAGTATGCTGTTGCTGAGGGAGACAGGAAGGAGGACGTGCCACCAGATCACCGGCCCCTTGGACCTCTATTGCCCATTCTGCTCTGCATGGTACCACAACCTCCTGATCCAAGACAGTCCTCTTACAGGTAAGCAAAGCCTAGTGTACCCAAATGATGGTAGACCCGCTGGGAGGGAAGAGCTGTGAAAAGACATTGGATCTCCACAGCTCCTGCTAGTGGGGTTCGTACCTCCAGCCTCCTTCCTTAGAATCGCCCCACCTACAAACCACAGCACCCTCCGAATAGCACATTTGCAAGGCTTGGGATTTGCCTGGGGTCTGGCTGTGCAGGGGAAGGGGGAAGAGGTAAACACACACAAGCCCTGTGGTGTGTGTTCAGCCACTTTCGACTCCAATTTGCAACCCAACACCAAGACTCCCTCTAAGGCTCTGTTTGCCCAAGTTAACACAGAGGACACGAAGAAGTGCTGCCACATCGTGGCGCTTTCCTGTAACAACAACTTGAAAAACTGTGCTCAAGGGCACTTAATATTCACAAGGCCTGCGGGGCTGCAAACGACCCCTGCCCTGGAGTAACGTCCTGGGCTAGGTAATGTGAAATGAATTCCAATCAGGCCCGACCCCCAAGCAGAAATGTTTCAAGAGCTCAATGATCCTCACACGCTTTTTAAAAAACAGCACATCCAATCAAAAGATGTTCAGGATCTATCATGATTAGAGAATGCAAATAAATGTAGACGAGGTGTTCCCTCCCGGCAGTCCTCAAAAAACCTGAAAAGAGTAAGTGCTCAAGAGGGTAGGCAGAAAAGGGGATCCTACTATGCTGTTGGTGGAAATGTAAATTGCTAACAGCCAGTATGGAGATCAGTAGGCATGTTCCTTACTAAACTGTAAACTGGAGCTACCACGAGACTTGGCATCCCCACTCCAGTTTGTATAACAAGAGAATACCATCATTGGAATAAAACATTTGCCCACCCCCTCATCGGTCGTTGTGGTACTCTTTGCCACAGCCAAGACACCCAAACGACCAGAATGTCCAGCGAGAGATGATTGGATAAAGAAGTTGTGCTACCTATACCCCCTGGACTGTCACTCATCCAGAAAACAAAATGAACTCATGCTATTTGTAGCAGCATGGATGGAGCAGTAGATGATCTCACTAATTCTGGAAAATTAGAGACAGAAAGACACATATCCCAGGATATCACTTACATGTGCAGTCGAAAAATGGAGACCAAGGAACGTAATGTACAGAGCAAACACAGATTCACAAACGGAGACACAAAATGTAGAGTTACCATCGGGGGAAATTGGGGATCGGAGAAAGATGAAGTAAGGGTTTGGCATTAACAGAAACAAAGTAATGTATCAAAAAGAGTTCATCAACGATGACGCACCTGATAGCACAGGGAACGCTACTCAATATTCTTCAATAACCTAACAGGGAAAAGAATCCGAAATACTACAGGTACAGCTACATTTAGAACTGCATCAAGTTGCTGTAAGACTCAAACAGACACAACATTGTATATAAATTATGCTGAAATAGAAAATCAATATTAAATTATAAAACAAGAAAAAGGCAAGAAGTGCCTACTCTATTACCCTCAGGCCTCTGTGACGTGGGCTGATGACACAACCCTAGAACCTCAGCAGGCCTGAGTCCCAAGACTGCGGTATGCTGGTGCTGAGGGAGACAGGAAGGAGCACGTGCCACCAGATCAGCGGCCCCTTGGACCTCTATTGGCCATTCTCCTCTGCATGGTACCACAACCTCCTGATCCAAGACAGCCCCCTTACAGGTAAGCAAAGCCTAGTGTACCCAAATGATGGTAGACCCGCTGGGAGGGAGGAGCTGTGAAAGGACACCAGATCTCCACAGCTCCTGCTAGTGGGGTATCCACCTCCAGCCTCCTTCCTTAGAAAAGCCCCACCTACAAACCAGACCACCCTCCGAATAGCACATTTGCCAGGCTTGGGATTTGCTTGGGAAGTGGCGGTGCAGTGTCAGGGGGAAGAGGTAAGGATACACAAGCCCTGCGGTGTGTGTGCATCCACGTTCGACTCCAAGTTGCAACCCAACACCAAGACTCCTGCTAAGGCTGTGTTTGCCCAAGTTAACACAGAGGACACGAAGAAGTGCTGCCACATTGTGGCGCTTTCCCGTAACAACAACTTGAAAAACTGAGCTCAAGGGCACTTAACATTCACAAGGCCTGCGGGGCTACAAAGGACCCCTCACCTCGAGCAATGTCCTTGGCTAGTTAATCTGAAATGAACTCAAATCTGGCCCGAATCTCAGGCAGAAATGTTTCAAGAGCTCAGTGGTACTTACACGTATTTTTAAAAACAGCACATCAAATGAAAAAATGCTCAGGATCTGTCATGATTAGAGAATGCAAAGAAACGTAGACGAGGTGCTCCCTGGCTGCAGTCCTCAAAAAGCCTAAAAAGAGTAAGTACTCAAGAGGGCAGGCAATAAAGGGAACCCTACTATGCTATTGGTGGGAGTGTAAATTGATAATAGCCAGTATGGAGATCAGTTAGCAAGTCCCTTACTAAACTAAAAACTGGAGCTACCACGAGATACGGAAACCGCACTCCAGTCCGTATAACCAGAGAATACCATCATTGGAATAAAACACTTGCACCCCAACGGACGTTGTGCTACTCTTTACCAGAGCCCAGACATACAAACGACCGAAATGTCCAGCGAGATGAATGGATAAAGACGTTGTGCTACTTACATTCTGGCGACTATCACTCATCCAGAAAGCAAAATGAACCCATGCTATTTGCAGCAACATGGATGGAGCAGTAGATGATCTCACTAATTCTGGTAATTTAGAGACAAAAAGACACATATTCCAGGATATCACTTATATGTGGAGTCTAAAAAGGGATACAAAGGATGTAGTATACAAAGGAAACACAGGTTCACAAACGGAAGAAAGAACTGTACAGTTCCCAGAGGGGGAAATTGGGGATCGGGGAAGGATGAAGTCAGATGTTGGGATTAACAGAAACACACTAATGTATCAAAAAGAATTCATCAACGATGACACACCTGATAGCACAAGGAACGCTACTCAATATTCTTCAATAACCTAACAGGGAAAAGCATCCAAAATACTAGAGGTACAGCTACATTCATAACTTCATCACCTTGCTGTCGAACTCAAACACAACACTGTATATAAACTATGCTGAAATAGGAAATCAATACTAAATTATAAAACAAGTAAAAGGCAAGAAATGCCTACTCTATTACCCACAGGCCTCTGTGACGTGGGTTGATGTCACAACCCTAGAGCCTCAACAGGCCTGGGTCCCAAGGCTGGAGTATGCTGTTGCTGAGGGAGACAGGAAGGAGGACGTGCCACCAGATCACCGGCCCCTTGGACCTCTATTGCCCATTCTGCTCTGCATGGTACCACAACCTCCTGATCCAAGACAGTCCTCTTACAGGTAAGCAAAGCCTAGTGTACCCAAATGATGGTAGACCCGCTGGGAGGGAAGAGCTGTGAAAAGACATTGGATCTCCACAGCTCCTGCTAGTGGGGTTCGTACCTCCAGCCTCCTTCCTTAGAATCGCCCCACCTACAAACCACAGCACCCTCCGAATAGCACATTTGCAAGGCTTGGGATTTGCCTGGGGTCTGGCTGTGCAGGGGAAGGGGGAAGAGGTAAACACACACAAGCCCTGTGGTGTGTGTTCAGCCACTTTCGACTCCAATTTGCAACCCAACACCAAGACTCCCTCTAAGGCTCTGTTTGCCCAAGTTAACACAGAGGACACGAAGAAGTGCTGCCACATCGTGGCGCTTTCCTGTAACAACAACTTGAAAAACTGTGCTCAAGGGCACTTAATATTCACAAGGCCTGCGGGGCTGCAAACGACCCCTGCCCTGGAGTAACGTCCTGGGCTAGGTAATGTGAAATGAATTCCAATCAGGCCCGACCCCCAAGCAGAAATGTTTCAAGAGCTCAATGATCCTCACACGCTTTTTAAAAAACAGCACATCCAATCAAAAGATGTTCAGGATCTATCATGATTAGAGAATGCAAATAAATGTAGACGAGGTGTTCCCTCCCGGCAGTCCTCAAAAAACCTGAAAAGAGTAAGTGCTCAAGAGGGTAGGCAGAAAAGGGGATCCTACTATGCTGTTGGTGGAAATGTAAATTGCTAACAGCCAGTATGGAGATCAGTAGGCATGTTCCTTACTAAACTGTAAACTGGAGCTACCACGAGACTTGGCATCCCCACTCCAGTTTGTATAACAAGAGAATACCATCATTGGAATAAAACATTTGCCCACCCCCCCATCGGTCGTTGTGGTACTCTTTGCCACAGCCAAGACACCCAAACGACCAGAATGTCCAGCGAGAGATGATTGGATAAAGAAGTTGTGCTACCTATACCCCCTGGACTGTCACTCATCCAGAAAACAAAATGAACTCATGCTATTTGTAGCAGCATGGATGGAGCAGTAGATGATCTCACTAATTCTGGAAAATTAGAGACAGAAAGACACATATCCCAGGATATCACTTACATGTGCAGTCGAAAAATGGAGACCAAGGAACGTAATGTACAGAGCAAACACAGATTCACAAACGGAGACACAAAATGTAGAGTTACCATCGGGGGAAATTGGGGATCGGAGAAAGATGAAGTAAGGGTTTGGCATTAACAGAAACAAAGTAATGTATCAAAAAGAGTTCATCAACGATGACGCACCTGATAGCACAGGGAACGCTACTCAATATTCTTCAATAACCTAACAGGGAAAAGAATCCGAAATACTACAGGTACAGCTACATTTAGAACTGCATCAAGTTGCTGTAGGACTCAAACAGACACAACATTGTATATAAATTATGCTGAAATAGAAAATCAATATTAAATTATAAAACAAGAAAAAGGCAAGAAGTGCCTACTCTATTACCCTCAGGCCTCTGTGACGTGGGCTGATGACACAACCCTAGAACCTCAGCAGGCCTGAGTCCCAAGACTGCGGTATGCTGGTGCTGAGGGAGACAGGAAGGAGCACGTGCCACCAGATCAGCGGCCCCTTGGACCTCTATTGGCCATTCTCCTCTGCATGGTACCACAACCTCCTGATCCAAGACAGCCCCCTTACAGGTAAGCAAAGCCTAGTGTACCCAAATGATGGTAGACCCGCTGGGAGGGAGGAGCTGTGAAAGGACACCAGATCTCCACAGCTCCTGCTAGTGGGGTATCCACCTCCAGCCTCCTTCCTTAGAAAAGCCCCACCTACAAACCAGACCACCCTCCGAATAGCACATTTGCCAGGCTTGGGATTTGCTTGGGAAGTGGCGGTGCAGTGTCAGGGGGAAGAGGTAAGGATACACAAGCCCTGCGGTGTGTGTGCATCCACGTTCGACTCCAAGTTGCAACCCAACACCAAGACTCCTGCTAAGGCTGTGTTTGCCCAAGTTAACACAGAGGACACGAAGAAGTGCTGCCACATTGTGGCGCTTTCCCGTAACAACAACTTGAAAAACTGAGCTCAAGGGCACTTAACATTCACAAGGCCTGCGGGGCTACAAAGGACCCCTCACCTCGAGCAATGTCCTTGGCTAGTTAATCTGAAATGAACTCAAATCTGGCCCGAATCTCAGGCAGAAATGTTTCAAGAGCTCAGTGGTACTTACACGTATTTTTAAAAACAGCACATCAAATGAAAAAATGCTCAGGATCTGTCATGATTAGAGAATGCAAAGAAACGTAGACGAGGTGCTCCCTGGCTGCAGTCCTCAAAAAGCCTAAAAAGAGTAAGTACTCAAGAGGGCAGGCAATAAAGGGAACCCTACTATGCTATTGGTGGGAGTGTAAATTGATAATAGCCAGTATGGAGATCAGTTAGCAAGTCCCTTACTAAACTAAAAACTGGAGCTACCACGAGATACGGAAACCGCACTCCAGTCCGTATAACCAGAGAATACCATCATTGGAATAAAACACTTGCACCCCAACGGACGTTGTGCTACTCTTTACCAGAGCCCAGACATACAAACGACCGAAATGTCCAGCGAGATGAATGGATAAAGACGTTGTGCTACTTACATTCTGGCGACTATCACTCATCCAGAAAGCAAAATGAACCCATGCTATTTGCAGCAACATGGATGGAGCAGTAGATGATCTCACTAATTCTGGTAATTTAGAGACAAAAAGACACATATTCCAGGATATCACTTATATGTGGAGTCTAAAAAGGGATACAAAGGATGTAGTATACAAAGGAAACACAGGTTCACAAACGGAAGAAAGAACTGTACAGTTCCCAGAGGGGGAAATTGGGGATCGGGGAAGGATGAAGTCAGATGTTGGGATTAACAGAAACACACTAATGTATCAAAAAGAATTCATCAACGATGACACACCTGATAGCACAAGGAACGCTACTCAATATTCTTCAATAACCTAACAGGGAAAAGCATCCAAAATACTAGAGGTACAGCTACATTCATAACTTCATCACCTTGCTGTCGAACTCAAACACAACACTGTATATAAACTATGCTGAAATAGGAAATCAATACTAAATTATAAAACAAGTAAAAGGCAAGAAATGCCTACTCTATTACCCACAGGCCTCTGTGACGTGGGTTGATGTCACAACCCTAGAGCCTCAACAGGCCTGGGTCCCAAGGCTGGAGTATGCTGTTGCTGAGGGAGACAGGAAGGAGGACGTGCCACCAGATCACCGGCCCCTTGGACCTCTATTGCCCATTCTGCTCTGCATGGTACCACAACCTCCTGATCCAAGACAGTCCTCTTACAGGTAAGCAAAGCCTAGTGTACCCAAATGATGGTAGAACCGCTGGGAGGGAAGAGCTGTGAAAAGACATTGGATCTCCACAGCTCCTGCTAGTGGGGTTCGTACCTCCAGCCTCCTTCCTTAGAATCGCCCCACCTACAAACCACAGCACCCTCCGAATAGCACATTTGCAAGGCTTGGGATTTGCCTGGGGTCTGGCTGTGCAGGGGAAGGGGGAAGAGGTAAACACACACAAGCCCTGTGGTGTGTGTTCAGCCACTTTCGACTCCAATTTGCAACCCAACACCAAGACTCCCTCTAAGGCTCTGTTTGCCCAAGTTAACACAGAGGACACGAAGAAGTGCTGCCACATCGTGGCGCTTTCCTGTAACAACAACTTGAAAAACTGTGCTCAAGGGCACTTAATATTCACAAGGCCTGCGGGGCTGCAAACGACCCCTGCCCTGGAGTAACGTCCTGGGCTAGGTAATGTGAAATGAATTCCAATCAGGCCCGACCCCCAAGCAGAAATGTTTCAAGAGCTCAATGATCCTCACACGCTTTTTAAAAAACAGCACATCCAATCAAAAGATGTTCAGGATCTATCATGATTAGAGAATGCAAATAAATGTAGACGAGGTGTTCCCTCCCTGCAGTCCTCAAAAAACCTGAAAAGAGTAAGTGCTCAAGAGGGTAGGCAGAAAAGGGGATCCTACTATGCTGTTGGTGGAAATGTAAATTGCTAACAGCCAGTATGGAGATCAGTAGGCATGTTCCTTACTAAACTGTAAACTGGAGCTACCACGAGACTTGGCATCCCCACTCCAGTTTGTATAACAAGAGAATACCATCATTGGAATAAAACATTTGCCCACCCCCCCATCGGTCGTTGTGGTACTCTTTGCCACAGCCAAGACACCCAAACGACCAGAATGTCCAGCGAGAGATGATTGGATAAAGAAGTTGTGCTACCTATACCCCCTGGACTGTCACTCATCCAGAAAACAAAATGAACTCATGCTATTTGTAGCAGCATGGATGGAGCAGTAGATGATCTCACTAATTCTGGAAAATTAGAGACAGAAAGACACATATCCCAGGATATCACTTACATGTGCAGTCGAAAAATGGAGACCAAGGAACGTAATGTACAGAGCAAACACAGATTCACAAACGGAGACACAAAATGTAGAGTTACCATCGGGGGAAATTGGGGATCGGAGAAAGATGAAGTAAGGGTTTGGCATTAACAGAAACAAAGTAATGTATCAAAAAGAGTTCATCAACGATGACGCACCTGATAGCACAGGGAACGCTACTCAATATTCTTCAATAACCTAACAGGGAAAAGAATCCGAAATACTACAGGTACAGCTACATTTAGAACTGCATCAAGTTGCTGTAGGACTCAAACAGACACAACATTGTATATAAATTATGCTGAAATAGAAAATCAATATTAAATTATAAAACAAGAAAAAGGCAAGAAGTGCCTACTCTATTACCCTCAGGCCTCTGTGACGTGGGCTGATGACACAACCCTAGAACCTCAGCAGGCCTGAGTCCCAAGACTGCGGTATGCTGGTGCTGAGGGAGACAGGAAGGAGCACGTGCCACCAGATCAGCGGCCCCTTGGACCTCTATTGGCCATTCTCCTCTGCATGGTACCACAACCTCCTGATCCAAGACAGCCCCCTTACAGGTAAGCAAAGCCTAGTGTACCCAAATGATGGTAGACCCGCTGGGAGGGAGGAGCTGTGAAAGGACACCAGATCTCCACAGCTCCTGCTAGTGGGGTATCCACCTCCAGCCTCCTTCCTTAGAAAAGCCCCACCTACAAACCAGACCACCCTCCGAATAGCACATTTGCCAGGCTTGGGATTTGCTTGGGAAGTGGCGGTGCAGTGTCAGGGGGAAGAGGTAAGGATACACAAGCCCTGCGGTGTGTGTGCATCCACGTTCGACTCCAAGTTGCAACCCAACACCAAGACTCCTGCTAAGGCTGTGTTTGCCCAAGTTAACACAGAGGACACGAAGAAGTGCTGCCACATTGTGGCGCTTTCCCGTAACAACAACTTGAAAAACTGAGCTCAAGGGCACTTAACATTCACAAGGCCTGCGGGGCTACAAAGGACCCCTCACCTCGAGCAATGTCCTTGGCTAGTTAATCTGAAATGAACTCAAATCTGGCCCGAATCTCAGGCAGAAATGTTTCAAGAGCTCAGTGGTACTTACACGTATTTTTAAAAACAGCACATCAAATGAAAAAATGCTCAGGATCTGTCATGATTAGAGAATGCAAAGAAACGTAGACGAGGTGCTCCCTGGCTGCAGTCCTCAAAAAGCCTAAAAAGAGTAAGTACTCAAGAGGGCAGGCAATAAAGGGAACCCTACTATGCTATTGGTGGGAGTGTAAATTGATAATAGCCAGTATGGAGATCAGTTAGCAAGTCCCTTACTAAACTAAAAACTGGAGCTACCACGAGATACGGAAACCGCACTCCAGTCCGTATAACCAGAGAATACCATCATTGGAATAAAACACTTGCACCCCAACGGACGTTGTGCTACTCTTTACCAGAGCCCAGACATACAAACGACCGAAATGTCCAGCGAGATGAATGGATAAAGACGTTGTGCTACTTACATTCTGGCGACTATCACTCATCCAGAAAGCAAAATGAACCCATGCTATTTGCAGCAACATGGATGGAGCAGTAGATGATCTCACTAATTCTGGTAATTTAGAGACAAAAAGACACATATTCCAGGATATCACTTATATGTGGAGTCTAAAAAGGGATACAAAGGATGTAGTATACAAAGGAAACACAGGTTCACAAACGGAAGAAAGAAGTGTACAGTTCCCAGAGGGGGAAATTGGGGATCGGGGAAGGATGAAGTCAGATGTTGGGATTAACAGAAACACACTAATGTATCAAAAAGAATTCATCAACGATGACACACCTGATAGCACAAGGAACGCTACTCAATATTCTTCAATAACCTAACAGGGAAAAGCATCCAAAATACTAGAGGTACAGCTACATTCATAACTTCATCACCTTGCTGTCGAACTCAAACACAACACTGTATATAAACTATGCTGAAATAGGAAATCAATACTAAATTATAAAACAAGTAAAAGGCAAGAAATGCCTACTCTATTACCCACAGGCCTCTGTGACGTGGGTTGATGTCACAACCCTAGAGCCTCAACAGGCCTGGGTCCCAAGGCTGGAGTATGCTGTTGCTGAGGGAGACAGGAAGGAGGACGTGCCACCAGATCACCGGCCCCTTGGACCTCTATTGCCCATTCTGCTCTGCATGGTACCACAACCTCCTGATCCAAGACAGTCCTCTTACAGGTAAGCAAAGCCTAGTGTACCCAAATGATGGTAGACCCGCTGGGAGGGAAGAGCTGTGAAAAGACATTGGATCTCCACAGCTCCTGCTAGTGGGGTTCGTACCTCCAGCCTCCTTCCTTAGAATCGCCCCACCTACAAACCACAGCACCCTCCGAATAGCACATTTGCAAGGCTTGGGATTTGCCTGGGGTCTGGCTGTGCAGGGGAAGGGGGAAGAGGTAAACACACACAAGCCCTGTGGTGTGTGTTCAGCCACTTTCGACTCCAATTTGCAACCCAACACCAAGACTCCCTCTAAGGCTCTGTTTGCCCAAGTTAACACAGAGGACACGAAGAAGTGCTGCCACATCGTGGCGCTTTCCTGTAACAACAACTTGAAAAACTGTGCTCAAGGGCACTTAATATTCACAAGGCCTGCGGGGCTGCAAACGACCCCTGCCCTGGAGTAACGTCCTGGGCTAGGTAATGTGAAATGAATTCCAATCAGGCCCGACCCCCAAGCAGAAATGTTTCAAGAGCTCAATGATCCTCACACGCTTTTTAAAAAACAGCACATCCAATCAAAAGATGTTCAGGATCTATCATGATTAGAGAATGCAAATAAATGTAGACGAGGTGTTCCCTCCCTGCAGTCCTCAAAAAACCTGAAAAGAGTAAGTGCTCAAGAGGGTAGGCAGAAAAGGGGATCCTACTATGCTGTTGGTGGAAATGTAAATTGCTAACAGCCAGTATGGAGATCAGTAGGCATGTTCCTTACTAAACTGTAAACTGGAGCTACCACGAGACTTGGCATCCCCACTCCAGTTTGTATAACAAGAGAATACCATCATTGGAATAAAACATTTGCCCACCCCCCCATCGGTCGTTGTGGTACTCTTTGCCACAGCCAAGACACCCAAACGACCAGAATGTCCAGCGAGAGATGATTGGATAAAGAAGTTGTGCTACCTATACCCCCTGGACTGTCACTCATCCAGAAAACAAAATGAACTCATGCTATTTGTAGCAGCATGGATGGAGCAGTAGATGATCTCACTAATTCTGGAAAATTAGAGACAGAAAGACACATATCCCAGGATATCACTTACATGTGCAGTCGAAAAATGGAGACCAAGGAACGTAATGTACAGAGCAAACACAGATTCACAAACGGAGACACAAAATGTAGAGTTACCATCGGGGGAAATTGGGGATCGGAGAAAGATGAAGTAAGGGTTTGGCATTAACAGAAACAAAGTAATGTATCAAAAAGAGTTCATCAACGATGACGCACCTGATAGCACAGGGAACGCTACTCAATATTCTTCAATAACCTAACAGGGAAAAGAATCCGAAATACTACAGGTACAGCTACATTTAGAACTGCATCAAGTTGCTGTAGGACTCAAACAGACACAACATTGTATATAAATTATGCTGAAATAGAAAATCAATATTAAATTATAAAACAAGAAAAAGGCAAGAAGTGCCTACTCTATTACCCTCAGGCCTCTGTGACGTGGGCTGATGACACAACCCTAGAACCTCA
The DNA here is from genome assembly GCF_028023285.1 of Balaenoptera ricei. Classification (NCBI taxonomy): domain Eukaryota; kingdom Metazoa; phylum Chordata; class Mammalia; order Artiodactyla; family Balaenopteridae; genus Balaenoptera; species Balaenoptera ricei. The sequence continues at coordinate 63,721,995 of NC_082649.1, read as the reverse complement.
GCAGGCCTGAGTCCCAAGACTGCGGTATGCTGGTGCTGAGGGAGACAGGAAGGAGCACGTGCCACCAGATCAGCGGCCCCTTGGACCTCTATTGGCCATTCTCCTCTGCATGGTACCACAACCTCCTGATCCAAGACAGCCCCCTTACAGGTAAGCAAAGCCTAGTGTACCCAAATGATGGTAGACCCGCTGGGAGGGAGGAGCTGTGAAAGGACACCAGATCTCCACAGCTCCTGCTAGTGGGGTATCCACCTCCAGCCTCCTTCCTTAGAAAAGCCCCACCTACAAACCAGACCACCCTCCGAATAGCACATTTGCCAGGCTTGGGATTTGCTTGGGAAGTGGCGGTGCAGTGTCAGGGGGAAGAGGTAAGGATACACAAGCCCTGCGGTGTGTGTGCATCCACGTTCGACTCCAAGTTGCAACCCAACACCAAGACTCCTGCTAAGGCTGTGTTTGCCCAAGTTAACACAGAGGACACGAAGAAGTGCTGCCACATTGTGGCGCTTTCCCGTAACAACAACTTGAAAAACTGAGCTCAAGGGCACTTAACATTCACAAGGCCTGCGGGGCTACAAAGGACCCCTCACCTCGAGCAATGTCCTTGGCTAGTTAATCTGAAATGAACTCAAATCTGGCCCGAATCTCAGGCAGAAATGTTTCAAGAGCTCAGTGGTACTTACACGTATTTTTAAAAACAGCACATCAAATGAAAAAATGCTCAGGATCTGTCATGATTAGAGAATGCAAAGAAACGTAGACGAGGTGCTCCCTGGCTGCAGTCCTCAAAAAGCCTAAAAAGAGTAAGTACTCAAGAGGGCAGGCAATAAAGGGAACCCTACTATGCTATTGGTGGGAGTGTAAATTGATAATAGCCAGTATGGAGATCAGTTAGCAAGTCCCTTACTAAACTAAAAACTGGAGCTACCACGAGATACGGAAACCGCACTCCAGTCCGTATAACCAGAGAATACCATCATTGGAATAAAACACTTGCACCCCAACGGACGTTGTGCTACTCTTTACCAGAGCCCAGACATACAAACGACCGAAATGTCCAGCGAGATGAATGGATAAAGACGTTGTGCTACTTACATTCTGGCGACTATCACTCATCCAGAAAGCAAAATGAACCCATGCTATTTGCAGCAACATGGATGGAGCAGTAGATGATCTCACTAATTCTGGTAATTTAGAGACAAAAAGACACATATTCCAGGATATCACTTATATGTGGAGTCTAAAAAGGGATACAAAGGATGTAGTATACAAAGGAAACACAGGTTCACAAACGGAAGAAAGAAGTGTACAGTTCCCAGAGGGGGAAATTGGGGATCGGGGAAGGATGAAGTCGGATGTTGGGATTAACAGAAACACCCTAATGTATCAAAAAGAATTCATCAACGATGACACACCTGATAGCACAAGGAACGCTACTCAATATTCTTCAATAACCTAACAGGGAAAAGCATCCAAAATACTAGAGGTACAGCTACATTCATAACTTCATCACCTTGCTGTCGAACTCAAACACAACACTGTATATAAACTATGCTGAAATAGGAAATCAATACTAAATTATAAAACAAGTAAAAGGCAAGAAATGCCTACTCTATTACCCACAGGCCTCTGTGACGTGGGTTGATGTCACAACCCTAGAGCCTCAACAGGCCTGGGTCCCAAGGCTGGAGTATGCTGTTGCTGAGGGAGACAGGAAGGAGGACGTGCCACCAGATCACCGGCCCCTTGGACCTCTATTGCCCATTCTGCTCTGCATGGTACCACAACCTCCTGATCCAAGACAGTCCTCTTACAGGTAAGCAAAGCCTAGTGTACCCAAATGATGGTAGACCCGCTGGGAGGGAAGAGCTGTGAAAAGACATTGGATCTCCACAGCTCCTGCTAGTGGGGTTCATACCTCCAGCCTCCTTCCTTAGAATCGCCCCACCTACAAACCACAGCACCCTCCGAATAGCACATTTGCAAGGCTTGGGATTTGCCTGGGGTCTGGCTGTGCAGGGGAAGGGGGAAGAGGTAAACACACACAAGCCCTGTGGTGTGTGTTCAGCCACTTTCGACTCCAATTTGCAACCCAACACCAAGACTCCCTCTAAGGCTCTGTTTGCCCAAGTTAACACAGAGGACACGAAGAAGTGCTGCCACATCGTGGCGCTTTCCTGTAACAACAACTTGAAAAACTGTGCTCAAGGGCACTTAATATTCACAAGGCCTGCGGGGCTGCAAACGACCCCTGCCCTGGAGTAACGTCCTGGGCTAGGTAATGTGAAATGAATTCCAATCAGGCCCGACCCCCAAGCAGAAATGTTTCAAGAGCTCAATGATCCTCACACGCTTTTTAAAAAACAGCACATCCAATCAAAAGATGTTCAGGATCTATCATGATTAGAGAATGCAAATAAATGTAGACGAGGTGTTCCCTCCCTGCAGTCCTCAAAAAACCTGAAAAGAGTAAGTGCTCAAGAGGGTAGGCAGAAAAGGGGATCCTACTATGCTGTTGGTGGAAATGTAAATTGCTAACAGCCAGTATGGAGATCAGTAGGCATGTTCCTTACTAAACTGTAAACTGGAGCTACCACGAGACTTGGCATCCCCACTCCAGTTTGTATAACAAGAGAATACCATCATTGGAATAAAACATTTGCCCACCCCCCCATCGGTCGTTGTGGTACTCTTTGCCATAGCCAAGACACCCAAACGACCAGAATGTCCAGCGAGAGATGATTGGATAAAGAAGTTGTGCTACCTATACCCCCTGGACTGTCACTCATCCAGAAAACAAAATGAACTCATGCTATTTGTAGCAGCATGGATGGAGCAGTAGATGATCTCACTAATTCTGGAAAATTAGAGACAGAAAGACACATATCCCAGGATATCACTTACATGTGCAGTCGAAAAATGGAGACCAAGGAACGTAATGTACAGAGCAAACACAGATTCACAAACGGAGACACAAAATGTAGAGTTACCATCGGGGGAAATTGGGGATCGGAGAAAGATGAAGTAAGGGTTTGGCATTAACAGAAACAAAGTAATGTATCAAAAAGAGTTCATCAACGATGACGCACCTGATAGCACAGGGAACGCTACTCAATATTCTTCAATAACCTAACAGGGAAAAGAATCCGAAATACTACAGGTACAGCTACATTTAGAACTGCATCAAGTTGCTGTAGGACTCAAACAGACACAACATTGTATATAAATTATGCTGAAATAGAAAATCAATATTAAATTATAAAACAAGAAAAAGGCAAGAAGTGCCTACTCTATTACCCTCAGGCCTCTGTGACGTGGGCTGATGACACAACCCTAGAACCTCAGCAGGCCTGAGTCCCAAGACTGCGGTATGCTGGTGCTGAGGGAGACAGGAAGGAGCACGTGCCACCAGATCAGCGGCCCCTTGGACCTCTATTGGCCATTCTCCTCTGCATGGTACCACAACCTCCTGATCCAAGACAGCCCCCTTACAGGTAAGCAAAGCCTAGTGTACCCAAATGATGGTAGACCCGCTGGGAGGGAGGAGCTGTGAAAGGACACCAGATCTCCACAGCTCCTGCTAGTGGGGTATCCACCTCCAGCCTCCTTCCTTAGAAAAGCCCCACCTACAAACCAGACCACCCTCCGAATAGCACATTTGCCAGGCTTGGGATTTGCTTGGGAAGTGGCGGTGCAGTGTCAGGGGGAAGAGGTAAGGATACACAAGCCCTGCGGTGTGTGTGCATCCACGTTCGACTCCAAGTTGCAACCCAACACCAAGACTCCTGCTAAGGCTGTGTTTGCCCAAGTTAACACAGAGGACACGAAGAAGTGCTGCCACATTGTGGCGCTTTCCCGTAACAACAACTTGAAAAACTGAGCTCAAGGGCACTTAACATTCACAAGGCCTGCGGGGCTACAAAGGACCCCTCACCTCGAGCAATGTCCTTGGCTAGTTGATCTGAAATGAACTCAAATCTGGCCCGACTCTCAGGAAGAAATGTTTCAAGAGCTCATTGGTACTTACACGTAGTTTTAAAAACAGCACATCAAATGAAAAAATCCTCAGGATCTGTCATGAAGAGAGAATGCAACGAAACGTAGACGAGGTGCTCCCTGGCTGCAGTTCTCAAAAAGCCTAAAAAGAGTAAGTGCTCAAGAGGGCAGGCAATAAAGGGAACCCTACTATGCTGTTGGTGGGAATGTAAATTGATAACAGCCAGTATGGAGATCAGTAAGCAAGTCCCTTACTAAACTATAAACTGGAGCTACCACGAGACACGGAAACCGCACTCCAGTTCGTATAACCAGAGAATACCATCATTGGAATAAAACACTTGCACCCCAACGGACGTTGTGCTACTCTTTACCATAGCCCACACATGCAAATGACCGAAATGTCCAGCGAGAGATGAATGGATAAAGATGTTGTGCTACTTACATTCTGGCGACTATCACTCATCCAGAAAACAAAATGAACTCATGCTATTTGCTTCAACACGGATGGAGCAGTAGATGAGCTCACTAATTCTGGTAATTTAGAGACCGAAAGACACATATCCCAGGACATCACTTATATGTGGAGTCTATAAACAGATACAAAGGATGTAGTAAACAAAGGAAACACAGGTTCACAAACGGAAAAAAGAAGTGTAGAGCTCCCAGAGGGTGAAATTGGGGATGGGGGAAGGATGAAGTCAGAGGTGGGGATTAACAGAAACACACTAATGTATCAAAAAGAGTTCATCAACGAGGACGCACCTGATCGCACAGGGAACGCTACTCAATATTCTTCAATAACCTAACAGGGAAAAGAATCCAAAATACTACAGGTACAGCTACATTCATAATTCATCACCTTGCTGTCGAACTCAAACACAACACTGTATATAAACTATGCTGAAATAGGAAATCAATACTAAATTATAAAACAAGTAAAAGGCAAGAAATGCCTACTCTATTACCCTCAGGCCTCTGTGACGTGGGCTGAGTCACAACCCTAGAGCCTCAGCAGGCCTGGGTCCCAAGGCTGGAGTATGCAGTTCCTGAGGGAGACAGGAAGGAGGACGTGCCACCAGATCATCGGCCCCTTGGACCTCTATTGCCCATTCTGCTCTGCATGGTACCACAACCTCCTGATCCAAGACAGTCCTCTTACAGGTAAGCAAAGCCTAGTGTACCCAAATGATGGTAGACCCGCTGGGAGGGAAGAGCTGTGAAAAGACATTGGATCTCCACAGCTCCTGCTAGTGGGGTTCGTACCTCCAGCCTCCTTCCTTAGAATCGCCCCACCTACCAACCACAGCACCCTCAGAATAGCACATTTGCAAGGCTTGGGATTTGCCTGGGTGTGGCGGTGCAGTGTAAGGGGGAGGAGGTAAAGATACACAAGCCCTACGGTGTGTGTTCAGCCACCTTTGACTCCAATTTGCAACCCAACACCAAGACTCCCTCTAAGGTTGTGTTTGCACAAGTTAACACAGTGGACATGAAGAAGTGCTGCCGCCTTGTGGCCTTTTCCCATAACAACAACTTGAAAAACTGTGCTCAAGGGCACTTAACATTCACAAGGCCTGCGGGGCTGCAAACGACCCCTGCCTTCGAGAAATGTCCTTGGCTAGTTGATCTGAAATGAACTCAAATCTGGCCCGACTCTCAGGCAGAAATGTTTCAAGAGCTCAGTGGTACTTACACGTATTTTTAAAAACAGCACATCAAATAAAAAAATGCTCAGGATCTCTCATGATTAGAGAATGCAAAGAAACGTAGACGAGGTGTTCCCTGGCTGCAGTCCTCAAAAAGCCTAAAAAGAGTAAGTGCTCAAGAGGGCAGGCAATAAAGGGAACCCTACTATGCTGTTGGTGGGAGTGTAAATTGATAATAGCCAGTATGGAGATCAGTTAGCAAGTCCCTTACTAAACTAAAAATTGGAGCTACCACGAGATACGGAAACCGCACTCCAGTCCGTATAACCAGAGAATACCATCATTGGAATAAAACACTTGCACCCCAACGGACGTTGTGCTACTCTTTACCATAGCCCAGACATACAAACGACCAAAATGTCCAGCGAGAGATGAATGGATAAGGATGTTGTGCTACTTACATTCTGGCGACTATCACTCATCCAGAAAGCAAAATGAACCCATGCTATTTGCAGCAACATGGATGGAGCAGTAGATGATCTCACTAATTCTGGTAATTTAGAGACAAAAAGACACATATTCCAGGATATCACTTATATGTGGAGTCCAAAAAGGGATACAAAGGATGTAGTATACAACGGAAACACAGGTTCACAAACGGAAGAAAGAAGTGGACAGTTCCCAGAGGGGGAAATTGGGGATCGGGGAAGGATGAAGTCGGAGGTTGGGATTAACAGAAACACACTAATGTATCAAAAAGAATTCATCAACGATGACACACCTGATAGCACAAGGAACGCTACTCAATATTCTTCAATAACCTAACAGGGAAAAGCATCCAAAATACTAGAGGTACAGCTACATTCATAACTTCATCACCTTGCTGTCGAACTCAAACACAACACTGTATATAAACTATGCTGAAATAGGAAATCAATACTAAATTATAAAACAAGAAAAAGGCAAGAAATGCCTACTCTATTACACTCAGGCCTCTGTGACGTGGGCTGATGTCACAACCCTAGAGCCTCAGCAGGCCTGGGTCCCAAGGCTGGAGTATGCTGTTGCTGAGGGAGACAGGAAGGAGGACGTGCCACCAGATCACCGGCCCCTTGGACCTCTATTGCCCATTCTGCTCTGCATGGAACCACAACCTCCCGATCTAAGACAGCCCTCTTACAGGTAAGCAAAGCCTAGTGTACCCAAATGATGGTAGAACCGCTGGGAGAGAGGAGCTGTGAAAGGACACCGGATCTCCACAGCTCCTGCTAGTGGGGTTCGTACCTCCAGCCTCCTTCCTTAGAATCGCCCCACCTACAAACCACAGCACCCTCCGAATAGCACATTTGCAAGGCTTGGGATTTGCCTGGGGTCTGGCTGTGCACGTTTAGGGGGAAGAGGTAAACACACACAAGCCCTGTGGTGTGTGTTCAGCCACGTTCGAGTCCAATTTGCAACCCAACACCAAGACTCCCTCTAAGGCTCTGTTTGCCCAAGTTAACACAGAGGACACGAAGAAGTGCTGCCACATCGTGGCGCTTTCCTGTAACAACAACTTGAAAAACTGTGCTCAAGGGCACTTAATATTCACAAGGCCTGCGGGGCTGCAAACGACCCCTGCCCTTGAGCAACGTCCTGGGCTAGGTAATGTGAAATGAATTCAAATCAGGCCCGACTCCCAGGCAGAAATGTTTCAAGAGCTCAATGATCCTCACACGCTTTTTAAAAAACAGCACATCCAATCAAAAGATGTTCAGGATCTATCATGATTAGAGAATGCAAATAAACGTAGACGAGGTGTTCCCTCCCTACAGTCCTCAAAAAGCCTAAAAAGAGTAAGTGCTCAAGAGGGCAGGCAGAAAAGGGGATCCTACTATGCTGTTGGTGGAAATGTAAATTGCTAACAGCCAGTATGGAGATCAGTAGGCATGTTCCTTACTAAACTGTAAACTGGAGCTACCACGAGATTGGGCATCCCCACTCCAGTTTGTATAAGAAGAGAATACCATCATTGGAATAAAATATTTGCCCCCCCCCCCCAACGGTCGTTGTGGTACTCTTTGCCATAGCCAAGACACCCAAACGACCAGAATGTCCAGCGAGAGATGATTGGATAAAGAAGTTGTGCTACCTATAACCCCTGGACTGTCACTCATCCAGACAACAAAATGAACTCATGCTATTTGTAGCAGCATGGATGGAGCAATAGACGATCTCACTAATTCGGGAAAATTAGACACAGAAAGACACATATCGCGAGATATCACGTACATGTGCAGTCGAAAACTGGAGACCAAGGAACGTAATGTACAGAGCAAACACAGACTCACAAACGGAGACACGAAATGTAGAGTTACCATCGGGGGAAATTGGGGATCGGAGAAAGATGAAGTAAGAGGTTGGCATTAACAGAAACACAGTAATGTATCAAAAAGAGTTCATCAACGATGACACACCTGATAGCACAGGGAACGCTACTCAATATTCTTCAGTAACCTAACAGGGAAAAGAATCCGAAATACTACAGGTACAGCTACATTTAGAACTGCATCAAGTTGCTGTAGGACTCAAATAGACAGAACATTGTATATAAATTATGCTGAAATAGAAAATCAGTATTAAATTATAAAACAAGAAAAAGGTAAGAAATGCCTACCTATTACCCTCAGGCCTCTGTGACGTGGGCTGATGTCACAACTGTAGAGCCTCAGCAGGCCTGGGTCCCAAGGCTGGAGTATGCTGTCGCTGAGGGAGACAGGAAGGAGCATGTGCCACCAGATCACCGGCCCCTTAGACCTCTATTGCCCATTCTGCTCTGCATGGTACCACAAGCTCCCGATCCAAGACAGCCCTCTTACAGGTAAGCAAAGCCTAGTGTACCCAAATGATGGTAGAACCGCTGGGAGGGAGGAGCTGTGAAAGGACACCGGATCTCCACAGCTCCTGCTAGTGGGGTATCCACCTCCAGCCTCCTTCCTTAGAATCACCCCACCTACAAACCACAGCACCCTCAGAATAGCACATTTTCAAGGCTTGGGATTTGCCTGGGGACTGGCGGTGCAGTGTAAGGGGGAGGAGGTAAAGATACACAAGCCCTGTGGTGTGTGTTCAACCACATTCAACTCCAATTTGCAACCCAACACCAAGACTCCCTCTAAGGTTGTGTTTGCCCAAGTTAACACAGAGGACATGAAGAAGTGCTGGCGCCTTCTGGCCTTTTCCCATAACAACAAATTGAAAAACTGTGCTCAAGGGCAGTTAACATTCACAAGGCCTGCAGGGCTGCAAACGACCCCTGCCCTTGAGAAATGTCCTTGGCTAGTTAATCTGAAATGAACTCAAATCTGGCCCGAATCTCAGGCAGAAATGTTTCAAGAGCTCAGTGGTACTTACACGTATTTTTAAAAACAGCACATCAAATGAAAAAATGCTCAGGATCTGTCATGATTAGAGAATGCAAAGAAACGTAGACGAGGTGTTCCCTGGCTGCAGTCCTCAAAAAGCCTAAAAAGAGTAAGTACTCAAGAGGGCAGGCAATAAAGGGAACCCTACTATGCTATTGGTGGGAGTGTAAATTGATAATAGCCAGTATGGAGATCAGTTAGCAAGTCCCTTACTAAACTAAAAACTGGAGCTACCACGAGATACGGAAACCGCACTCCAGTCCGTATAACCAGAGAATACCATCATTGGAATAAAACACTTGCACCCCAACGGACGTTGTGCTACTCTTTACCAGAGCCCAGACATACAAACGACCGAAATGTCCAGCGAGATGAATGGATAAAGACGTTGTGCTACTTACATTCTGGCGACTATCACTCATCCAGAAAGCAAAATGAACCCATGCTATTTGCAGCAACATGGATGGAGCAGTAGATGATCTCACTAATTCTGGTAATTTAGAGACAAAAAGACACATATTCCAGGATATCACTTATATGTGGAGTCTAAAAAGGGATACAAAGGATGTAGTATACAAAGGAAACACAGGTTCACAAACGGAAGAAAGAAGTGTACAGTTCCCAGAGGGGGAAATTGGGGATCGGGGAAGGATGAAGTCAGATGTTGGGATTAACAGAAACACACTAATGTATCAAAAAGAATTCATCAACGATGACACACCTGATAGCACAAGGAACGCTACTCAATATTCTTCAATAACCTAACAGGGAAAAGCATCCAAAATACTAGAGGTACAGCTACATTCATAACTTCATCACCTTGCTGTCGAACTCAAACACAACACTGTATATAAACTATGCTGAAATAGGAAATCAATACTAAATTATAAAACAAGTAAAAGGCAAGAAATGCCTACTCTATTACCCACAGGCCTCTGTGACGTGGGTTGATGTCACAACCCTAGAGCCTCAACAGGCCTGGGTCCCAAGGCTGGAGTATGCTGTTGCTGAGGGAGACAGGAAGGAGGACGTGCCACCAGATCACCGGCCCCTTGGACCTCTATTGCCCATTCTGCTCTGCATGGTACCACAACCTCCTGATCCAAGACAGTCCTCTTACAGGTAAGCAAAGCCTAGTGTACCCAAATGATGGTAGACCCGCTGGGAGGGAAGAGCTGTGAAAAGACATTGGATCTCCACAGCTCCTGCTAGTGGGGTTCATACCTCCAGCCTCCTTCCTTAGAATCGCCCCACCTACAAACCACAGCACCCTCCGAATAGCACATTTGCAAGGCTTGGGATTTGCCTGGGGTCTGGCTGTGCAGGGGAAGGGGGAAGAGGTAAACACACACAAGCCCTGTGGTGTGTGTTTAGCCACTTTCGACTCCAATTTGCAACCCAACACCAAGACTCCCTCTAAGGCTCTGTTTGCCCAAGTTAACACAGAGGACACGAAGAAGTGCTGCCACATCGTGGCGCTTTCCTGTAACAACAACTTGAAAAACTGTGCTCAAGGGCACTTAATATTCACAAGGCCTGCGGGGCTGCAAACGACCCTTGCCCTGGAGTAACGTCCTCGGCTAGGTAATGTGAAATGAATTCCAATCAGGCCCGACCCCCAAGCAGAAATGTTTCAAGAGCTCAATGATCCTCACACGCTTTTTAAAAAACAGCACATCCAATCAAAAGATGTTCAGGATCTATCATGATTAGAGAATGCAAATAAATGTAGACGAGGTGTTCCCTCCCTGCAGTCCACAAAAAACCTGAAAAGAGTAAGTGCTCAAGAGGGTAGGCAGAAAAGGGGATCCTACTATGCTGTTGGTGGAAATGTAAATTGCTAACAGCCAGTATGGAGATCAGTAGGCATGTTCCTTACTAAACTGTAAACTGGAGCTACCACGAGACTTGGCATCCCCACTCCAGTTTGTATAACAAGAGAATAACATCATTGGAATAAAACATTTGCCCACCCACCCATCGGTCGTTGTGGTACTCTTTGCCATAGCCAAGACACCCAAACGACCAGAATGTCCAGCGAGAGATGATTGGATAAAGAAGTTGTGCTACCTATACCCCCTGGACTGTCACTCATCCAGAAAACAAAATGAACTCATGCTATTTGTAGCAGCATGGATGGAGCAGTAGATGATCTCACTAATTCTGGAAAATTAGAGACAGAAAGACACATATCCCAGGATATCACTTACATGTGCAGTCGAAAAATGGAGACCAAGGAACGTAATGTACAGAGCAAACACAGATTCACAAACGGAGACACAAAATGTAGAGTTACCATCGGGGGAAATTGGGGATCGGAGAAAGATGAAGTAAGGGTTTGGCATTAACAGAAACAAAGTAATGTATCAAAAAGAGTTCATCAACGATGACGCACCTGATAGCACAGGGAACGCTACTCAATATTCTTCAATAACCTAACAGGGAAAAGAATCCGAAATACTACAGGTACAGCTACATTTAGAACTGCATCAAGTTGCTGTAAGACTCAAACAGACACAACATTGTATATAAATTATGCTGAAATAGAAAATCAATATTAAATTATAAAACAAGAAAAAGGCAAGAAGTGCCTACTCTATTACCCTCAGGCCTCTGTGACGTGGGCTGATGACACAACCCTAGAACCTCAGCAGGCCTGAGTCCCAAGACTGCGGTATGCTGGTGCTGAGGGAGACAGGAAGGAGCACGTGCCACCAGATCAGCGGCCCCTTGGACCTCTATTGGCCATTCTCCTCTGCATGGTACCACAACCTCCTGATCCAAGACAGCCCCCTTACAGGTAAGCAAAGCCTAGTGTACCCAAATGATGGTAGACCCGCTGGGAGGGAGGAGCTGTGAAAGGACACCAGATCTCCACAGCTCCTGCTAGTGGGGTATCCACCTCCAGCCTCCTTCCTTAGAAAAGCCCCACCTACAAACCAGACCACCCTCCGAATAGCACATTTGCCAGGCTTGGGATTTGCTTGGGAAGTGGCGGTGCAGTGTCAGGGGGAAGAGGTAAGGATACACAAGCCCTGCGGTGTGTGTGCATCCACGTTCGACTCCAAGTTGCAACCCAACACCAAGACTCCTGCTAAGGCTGTGTTTGCCCAAGTTAACACAGAGGACACGAAGAAGTGCTGCCACATTGTGGCGCTTTCCCGTAACAACAACTTGAAAAACTGAGCTCAAGGGCACTTAACATTCACAAGGCCTGCGGGGCTACAAAGGACCCCTCACCTCGAGCAATGTCCTTGGCTAGTTGATCTGAAATGAACTCAAATCTGGCCCGACTCTCAGGAAGAAATGTTTCAAGAGCTCATTGGTACTTACACGTAGTTTTAAAAACAGCACATCAAATGAAAAAATCCTCAGGATCTGTCATGAAGAGAGAATGCAACGAAACGTAGACGAGGTGCTCCCTGGCTGCAGTTCTCAAAAAGCCTAAAAAGAGTAAGTGCTCAAGAGGGCAGGCAATAAAGGGAACCCTACTATGCTGTTGGTGGGAATGTAAATTGATAACAGCCAGTATGGAGATCAGTAAGCAAGTCCCTTACTAAACTATAAACTGGAGCTACCACGAGACACGGAAACCGCACTCCAGTTCGTATAACCAGAGAATACCATCATTGGAATAAAACACTTGCACCCCAACGGACGTTGTGCTACTCTTTACCATAGCCCACACATGCAAATGACCGAAATGTCCAGCGAGAGATGAATGGATAAAGATGTTGTGCTACTTACATTCTGGCGACTATCACTCATCCAGAAAACAAAATGAACTCATGCTATTTGCTTCAACACGGATGGAGCAGTAGATGAGCTCACTAATTCTGGTAATTTAGAGACCGAAAGACACATATCCCAGGACATCACTTATATGTGGAGTCTATAAACGGATACAAAGGATGTAGTAAACAAAGGAAACACAGGTTCACAAACGGAAAAAAGAAGTGTAGAGCTCCCAGAGGGTGAAATTGGGGATGGGGGAAGGATGAAGTCAGAGGTGGGGATTAACAGAAACACACTAATGTATCAAAAAGAGTTCATCAACGAGGACGCACCTGATCGCACAGGGAACGCTACTCAATATTCTTCAATAACCTAACAGGGAAAAGAATCCAAAATACTACAGGTACAACTACATTCATAATTCATCACCTTGCTGTCGAACTCAAACACAACACTGTATATAAACTATGCTGAAATAGGAAATCAATACTAAATTATAAAACAAGAAAAAGGCAAGAAATGCCTACACTATTACACTCAGGCCTCTGTGACGTGGGCTGATGTCACAACCCTAGAGCCTCAGCAGGCCTGGGTCCCAAGGCTGGAGTATGCTGTTGCTGAGGGAGACAGGAAGGAGGACGTGCCACCAGATCACCGGCCCCTTGGACCTCTATTGCCCATTCTGCTCTGCATGGTACCACAACCTCCTGATCCAAGACAGTCCTCTTACAGGTAAGCAAAGCCTAGTGTACCCAAATGATGGTAGACCCGCTGGGAGGGAAGAGCTGTGAAAAGACATTGGATCTCCACAGCTCCTGCTAGTGGGGTTCGTACCTCCAGCCTCCTTCCTTAGAATCGCCCCACCTACCAACCACAGCACCCTCAGAATAGCACATTTGCAAGGCTTGGGATTTGCCTGGGTGTGGCGGTGCAGTGTAAGGGGGAGGAGGTAAAGATACACAAGCCCTACGGTGTGTGTTCAGCCACCTTTGACTCCAATTTGCAACCCAACACCAAGACTCCCTCTAAGGTTGTGTTTGCACAAGTTAACACAGTGGACATGAAGAAGTGCTGCCGCCTTGTGGCCTTTTCCCATAACAACAACTTGAAAAACTGTGCTCAAGGGCACTTAACATTCACAAGGCCTGCGGGGCTGCAAACGACCCCTGCCCTCGAGAAATGTCCTTGGCTAGTTGATCTGAAATGAACTCAAATCTGGCCCGACTCTCAGGCAGAAATGTTTCAAGAGCTCAGTGGTACTTACACGTATTTTTAAAAACAGCACATCAAATGAAAAAATGCTCAGGATCTCTCATGATTAGAGAATGCAAAGAAACGTAGACGAGGTGTTCCCTGGCTGCAGTCCTCAAAAAGCCTAAAAAGAGTAAGTGCTCAAGAGGGCAGGCAATAAAGGGAACCCTACTATGCTGTTGGTGGGAGTGTAAATTGATAATAGCCAGTATGGAGATCAGTTAGCAAGTCCCTTACTAAACTAAAAATTGGAGCTACCACGAGATACGGAAACCGCACTCCAGTCCGTATAACCAGAGAATACCATCATTGGAATAAAACACTTGCACCCCAACGGACGTTGTGCTACTCTTTACCATAGCCCAGACATACAAACGACCAAAATGTCCAGCGAGAGATGAATGGATAAGGATGTTGTGCTACTTACATTCTGGCGACTATCACTCATCCAGAAAGCAAAATGAACCCATGCTATTTGCAGCAACATGGATGGAGCAGTAGATGATCTCACTAATTCTGGTAATTTAGAGACAAAAAGACACATATTCCAGGATATCACTTATATGTGGAGTCCAAAAAGGGATACAAAGGATGTAGTATACAACGGAAACACAGGTTCACAAACGGAAGAAAGAAGTGTACAGTTCCCAGAGGGGGAAATTGGGGATCGGGGAAGGATGAAGTCGGAGGTTGGGATTAACAGAAACACACTAATGTATCAAAAAGAATTCATCAACGATGACACACCTGATAGCACAAGGAACGCTACTCAATATTCTTCAATAACCTAACAGGGAAAAGCATCCAAAATACTAGAGGTACAGCTACATTCATAACTTCATCACCTTGCTGTCGAACTCAAACACAACACTGTATATAAACTATGCTGAAATAGGAAATCAATACTAAATTATAAAACAAGAAAAAGGCAAGAAATGCCTACTCTATTACACTCAGGCCTCTGTGACGTGGGCTGATGTCACAACCCTAGAGCCTCAGCAGGCCTGGGTCCCAAGGCTGGAGTATGCTGTTGCTGAGGGAGACAGGAAGGAGGACGTGCCACCAGATCACCGGCCCCTTGGACCTCTATTGCCCATTCTGCTCTGCATGGAACCACAACCTCCCGATCTAAGACAGCCCTCTTACAGGTAAGCAAAGCCTAGTGTACCCAAATGATGGTAGAACCGCTGGGAGAGAGGAGCTGTGAAAGGACACCGGATCTCCACAGCTCCTGCTAGTGGGGTTCGTACCTCCAGCCTCCTTCCTTAGAATCGCCCCACCTACAAACCACAGCACCCTCCGAATAGCACATTTGCAAGGCTTGGGATTTGCCTGGGGTCTGGCTGTGCACGTTTAGGGGGAAGAGGTAAACACACACAAGCCCTGTGGTGTGTGTTCAGCCACGTTCGAGTCCAATTTGCAACCCAACACCAAGACTCCCTCTAAGGCTCTGTTTGCCCAAGTTAACACAGAGGACACGAAGAAGTGCTGCCACATCGTGGCGCTTTCCTGTAACAACAACTTGAAAAACTGTGCTCAAGGGCACTTAATATTCACAAGGCCTGCGGGGCTGCAAACGACCCCTGCCCTTGAGCAACGTCCTGGGCTAGGTAATGTGAAATGAATTCAAATCAGGCCCGACTCCCAGGCAGAAATGTTTCAAGAGCTCAATGATCCTCACACGCTTTTTAAAAAACAGCACATCCAATCAAAAGATGTTCAGGATCTATCATGATTAGAGAATGCAAATAAACGTAGACGAGGTGTTCCCTCCCTACAGTCCTCAAAAAGCCTAAAAAGAGTAAGTGCTCAAGAGGGCAGGCAGAAAAGGGGATCCTACTATGCTGTTGGTGGAAATGTAAATTGCTAACAGCCAGTATGGAGATCAGTAGGCATGTTCCTTACTAAACTGTAAACTGGAGCTACCACGAGATTGGGCATCCCCACTCCAGTTTGTATAAGAAGAGAATACCATCATTGGAATAAAACATTTGCCCCCCCCCCCAACGGTCGTTGTGGTACTCTTTGCCATAGCCAAGACACCCAAACGACCAGAATGTCCAGCGAGAGATGATTGGATAAAGAAGTTGTGCTACCTATAACCCCTGGACTGTCACTCATCCAGACAACAAAATGAACTCATGCTATTTGTAGCAGCATGGATGGAGCAATAGACGATCTCACTAATTCGGGAAAATTAGACACAGAAAGACACATATCGCGAGATATCACGTACATGTGCAGTCGAAAACTGGAGACCAAGGAACGTAATGTACAGAGCAAACACAGACTCACAAACGGAGACACGAAATGTAGAGTTACCATCGGGGGAAATTGGGGATCGGAGAAAGATGAAGTAAGAGGTTGGCATTAACAGAAACACAGTAATGTATCAAAAAGAGTTCATCAACGATGACACACCTGATAGCACAGGGAACGCTACTCAATATTCTTCAGTAACCTAACAGGGAAAAGAATCCGAAATACTACAGGTACAGCTACATTTAGAACTGCATCAAGTTGCTGTAGGACTCAAATAGACAGAACATTGTATATAAATTATGCTGAAATAGAAAATCAGTATTAAATTATAAAACAAGAAAAAGGTAAGAAATGCCTACCTATTACCCTCAGGCCTCTGTGACGTGGGCTGATGTCACAACTGTAGAGCCTCAGCAGGCCTGGGTCCCAAGGCTGGAGTATGCTGTCGCTGAGGGAGACAGGAAGGAGCATGTGCCACCAGATCACCGGCCCCTTAGACCTCTATTGCCCATTCTGCTCTGCATGGTACCACAAGCTCCCGATCCAAGACAGCCCTCTTACAGGTAAGCAAAGCCTAGTGTACCCAAATGATGGTAGAACTGCTGGGAGGGAGGAGCTGTGAAAGGACACCGGATCTCCACAGCTCCTGCTAGTGGGGTATCCACCTCCAGCCTCCTTCCTTAGAATCACCCCACCTACAAACCACAGCACCCTCAGAATAGCACATTTTCAAGGCTTGGGATTTGCCTGGGGACTGGCGGTGCAGTGTAAGGGGGAGGAGGTAAAGATACACAAGCCCTGTGGTGTGTGTTCAACCACATTCAACTCCAATTTGCAACCCAACACCAAGACTCCCTCTAAGGTTGTGTTTGCCCAAGTTAACACAGAGGACATGAAGAAGTGCTGGCGCCTTCTGGCCTTTTCCCATAACAACAAATTGAAAAACTGTGCTCAAGGGCAGTTAACATTCACAAGGCCTGCAGGGCTGCAAACGACCCCTGCCCTTGAGAAATGTCCTTGGCTAGTTAATCTGAAATGAACTCAAATCTGGCCCGAATCTCAGGCAGAAATGTTTCAAGAGCTCAGTGGTACTTACACGTATTTTTAAAAACAGCACATCAAATGAAAAAATGCTCAGGATCTGTCATGATTAGAGAATGCAAAGAAACGTAGACGAGGTGTTCCCTGGCTGCAGTCCTCAAAAAGCCTAAAAAGAGTAAGTACTCAAGAGGGCAGGCAATAAAGGGAACCCTACTATGCTATTGGTGGGAGTGTAAATTGATAATAGCCAGTATGGAGATCAGTTAGCAAGTCCCTTACTAAACTAAAAACTGGAGCTACCACGAGATACGGAAACCGCACTCCAGTCCGTATAACCAGAGAATACCATCATTGGAATAAAACACTTGCACCCCAACGGACGTTGTGCTACTCTTTACCAGAGCCCAGACATACAAACGACCGAAATGTCCAGCGAGATGAATGGATAAAGACGTTGTGCTACTTACATTCTGGCGACTATCACTCATCCAGAAAGCAAAATGAACCCATGCTATTTGCAGCAACATGGATGGAGCAGTAGATGATCTCACTAATTCTGGTAATTTAGAGACAAAAAGACACATATTCCAGGATATCACTTATATGTGGAGTCTAAAAAGGGATACAAAGGATGTAGTATACAAAGGAAACACAGGTTCACAAACGGAAGAAAGAAGTGTACAGTTCCCAGAGGGGGAAATTGGGGATCGGGGAAGGATGAAGTCAGATGTTGGGATTAACAGAAACACACTAATGTATCAAAAAGAATTCATCAACGATGACACACCTGATAGCACAAGGAACGCTACTCAATATTCTTCAATAACCTAACAGGGAAAAGCATCCAAAATACTAGAGGTACAGCTACATTCATAACTTCATCACCTTGCTGTCGAACTCAAACACAACACTGTATATAAACTATGCTGAAATAGGAAATCAATACTAAATTATAAAACAAGTAAAAGGCAAGAAATGCCTACTCTATTACCCACAGGCCTCTGTGACGTGGGTTGATGTCACAACCCTAGAGCCTCAACAGGCCTGGGTCCCAAGGCTGGAGTATGCTGTTGCTGAGGGAGACAGGAAGGAGGACGTGCCACCAGATCACCGGCCCCTTGGACCTCTATTGCCCATTCTGCTCTGCATGGTACCACAACCTCCTGATCCAAGACAGTCCTCTTACAGGTAAGCAAAGCCTAGTGTACCCAAATGATGGTAGACCCGCTGGGAGGGAAGAGCTGTGAAAAGACATTGGATCTCCACAGCTCCTGCTAGTGGGGTTCATACCTCCAGCCTCCTTCCTTAGAATCGCCCCACCTACAAACCACAGCACCCTCCGAATAGCACATTTGCAAGGCTTGGGATTTGCCTGGGGTCTGGCTGTGCAGGGGAAGGGGGAAGAGGTAAACACACACAAGCCCTGTGGTGTGTGTTTAGCCACTTTCGACTCCAATTTGCAACCCAACACCAAGACTCCCTCTAAGGCTCTGTTTGCCCAAGTTAACACAGAGGACACGAAGAAGTGCTGCCACATCGTGGCGCTTTCCTGTAACAACAACTTGAAAAACTGTGCTCAAGGGCACTTAATATTCACAAGGCCTGCGGGGCTGCAAACGACCCTTGCCCTGGAGTAACGTCCTCGGCTAGGTAATGTGAAATGAATTCCAATCAGGCCCGACCCCCAAGCAGAAATGTTTCAAGAGCTCAATGATCCTCACACGCTTTTTAAAAAACAGCACATCCAATCAAAAGATGTTCAGGATCTATCATGATTAGAGAATGCAAATAAATGTAGACGAGGTGTTCCCTCCCTGCAGTCCTCAAAAAACCTGAAAAGAGTAAGTGCTCAAGAGGGTAGGCAGAAAAGGGGATCCTACTATGCTGTTGGTGGAAATGTAAATTGCTAACAGCCAGTATGGAGATCAGTAGGCATGTTCCTTACTAAACTGTAAACTGGAGCTACCACGAGACTTGGCATCCCCACTCCAGTTTGTATAACAAGAGAATAACATCATTGGAATAAAACATTTGCCCACCCACCCATCGGTCGTTGTGGTACTCTTTGCCATAGCCAAGACACCCAAACGACCAGAATGTCCAGCGAGAGATGATTGGATAAAGAAGTTGTGCTACCTATACCCCCTGGACTGTCACTCATCCAGAAAACAAAATGAACTCATGCTATTTGTAGCAGCATGGATGGAGCAGTAGATGATCTCACTAATTCTGGAAAATTAGAGACAGAAAGACACATATCCCAGGATATCACTTACATGTGCAGTCGAAAAATGGAGACCAAGGAACGTAATGTACAGAGCAAACACAGATTCACAAACGGAGACACAAAATGTAGAGTTACCATCGGGGGAAATTGGGGATCGGAGAAAGATGAAGTAAGGGTTTGGCATTAACAGAAACAAAGTAATGTATCAAAAAGAGTTCATCAACGATGACGCACCTGATAGCACAGGGAACGCTACTCAATATTCTTCAATAACCTAACAGGGAAAAGAATCCGAAATACTACAGGTACAGCTACATTTAGAACTGCATCAAGTTGCTGTAGGACTCAAACAGACACAACATTGTATATAAATTATGCTGAAATAGAAAATCAATATTAAATTATAAAACAAGAAAAAGGCAAGAAGTGCCTACTCTATTACCCTCAGGCCTCTGTGACGTGGGCTGATGACACAACCCTAGAACCTCAGCAGGCCTGAGTCCCAAGACTGCGGTATGCTGGTGCTGAGGGAGACAGGAAGGAGCACGTGCCACCAGATCAGCGGCCCCTTGGACCTCTATTGGCCATTCTCCTCTGCATGGTACCACAACCTCCTGATCCAAGACAGCCCCCTTACAGGTAAGCAAAGCCTAGTGTACCCAAATGACGGTAGACCCGCTGGGAGGGAGGAGCTGTGAAAGGACACCAGATCTCCACAGCTCCTGCTAGTGGGGTATCCACCTCCAGCCTCCTTCCTTAGAAAAGCCCCACCTACAAACCAGACCACCCTCCGAATAGCACATTTGCCAGGCTTGGGATTTGCTTGGGAAGTGGCGGTGCAGTGTCAGGGGGAAGAGGTAAGGATACACAAGCCCTGCGGTGTGTGTGCATCCACGTTCGACTCCAAGTTGCAACCCAACACCAAGACTCCTGCTAAGGCTGTGTTTGCCCAAGTTAACACAGAGGACACGAAGAAGTGCTGCCACATTGTGGCGCTTTCCCGTAACAACAACTTGAAAAACTGAGCTCAAGGGCACTTAACATTCACAAGGCCTGCGGGGCTACAAAGGACCCCTCACCTCGAGCAATGTCCTTGGCTAGTTGATCTGAAATGAACTCAAATCTGGCCCGACTCTCAGGAAGAAATGTTTCAAGAGCTCATTGGTACTTACACGTAGTTTTAAAAACAGCACATCAAATGAAAAAATCCTCAGGATCTGTCATGAAGAGAGAATGCAACGAAACGTAGACGAGGTGCTCCCTGGCTGCAGTTCTCAAAAAGCCTAAAAAGAGTAAGTGCTCAAGAGGGCAGGCAATAAAGGGAACCCTACTATGCTGTTGGTGGGAATGTAAATTGATAACAGCCAGTATGGAGATCAGTAAGCAAGTCCCTTACTAAACTATAAACTGGAGCTACCACGAGACACGGAAACCGCACTCCAGTTCGTATAACCAGAGAATACCATCATTGGAATAAAACACTTGCACCCCAACGGACGTTGTGCTACTCTTTACCATAGCCCACACATGCAAATGACCGAAATGTCCAGCGAGAGATGAATGGATAAAGATGTTGTGCTACTTACATTCTGGCGACTATCACTCATCCAGAAAACAAAATGAACTCATGCTATTTGCTTCAACACGGATGGAGCAGTAGATGAGCTCACTAATTCTGGTAATTTAGAGACCGAAAGACACATATCCCAGGACATCACTTATATGTGGAGTCTATAAACGGATACAAAGGATGTAGTAAACAAAGGAAACACAGGTTCACAAACGGAAAAAAGAAGTGTAGAGCTCCCAGAGGGTGAAATTGGGGATGGGGGAAGGATGAAGTCAGAGGTGGGGATTAACAGAAACACACTAATGTATCAAAAAGAGTTCATCAACGAGGACGCACCTGATCGCACAGGGAACGCTACTCAATATTCTTCAATAACCTAACAGGGAAAAGAATCCAAAATACTACAGGTACAACTACATTCATAATTCATCACCTTGCTGTCGAACTCAAACACAACACTGTATATAAACTATGCTGAAATAGGAAATCAATACTAAATTATAAAACAAGAAAAAGGCAAGAAATGCCTACACTATTACACTCAGGCCTCTGTGACGTGGGCTGATGTCACAACCCTAGAGCCTCAGCAGGCCTGGGTCCCAAGGCTGGAGTATGCTGTTGCTGAGGGAGACAGGAAGGAGGACGTGCCACCAGATCACCGGCCCCTTGGACCTCTATTGCCCATTCTGCTCTGCATGGTACCACAACCTCCTGATCCAAGACAGTCCTCTTACAGGTAAGCAAAGCCTAGTGTACCCAAATGATGGTAGACCCGCTGGGAGGGAAGAGCTGTGAAAAGACATTGGATCTCCACAGCTCCTGCTAGTGGGGTTCGTACCTCCAGCCTCCTTCCTTAGAATCGCCCCACCTACCAACCACAGCACCCTCAGAATAGCACATTTGCAAGGCTTGGGATTTGCCTGGGTGTGGCGGTGCAGTGTAAGGGGGAGGAGGTAAAGATACACAAGCCCTACGGTGTGTGTTCAGCCACCTTTGACTCCAATTTGCAACCCAACACCAAGACTCCCTCTAAGGTTGTGTTTGCACAAGTTAACACAGTGGACATGAAGAAGTGCTGCCGCCTTGTGGCCTTTTCCCATAACAACAACTTGAAAAACTGTGCTCAAGGGCACTTAACATTCACAAGGCCTGCGGGGCTGCAAACGACCCCTGCCCTCGAGAAATGTCCTTGGCTAGTTGATCTGAAATGAACTCAAATCTGGCCCGACTCTCAGGCAGAAATGTTTCAAGAGCTCAGTGGTACTTACACGTATTTTTAAAAACAGCACATCAAATGAAAAAATGCTCAGGATCTCTCATGATTAGAGAATGCAAAGAAACGTAGACGAGGTGTTCCCTGGCTGCAGTCCTCAAAAAGCCTAAAAAGAGTAAGTGCTCAAGAGGGCAGGCAATAAAGGGAACCCTACTATGCTGTTGGTGGGAGTGTAAATTGATAATAGCCAGTATGGAGATCAGTTAGCAAGTCCCTTACTAAACTAAAAATTGGAGCTACCACGAGATACGGAAACCGCACTCCAGTCCGTATAACCAGAGAATACCATCATTGGAATAAAACACTTGCACCCCAACGGACGTTGTGCTACTCTTTACCATAGCCCAGACATACAAACGACCAAAATGTCCAGCGAGAGATGAATGGATAAGGATGTTGTGCTACTTACATTCTGGCGACTATCACTCATCCAGAAAGCAAAATGAACCCATGCTATTTGCAGCAACATGGATGGAGCAGTAGATGATCTCACTAATTCTGGTAATTTAGAGACAAAAAGACACATATTCCAGGATATCACTTATATGTGGAGTCCAAAAAGGGATACAAAGGATGTAGTATACAACGGAAACACAGGTTCACAAACGGAAGAAAGAAGTGTACAGTTCCCAGAGGGGGAAATTGGGGATCGGGGAAGGATGAAGTCGGAGGTTGGGATTAACAGAAACACACTAATGTATCAAAAAGAATTCATCAACGATGACACACCTGATAGCACAAGGAACGCTACTCAATATTCTTCAATAACCTAACAGGGAAAAGCATCCAAAATACTAGAGGTACAGCTACATTCATAACTTCATCACCTTGCTGTCGAACTCAAACACAACACTGTATATAAACTATGCTGAAATAGGAAATCAATACTAAATTATAAAACAAGAAAAAGGCAAGAAATGCCTACTCTATTACACTCAGGCCTCTGTGACGTGGGCTGATGTCACAACCCTAGAGCCTCAGCAGGCCTGGGTCCCAAGGCTGGAGTATGCTGTTGCTGAGGGAGACAGGAAGGAGGACGTGCCACCAGATCACCGGCCCCTTGGACCTCTATTGCCCATTCTGCTCTGCATGGAACCACAACCTCCCGATCTAAGACAGCCCTCTTACAGGTAAGCAAAGCCTAGTGTACCCAAATGATGGTAGAACCGCTGGGAGAGAGGAGCTGTGAAAGGACACCGGATCTCCACAGCTCCTGCTAGTGGGGTTCGTACCTCCAGCCTCCTTCCTTAGAATCGCCCCACCTACAAACCACAGCACCCTCCGAATAGCACATTTGCAAGGCTTGGGATTTGCCTGGGGTCTGGCTGTGCACGTTTAGGGGGAAGAGGTAAACACACACAAGCCCTGTGGTGTGTGTTCAGCCACGTTCGAGTCCAATTTGCAACCCAACACCAAGACTCCCTCTAAGGCTCTGTTTGCCCAAGTTAACACAGAGGACACGAAGAAGTGCTGCCACATCGTGGCGCTTTCCTGTAACAACAACTTGAAAAACTGTGCTCAAGGGCACTTAATATTCACAAGGCCTGCGGGGCTGCAAACGACCCCTGCCCTTGAGCAACGTCCTGGGCTAGGTAATGTGAAATGAATTCAAATCAGGCCCGACTCCCAGGCAGAAATGTTTCAAGAGCTCAATGATCCTCACACGCTTTTTAAAAAACAGCACATCCAATCAAAAGATGTTCAGGATCTATCATGATTAGAGAATGCAAATAAACGTAGACGAGGTGTTCCCTCCCTACAGTCCTCAAAAAGCCTAAAAAGAGTAAGTGCTCAAGAGGGCAGGCAGAAAAGGGGATCCTACTATGCTGTTGGTGGAAATGTAAATTGCTAACAGCCAGTATGGAGATCAGTAGGCATGTTCCTTACTAAACTGTAAACTGGAGCTACCACGAGATTGGGCATCCCCACTCCAGTTTGTATAAGAAGAGAATACCATCATTGGAATAAAACATTTGCCCCCCCCCCCAACGGTCGTTGTGGTACTCTTTGCCATAGCCAAGACACCCAAACGACCAGAATGTCCAGCGAGAGATGATTGGATAAAGAAGTTGTGCTACCTATAACCCCTGGACTGTCACTCATCCAGACAACAAAATGAACTCATGCTATTTGTAGCAGCATGGATGGAGCAATAGACGATCTCACTAATTCGGGAAAATTAGACACAGAAAGACACATATCGCGAGATATCACGTACATGTGCAGTCGAAAACTGGAGACCAAGGAACGTAATGTACAGAGCAAACACAGACTCACAAACGGAGACACGAAATGTAGAGTTACCATCGGGGGAAATTGGGGATCGGAGAAAGATGAAGTAAGAGGTTGGCATTAACAGAAACACAGTAATGTATCAAAAAGAGTTCATCAACGATGACACACCTGATAGCACAGGGAACGCTACTCAATATTCTTCAGTAACCTAACAGGGAAAAGAATCCGAAATACTACAGGTACAGCTACATTTAGAACTGCATCAAGTTGCTGTAGGACTCAAATAGACAGAACATTGTATATAAATTATGCTGAAATAGAAAATCAGTATTAAATTATAAAACAAGAAAAAGGTAAGAAATGCCTACCTATTACCCTCAGGCCTCTGTGACGTGGGCTGATGTCACAACTGTAGAGCCTCAGCAGGCCTGGGTCCCAAGGCTGGAGTATGCTGTCGCTGAGGGAGACAGGAAGGAGCATGTGCCACCAGATCACCGGCCCCTTAGACCTCTATTGCCCATTCTGCTCTGCATGGTACCACAAGCTCCCGATCCAAGACAGCCCTCTTACAGGTAAGCAAAGCCTAGTGTACCCAAATGATGGTAGAACCGCTGGGAGGGAGGAGCTGTGAAAGGACACCGGATCTCCACAGCTCCTGCTAGTGGGGTATCCACCTCCAGCCTCCTTCCTTAGAATCACCCCACCTACAAACCACAGCACCCTCAGAATAGCACATTTTCAAGGCTTGGGATTTGCCTGGGGACTGGCGGTGCAGTGTAAGGGGGAGGAGGTAAAGATACACAAGCCCTGTGGTGTGTGTTCAACCACATTCAACTCCAATTTGCAACCCAACACCAAGACTCCCTCTAAGGTTGTGTTTGCCCAAGTTAACACAGAGGACATGAAGAAGTGCTGGCGCCTTCTGGCCTTTTCCCATAACAACAAATTGAAAAACTGTGCTCAAGGGCAGTTAACATTCACAAGGCCTGCAGGGCTGCAAACGACCCCTGCCCTTGAGAAATGTCCTTGGCTAGTTAATCTGAAATGAACTCAAATCTGGCCCGAATCTCAGGCAGAAATGTTTCAAGAGCTCAGTGGTACTTACACGTATTTTTAAAAACAGCACATCAAATGAAAAAATGCTCAGGATCTGTCATGATTAGAGAATGCAAAGAAACGTAGACGAGGTGTTCCCTGGCTGCAGTCCTCAAAAAGCCTAAAAAGAGTAAGTACTCAAGAGGGCAGGCAATAAAGGGAACCCTACTATGCTATTGGTGGGAGTGTAAATTGATAATAGCCAGTATGGAGATCAGTTAGCAAGTCCCTTACTAAACTAAAAACTGGAGCTACCACGAGATACGGAAACCGCACTCCAGTCCGTATAACCAGAGAATACCATCATTGGAATAAAACACTTGCACCCCAACGGACGTTGTGCTACTCTTTACCAGAGCCCAGACATACAAACGACCGAAATGTCCAGCGAGATGAATGGATAAAGACGTTGTGCTACTTACATTCTGGCGACTATCACTCATCCAGAAAGCAAAATGAACCCATGCTATTTGCAGCAACATGGATGGAGCAGTAGATGATCTCACTAATTCTGGTAATTTAGAGACAAAAAGACACATATTCCAGGATATCACTTATATGTGGAGTCTAAAAAGGGATACAAAGGATGTAGTATACAAAGGAAACACAGGTTCACAAACGGAAGAAAGAAGTGTACAGTTCCCAGAGGGGGAAATTGGGGATCGGGGAAGGATGAAGTCAGATGTTGGGATTAACAGAAACACACTAATGTATCAAAAAGAATTCATCAACGATGACACACCTGATAGCACAAGGAACGCTACTCAATATTCTTCAATAACCTAACAGGGAAAAGCATCCAAAATACTAGAGGTACAGCTACATTCATAACTTCATCACCTTGCTGTCGAACTCAAACACAACACTGTATATAAACTATGCTGAAATAGGAAATCAATACTAAATTATAAAACAAGTAAAAGGCAAGAAATGCCTACTCTATTACCCACAGGCCTCTGTGACGTGGGTTGATGTCACAACCCTAGAGCCTCAACAGGCCTGGGTCCCAAGGCTGGAGTATGCTGTTGCTGAGGGAGACAGGAAGGAGGACGTGCCACCAGATCACCGGCCCCTTGGACCTCTATTGCCCATTCTGCTCTGCATGGTACCACAACCTCCTGATCCAAGACAGTCCTCTTACAGGTAAGCAAAGCCTAGTGTACCCAAATGATGGTAGACCCGCTGGGAGGGAAGAGCTGTGAAAAGACATTGGATCTCCACAGCTCCTGCTAGTGGGGTTCATACCTCCAGCCTCCTTCCTTAGAATCGCCCCACCTACAAACCACAGCACCCTCCGAATAGCACATTTGCAAGGCTTGGGATTTGCCTGGGGTCTGGCTGTGCAGGGGAAGGGGGAAGAGGTAAACACACACAAGCCCTGTGGTGTGTGTTTAGCCACTTTCGACTCCAATTTGCAACCCAACACCAAGACTCCCTCTAAGGCTCTGTTTGCCCAAGTTAACACAGAGGACACGAAGAAGTGCTGCCACATCGTGGCGCTTTCCTGTAACAACAACTTGAAAAACTGTGCTCAAGGGCACTTAATATTCACAAGGCCTGCGGGGCTGCAAACGACCCTTGCCCTGGAGTAACGTCCTCGGCTAGGTAATGTGAAATGAATTCCAATCAGGCCCGACCCCCAAGCAGAAATGTTTCAAGAGCTCAATGATCCTCACACGCTTTTTAAAAAACAGCACATCCAATCAAAAGATGTTCAGGATCTATCATGATTAGAGAATGCAAATAAATGTAGACGAGGTGTTCCCTCCCTGCAGTCCTCAAAAAACCTGAAAAGAGTAAGTGCTCAAGAGGGTAGGCAGAAAAGGGGATCCTACTATGCTGTTGGTGGAAATGTAAATTGCTAACAGCCAGTATGGAGATCAGTAGGCATGTTCCTTACTAAACTGTAAACTGGAGCTACCACGAGACTTGGCATCCCCACTCCAGTTTGTATAACAAGAGAATAACATCATTGGAATAAAACATTTGCCCACCCACCCATCGGTCGTTGTGGTACTCTTTGCCATAGCCAAGACACCCAAACGACCAGAATGTCCAGCGAGAGATGATTGGATAAAGAAGTTGTGCTACCTATACCCCCTGGACTGTCACTCATCCAGAAAACAAAATGAACTCATGCTATTTGTAGCAGCATGGATGGAGCAGTAGATGATCTCACTAATTCTGGAAAATTAGAGACAGAAAGACACATATCCCAGGATATCACTTACATGTGCAGTCGAAAAATGGAGACCAAGGAACGTAATGTACAGAGCAAACACAGATTCACAAACGGAGACACAAAATGTAGAGTTACCATCGGGGGAAATTGGGGATCGGAGAAAGATGAAGTAAGGGTTTGGCATTAACAGAAACAAAGTAATGTATCAAAAAGAGTTCATCAACGATGACGCACCTGATAGCACAGGGAACGCTACTCAATATTCTTCAATAACCTAACAGGGAAAAGAATCCGAAATACTACAGGTACAGCTACATTTAGAACTGCATCAAGTTGCTGTAGGACTCAAACAGACACAACATTGTATATAAATTATGCTGAAATAGAAAATCAATATTAAATTATAAAACAAGAAAAAGGCAAGAAGTGCCTACTCTATTACCCTCAGGCCTCTGTGACGTGGGCTGATGACACAACCCTAGAACCTCAGCAGGCCTGAGTCCCAAGACTGCGGTATGCTGGTGCTGAGGGAGACAGGAAGGAGCACGTGCCACCAGATCAGCGGCCCCTTGGACCTCTATTGGCCATTCTCCTCTGCATGGTACCACAACCTCCTGATCCAAGACAGCCCCCTTACAGGTAAGCAAAGCCTAGTGTACCCAAATGATGGTAGACCCGCTGGGAGGGAGGAGCTGTGAAAGGACACCAGATCTCCACAGCTCCTGCTAGTGGGGTATCCACCTCCAGCCTCCTTCCTTAGAAAAGCCCCACCTACAAACCAGACCACCCTCCGAATAGCACATTTGCCAGGCTTGGGATTTGCTTGGGAAGTGGCGGTGCAGTGTCAGGGGGAAGAGGTAAGGATACACAAGCCCTGCGGTGTGTGTGCATCCACGTTCGACTCCAAGTTGCAACCCAACACCAAGACTCCTGCTAAGGCTGTGTTTGCCCAAGTTAACACAGAGGACACGAAGAAGTGCTGCCACATTGTGGCGCTTTCCCGTAACAACAACTTGAAAAACTGAGCTCAAGGGCACTTAACATTCACAAGGCCTGCGGGGCTACAAAGGACCCCTCACCTCGAGCAATGTCCTTGGCTAGTTGATCTGAAATGAACTCAAATCTGGCCCGACTCTCAGGAAGAAATGTTTCAAGAGCTCATTGGTACTTACACGTAGTTTTAAAAACAGCACATCAAATGAAAAAATCCTCAGGATCTGTCATGAAGAGAGAATGCAACGAAACGTAGACGAGGTGCTCCCTGGCTGCAGTTCTCAAAAAGCCTAAAAAGAGTAAGTGCTCAAGAGGGCAGGCAATAAAGGGAACCCTACTATGCTGTTGGTGGGAATGTAAATTGATAACAGCCAGTATGGAGATCAGTAAGCAAGTCCCTTACTAAACTATAAACTGGAGCTACCACGAGACACGGAAACCGCACTCCAGTTCGTATAACCAGAGAATACCATCATTGGAATAAAACACTTGCACCCCAACGGACGTTGTGCTACTCTTTACCATAGCCCACACATGCAAATGACCGAAATGTCCAGCGAGAGATGAATGGATAAAGATGTTGTGCTACTTACATTCTGGCGACTATCACTCATCCAGAAAACAAAATGAACTCATGCTATTTGCTTCAACACGGATGGAGCAGTAGATGAGCTCACTAATTCTGGTAATTTAGAGACCGAAAGACACATATCCCAGGACATCACTTATATGTGGAGTCTATAAACGGATACAAAGGATGTAGTAAACAAAGGAAACACAGGTTCACAAACGGAAAAAAGAAGTGTAGAGCTCCCAGAGGGTGAAATTGGGGATGGGGGAAGGATGAAGTCAGAGGTGGGGATTAACAGAAACACACTAATGTATCAAAAAGAGTTCATCAACGAGGACGCACCTGATCGCACAGGGAACGCTACTCAATATTCTTCAATAACCTAACAGGGAAAAGAATCCAAAATACTACAGGTACAACTACATTCATAATTCATCACCTTGCTGTCGAACTCAAACACAACACTGTATATAAACTATGCTGAAATAGGAAATCAATACTAAATTATAAAACAAGAAAAAGGCAAGAAATGCCTACACTATTACACTCAGGCCTCTGTGACGTGGGCTGATGTCACAACCCTAGAGCCTCAGCAGGCCTGGGTCCCAAGGCTGGAGTATGCTGTTGCTGAGGGAGACAGGAAGGAGGACGTGCCACCAGATCACCGGCCCCTTGGACCTCTATTGCCCATTCTGCTCTGCATGGTACCACAACCTCCTGATCCAAGACAGTCCTCTTACAGGTAAGCAAAGCCTAGTGTACCCAAATGATGGTAGACCCGCTGGGAGGGAAGAGCTGTGAAAAGACATTGGATCTCCACAGCTCCTGCTAGTGGGGTTCGTACCTCCAGCCTCCTTCCTTAGAATCGCCCCACCTACCAACCACAGCACCCTCAGAATAGCACATTTTCAAGGCTTGGGATTTGCCTGGGTGTGGCGGTGCAGTGTAAGGGGGAGGAGGTAAAGATACACAAGCCCTACGGTGTGTGTTCAGCCACCTTTGACTCCAATTTGCAACCCAACACCAAGACTCCCTCTAAGGTTGTGTTTGCACAAGTTAACACAGTGGACATGAAGAAGTGCTGCCGCCTTGTGGCCTTTTCCCATAACAACAACTTGAAAAACTGTGCTCAAGGGCACTTAACATTCACAAGGCCTGCGGGGCTGCAAACGACCCCTGCCCTCGAGAAATGTCCTTGGCTAGTTGATCTGAAATGAACTCAAATCTGGCCCGACTCTCAGGCAGAAATGTTTCAAGAGCTCAGTGGTACTTACACGTATTTTTAAAAACAGCACATCAAATGAAAAAATGCTCAGGATCTCTCATGATTAGAGAATGCAAAGAAACGTAGACGAGGTGTTCCCTGGCTGCAGTCCTCAAAAAGCCTAAAAAGAGTAAGTGCTCAAGAGGGCAGGCAATAAAGGGAACCCTACTATGCTGTTGGTGGGAGTGTAAATTGATAATAGCCAGTATGGAGATCAGTTAGCAAGTCCCTTACTAAACTAAAAATTGGAGCTACCACGAGATACGGAAACCGCACTCCAGTCCGTATAACCAGAGAATACCATCATTGGAATAAAACACTTGCACCCCAACGGACGTTGTGCTACTCTTTACCATAGCCCAGACGTACAAACGACCAAAATGTCCAGCGAGAGATGAATGGATAAGGATGTTGTGCTACTTACATTCTGGCGACTATCACTCATCCAGATAGCAAAATGAACCCATGCTATTTGCAGCAACATGGATGGAGCAGTAGATGATCTCACTAATTCTGGTAATTTAGAGACAAAAAGACACATATTCCAGGATATCACTTATATGTGGAGTCCAAAAAGGGATACAAAGGATGTAGTATACAACGGAAACACAGGTTCACAAACGGAAGAAAGAAGTGTACAGTTCCCAGAGGGGGAAATTGGGGATCGGGGAAGGATGAAGTCGGAGGTTGGGATTAACAGAAACACACTAATGTATCAAAAAGAATTCATCAACGATGACACACCTGATAGCACAAGGAACGCTACTCAATATTCTTCAATAACCTAACAGGGAAAAGCATCCAAAATACTAGAGGTACAGCTACATTCATAACTTCATCACCTTGCTGTCGAACTCAAACACAACACTGTATATAAACTATGCTGAAATAGGAAATCAATACTAAATTATAAAACAAGAAAAAGGCAAGAAATGCCTACTCTATTACACTCAGGCCTCTGTGACGTGGGCTGATGTCACAACCCTAGAGCCTCAGCAGGCCTGGGTCCCAAGGCTGGAGTATGCTGTTGCTGAGGGAGACAGGAAGGAGGACGTGCCACCAGATCACCGGCCCCTTGGACCTCTATTGCCCATTCTGCTCTGCATGGAACCACAACCTCCCGATCTAAGACAGCCCTCTTACAGGTAAGCAAAGCCTAGTGTACCCAAATGATGGTAGAACCGCTGGGAGAGAGGAGCTGTGAAAGGACACCGGATCTCCACAGCTCCTGCTAGTGGGGTTCGTACCTCCAGCCTCCTTCCTTAGAATCGCCCCACCTACAAACCACAGCACCCTCCGAATAGCACATTTGCAAGGCTTGGGATTTGCCTGGGGTCTGGCTGTGCACGTTTAGGGGGAAGAGGTAAACACACACAAGCCCTGTGGTGTGTGTTCAGCCACGTTCGAGTCCAATTTGCAACCCAACACCAAGACTCCCTCTAAGGCTCTGTTTGCCCAAGTTAACACAGAGGACACGAAGAAGTGCTGCCACATCGTGGCGCTTTCCTGTAACAACAACTTGAAAAACTGTGCTCAAGGGCACTTAATATTCACAAGGCCTGCGGGGCTGCAAACGACCCCTGCCCTTGAGCAACGTCCTGGGCTAGGTAATGTGAAATGAATTCAAATCAGGCCCGACTCCCAGGCAGAAATGTTTCAAGAGCTCAATGATCCTCACACGCTTTTTAAAAAACAGCACATCCAATCAAAAGATGTTCAGGATCTATCATGATTAGAGAATGCAAATAAACGTAGACGAGGTGTTCCCTCCCTACAGTCCTCAAAAAGCCTAAAAAGAGTAAGTGCTCAAGAGGGCAGGCAGAAAAGGGGATCCTACTATGCTGTTGGTGGAAATGTAAATTGCTAACAGCCAGTATGGAGATCAGTAGGCATGTTCCTTACTAAACTGTAAACTGGAGCTACCACGAGATTGGGCATCCCCACTCCAGTTTGTATAAGAAGAGAATACCATCATTGGAATAAAACATTTGCCCCCCCCCCCAACGGTCGTTGTGGTACTCTTTGCCATAGCCAAGACACCCAAACGACCAGAATGTCCAGCGAGAGATGATTGGATAAAGAAGTTGTGCTACCTATAACCCCTGGACTGTCACTCATCCAGACAACAAAATGAACTCATGCTATTTGTAGCAGCATGGATGGAGCAATAGACGATCTCACTAATTCGGGAAAATTAGACACAGAAAGACACATATCGCGAGATATCACGTACATGTGCAGTCGAAAACTGGAGACCAAGGAACGTAATGTACAGAGCAAACACAGACTCACAAACGGAGACACGAAATGTAGAGTTACCATCGGGGGAAATTGGGGATCGGAGAAAGATGAAGTAAGAGGTTGGCATTAACAGAAACACAGTAATGTATCAAAAAGAGTTCATCAACGATGACACACCTGATAGCACAGGGAACGCTACTCAATATTCTTCAGTAACCTAACAGGGAAAAGAATCCGAAATACTACAGGTACAGCTACATTTAGAACTGCATCAAGTTGCTGTAGGACTCAAATAGACAGAACATTGTATATAAATTATGCTGAAATAGAAAATCAGTATTAAATTATAAAACAAGAAAAAGGTAAGAAATGCCTACCTATTACCCTCAGGCCTCTGTGACGTGGGCTGATGTCACAACTGTAGAGCCTCAGCAGGCCTGGGTCCCAAGGCTGGAGTATGCTGTCGCTGAGGGAGACAGGAAGGAGCATGTGCCACCAGATCACCGGCCCCTTAGACCTCTATTGCCCATTCTGCTCTGCATGGTACCACAAGCTCCCGATCCAAGACAGCCCTCTTACAGGTAAGCAAAGCCTAGTGTACCCAAATGATGGTAGAACCGCTGGGAGGGAGGAGCTGTGAAAGGACACCGGATCTCCACAGCTCCTGCTAGTGGGGTATCCACCTCCAGCCTCCTTCCTTAGAATCACCCCACCTACAAACCACAGCACCCTCAGAATAGCACATTTTCAAGGCTTGGGATTTGCCTGGGGACTGGCGGTGCAGTGTAAGGGGGAGGAGGTAAAGATACACAAGCCCTACGGTGTGTGTTCAACCACATTCAACTCCAATTTGCAACCCAACACCAAGACTCCCTCTAAGGTTGTGTTTGCCCAAGTTAACACAGAGGACATGAAGAAGTGCTGGCGCCTTCTGGCCTTTTCCCATAACAACAAATTGAAAAACTGTGCTCAAGGGCAGTTAACATTCACAAGGCCTGCAGGGCTGCAAACGACCCCTGCCCTTGAGAAATGTCCTTGGCTAGTTAATCTGAAATGAACTCAAATCTGGCCCGAATCTCAGGCAGAAATGTTTCAAGAGCTCAGTGGTACTTACACGTATTTTTAAAAACAGCACATCAAATGAAAAAATGCTCAGGATCTGTCATGATTAGAGAATGCAAAGAAACGTAGACGAGGTGTTCCCTGGCTGCAGTCCTCAAAAAGCCTAAAAAGAGTAAGTACTCAAGAGGGCAGGCAATAAAGGGAACCCTACTATGCTATTGGTGGGAGTGTAAATTGATAATAGCCAGTATGGAGATCAGTTAGCAAGTCCCTTACTAAACTAAAAACTGGAGCTACCACGAGATACGGAAACCGCACTCCAGTCCGTATAACCAGAGAATACCATCATTGGAATAAAACACTTGCACCCCAACGGACGTTGTGCTACTCTTTACCAGAGCCCAGACATACAAACGACCGAAATGTCCAGCGAGATGAATGGATAAAGACGTTGTGCTACTTACATTCTGGCGACTATCACTCATCCAGAAAGCAAAATGAACCCATGCTATTTGCAGCAACATGGATGGAGCAGTAGATGATCTCACTAATTCTGGTAATTTAGAGACAAAAAGACACATATTCCAGGATATCACTTATATGTGGAGTCTAAAAAGGGATACAAAGGATGTAGTATACAAAGGAAACACAGGTTCACAAACGGAAGAAAGAAGTGTACAGTTCCCAGAGGGGGAAATTGGGGATCGGGGAAGGATGAAGTCAGATGTTGGGATTAACAGAAACACACTAATGTATCAAAAAGAATTCATCAACGATGACACACCTGATAGCACAAGGAACGCTACTCAATATTCTTCAATAACCTAACAGGGAAAAGCATCCAAAATACTAGAGGTACAGCTACATTCATAACTTCATCACCTTGCTGTCGAACTCAAACACAACACTGTATATAAACTATGCTGAAATAGGAAATCAATACTAAATTATAAAACAAGTAAAAGGCAAGAAATGCCTACTCTATTACCCACAGGCCTCTGTGACGTGGGTTGATGTCACAACCCTAGAGCCTCAACAGGCCTGGGTCCCAAGGCTGGAGTATGCTGTTGCTGAGGGAGACAGGAAGGAGGACGTGCCACCAGATCACCGGCCCCTTGGACCTCTATTGCCCATTCTGCTCTGCATGGTACCACAACCTCCTGATCCAAGACAGTCCTCTTACAGGTAAGCAAAGCCTAGTGTACCCAAATGATGGTAGACCCGCTGGGAGGGAAGAGCTGTGAAAAGACATTGGATCTCCACAGCTCCTGCTAGTGGGGTTCATACCTCCAGCCTCCTTCCTTAGAATCGCCCCACCTACAAACCACAGCACCCTCCGAATAGCACATTTGCAAGGCTTGGGATTTGCCTGGGGTCTGGCTGTGCAGGGGAAGGGGGAAGAGGTAAACACACACAAGCCCTGTGGTGTGTGTTTAGCCACTTTCGACTCCAATTTGCAACCCAACACCAAGACTCCCTCTAAGGCTCTGTTTGCCCAAGTTAACACAGAGGACACGAAGAAGTGCTGCCACATCGTGGCGCTTTCCTGTAACAACAACTTGAAAAACTGTGCTCAAGGGCACTTAATATTCACAAGGCCTGCGGGGCTGCAAACGACCCCTGCCCTGGAGTAACGTCCTCAGCTAGGTAATGTGAAATGAATTCCAATCAGGCCCGACCCCCAAGCAGAAATGTTTCAAGAGCTCAATGATCCTCACACGCTTTTTAAAAAACAGCACATCCAATCAAAAGATGTTCAGGATCTATCATGATTAGAGAATGCAAATAAATGTAGACGAGGTGTTCCCTCCCTGCAGTCCTCAAAAAACCTGAAAAGAGTAAGTGCTCAAGAGGGTAGGCAGAAAAGGGGATCCTACTATGCTGTTGGTGGAAATGTAAATTGCTAACAGCCAGTATGGAGATCAGTAGGCATGTTCCTTACTAAACTGTAAACTGGAGCTACCACGAGACTTGGCATCCCCACTCCAGTTTGTATAACAAGAGAATAACATCATTGGAATAAAACATTTGCCCACCCACCCATCGGTCGTTGTGGTACTCTTTGCCATAGCCAAGACACCCAAACGACCAGAATGTCCAGCGAGAGATGATTGGATAAAGAAGTTGTGCTACCTATACCCCCTGGACTGTCACTCATCCAGAAAACAAAATGAACTCATGCTATTTGTAGCAGCATGGATGGAGCAGTAGATGATCTCACTAATTCTGGAAAATTAGAGACAGAAAGACACATATCCCAGGATATCACTTACATGTGCAGTCGAAAAATGGAGACCAAGGAACGTAATGTACAGAGCAAACACAGATTCACAAACGGAGACACAAAATGTAGAGTTACCATCGGGGGAAATTGGGGATCGGAGAAAGATGAAGTAAGGGTTTGGCATTAACAGAAACAAAGTAATGTATCAAAAAGAGTTCATCAACGATGACGCACCTGATAGCACAGGGAACGCTACTCAATATTCTTCAATAACCTAACAGGGAAAAGAATCCGAAATACTACAGGTACAGCTACATTTAGAACTGCATCAAGTTGCTGTAGGACTCAAACAGACACAACATTGTATATAAATTATGCTGAAATAGAAAATCAATATTAAATTATAAAACAAGAAAAAGGCAAGAAGTGCCTACTCTATTACCCTCAGGCCTCTGTGACGTGGGCTGATGACACAACCCTAGAACCTCAGCAGGCCTGAGTCCCAAGACTGCGGTATGCTGGTGCTGAGGGAGACAGGAAGGAGCACGTGCCACCAGATCAGCGGCCCCTTGGACCTCTATTGGCCATTCTCCTCTGCATGGTACCACAACCTCCTGATCCAAGACAGCCCCCTTACAGGTAAGCAAAGCCTAGTGTACCCAAATGATGGTAGACCCGCTGGGAGGGAGGAGCTGTGAAAGGACACCAGATCTCCACAGCTCCTGCTAGTGGGGTATCCACCTCCAGCCTCCTTCCTTAGAAAAGCCCCACCTACAAACCAGACCACCCTCCGAATAGCACATTTGCCAGGCTTGGGATTTGCTTGGGAAGTGGCGGTGCAGTGTCAGGGGGAAGAGGTAAGGATACACAAGCCCTGCGGTGTGTGTGCATCCACGTTCGACTCCAAGTTGCAACCCAACACCAAGACTCCTGCTAAGGCTGTGTTTGCCCAAGTTAACACAGAGGACACGAAGAAGTGCTGCCACATTGTAGCGCTTTCCCGTAACAACAACTTGAAAAACTGAGCTCAAGGGCACTTAACATTCACAAGGCCTGCGGGGCTACAAAGGACCCCTCACCTCGAGCAATGTCCTTGGCTAGTTGATCTGAAATGAACTCAAATCTGGCCCGACTCTCAGGAAGAAATGTTTCAAGAGCTCATTGGTACTTACACGTAGTTTTAAAAACAGCACATCAAATGAAAAAATCCTCAGGATCTGTCATGAAGAGAGAATGCAACGAAACGTAGACGAGGTGCTCCCTGGCTGCAGTTCTCAAAAAGCCTAAAAAGAGTAAGTGCTCAAGAGGGCAGGCAATAAAGGGAACCCTACTATGCTGTTGGTGGGAATGTAAATTGATAACAGCCAGTATGGAGATCAGTAAGCAAGTCCCTTACTAAACTATAAACTGGAGCTACCACGAGACACGGAAACCGCACTCCAGTTCGTATAACCAGAGAATACCATCATTGGAATAAAACACTTGCACCCCAACGGACGTTGTGCTACTCTTTACCATAGCCCACACATGCAAATGACCGAAATGTCCAGCGAGAGATGAATGGATAAAGATGTTGTGCTACTTACATTCTGGCGACTATCACTCATCCAGAAAACAAAATGAACTCATGCTATTTGCTTCAACACGGATGGAGCAGTAGATGAGCTCACTAATTCTGGTAATTTAGAGACCGAAAGACACATATCCCAGGACATCACTTATATGTGGAGTCTATAAACGGATACAAAGGATGTAGTAAACAAAGGAAACACAGGTTCACAAACGGAAAAAAGAAGTGTAGAGCTCCCAGAGGGTGAAATTGGGGATGGGGGAAGGATGAAGTCAGAGGTGGGGATTAACAGAAACACACTAATGTATCAAAAAGAGTTCATCAACGAGGACGCACCTGATCGCACAGGGAACGCTACTCAATATTCTTCAATAACCTAACAGGGAAAAGAATCCAAAATACTACAGGTACAACTACATTCATAATTCATCACCTTGCTGTCGAACTCAAACACAACACTGTATATAAACTATGCTGAAATAGGAAATCAATACTAAATTATAAAACAAGAAAAAGGCAAGAAATGCCTACACTATTACACTCAGGCCTCTGTGACGTGGGCTGATGTCACAACCCTAGAGCCTCAGCAGGCCTGGGTCCCAAGGCTGGAGTATGCTGTTGCTGAGGGAGACAGGAAGGAGGACGTGCCACCAGATCACCGGCCCCTTGGACCTCTATTGCCCATTCTGCTCTGCATGGTACCACAACCTCCTGATCCAAGACAGTCCTCTTACAGGTAAGCAAAGCCTAGTGTACCCAAATGATGGTAGACCCGCTGGGAGGGAAGAGCTGTGAAAAGACATTGGATCTCCACAGCTCCTGCTAGTGGGGTTCGTACCTCCAGCCTCCTTCCTTAGAATCGCCCCACCTACCAACCACAGCACCCTCAGAATAGCACATTTGCAAGGCTTGGGATTTGCCTGGGTGTGGCGGTGCAGTGTAAGGGGGAGGAGGTAAAGATACACAAGCCCTACGGTGTGTGTTCAGCCACCTTTGACTCCAATTTGCAACCCAACACCAAGACTCCCTCTAAGGTTGTGTTTGCACAAGTTAACACAGTGGACATGAAGAAGTGCTGCCGCCTTGTGGCCTTTTCCCATAACAACAACTTGAAAAACTGTGCTCAAGGGCACTTAACATTCACAAGGCCTGCGGGGCTGCAAACGACCCCTGCCCTCGAGAAATGTCCTTGGCTAGTTGATCTGAAATGAACTCAAATCTGGCCCGACTCTCAGGCAGAAATGTTTCAAGAGCTCAGTGGTACTTACACGTATTTTTAAAAACAGCACATCAAATGAAAAAATGCTCAGGATCTGTCATGATTAGAGAATGCAAAGAAAGGTAGACGAGGTGTTCCCTGGCTGCAGTCCTCAAAAAGCCTAAAAAGAGTAAGTGCTCAAGAGGGCAGGCAATAAAGGGAACCCTACTATGCTGTTGGTGGGAGTGTAAATTGATAATAGCCAGTATGGAGATCAGTTAGCAAGTCCCTTACTAAACTAAAAATTGGAGCTACCACGAGATACGGAAACCGCACTCCAGTCCGTATAACCAGAGAATACCATCATTGGAATAAAACACTTGCACCCCAACGGACGTTGTGCTACTCTTTACCATAGCCCAGACGTACAAATGACCAAAATGTCCAGCGAGAGATGAATGGATAAGGATGTTGTGCTACTTACATTCTGGCGACTATCACTCATCCAGAAAGCAAAATGAACCCATGCTATTTGCAGCAACATGGATGGAGCAGTAGATGATCTCACTAATTCTGGTAATTTAGAGACAAAAAGACACATATTCCAGGATATCACTTATATGTGGAGTCCAAAAAGGGATACAAAGGATGTAGTATACAACGGAAACACAGGTTCACAAACGGAAGAAAGAAGTGTACAGTTCCCAGAGGGGGAAATTGGGGATCGGGGAAGGATGAAGTCGGAGGTTGGGATTAACAGAAACACACTAATGTATCAAAAAGAATTCATCAACGATGACACACCTGATAGCACAAGGAACGCTACTCAATATTCTTCAATAACCTAACAGGGAAAAGCATCCAAAATACTAGAGGTACAGCTACATTCATAACTTCATCACCTTGCTGTCGAACTCAAACACAACACTGTATATAAACTATGCTGAAATAGGAAATCAATACTAAATTATAAAACAAGAAAAAGGCAAGAAATGCCTACTCTATTACACTCAGGCCTCTGTGACGTGGGCTGATGTCACAACCCTAGAGCCTCAGCAGGCCTGGGTCCCAAGGCTGGAGTATGCTGTTGCTGAGGGAGACAGGAAGGAGGACGTGCCACCAGATCACCGGCCCCTTGGACCTCTATTGCCCATTCTGCTCTGCATGGAACCACAACCTCCCGATCTAAGACAGCCCTCTTACAGGTAAGCAAAGCCTAGTGTACCCAAATGATGGTAGAACCGCTGGGAGAGAGGAGCTGTGAAAGGACACCGGATCTCCACAGCTCCTGCTAGTGGGGTTCGTACCTCCAGCCTCCTTCCTTAGAATCGCCCCACCTACAAACCACAGCACCCTCCGAATAGCACATTTGCAAGGCTTGGGATTTGCCTGGGGTCTGGCTGTGCACGTTTAGGGGGAAGAGGTAAACACACACAAGCCCTGTGGTGTGTGTTCAGCCACGTTCGAGTCCAATTTGCAACCCAACACCAAGACTCCCTCTAAGGCTCTGTTTGCCCAAGTTAACACAGAGGACACGAAGAAGTGCTGCCACATCGTGGCGCTTTCCTGTAACAACAACTTGAAAAACTGTGCTCAAGGGCACTTAATATTCACAAGGCCTGCGGGGCTGCAAACGACCCCTGCCCTTGAGCAACGTCCTGGGCTAGGTAATGTGAAATGAATTCAAATCAGGCCCGACTCCCAGGCAGAAATGTTTCAAGAGCTCAATGATCCTCACACGCTTTTTAAAAA
Source organism: Balaenoptera ricei (assembly GCF_028023285.1). Classification (NCBI taxonomy): domain Eukaryota; kingdom Metazoa; phylum Chordata; class Mammalia; order Artiodactyla; family Balaenopteridae; genus Balaenoptera; species Balaenoptera ricei. The sequence goes on along the minus strand of NC_082649.1, from coordinate 63,681,200 downwards.
ACAGCACATCCAATCAAAAGATGTTCAGGATCTATCATGATTAGAGAATGCAAATAAACGTAGACGAGGTGTTCCCTCCCTACAGTCCTCAAAAAGCCTAAAAAGAGTAAGTGCTCAAGAGGGCAGGCAGAAAAGGGGATCCTACTATGCTGTTGGTGGAAATGTAAATTGCTAACAGCCAGTATGGAGATCAGTAGGCATGTTCCTTACTAAACTGTAAACTGGAGCTACCACGAGATTGGGCATCCCCACTCCAGTTTGTATAAGAAGAGAATACCATCATTGGAATAAAATATTTGCCCCCCCCCCCAACGGTCGTTGTGGTACTCTTTGCCATAGCCAAGACACCCAAACGACCAGAATGTCCAGCGAGAGATGATTGGATAAAGAAGTTGTGCTACCTATAACCCCTGGACTGTCACTCATCCAGACAACAAAATGAACTCATGCTATTTGTAGCAGCATGGATGGAGCAATAGACGATCTCACTAATTCGGGAAAATTAGACACAGAAAGACACATATCGCGAGATATCACGTACATGTGCAGTCGAAAACTGGAGACCAAGGAACGTAATGTACAGAGCAAACACAGACTCACAAACGGAGACACGAAATGTAGAGTTACCATCGGGGGAAATTGGGGATCGGAGAAAGATGAAGTAAGAGGTTGGCATTAACAGAAACACAGTAATGTATCAAAAAGAGTTCATCAACGATGACACACCTGATAGCACAGGGAACGCTACTCAATATTCTTCAGTAACCTAACAGGGAAAAGAATCCGAAATACTACAGGTACAGCTACATTTAGAACTGCATCAAGTTGCTGTAGGACTCAAATAGACAGAACATTGTATATAAATTATGCTGAAATAGAAAATCAGTATTAAATTATAAAACAAGAAAAAGGTAAGAAATGCCTACCTATTACCCTCAGGCCTCTGTGACGTGGGCTGATGTCACAACTGTAGAGCCTCAGCAGGCCTGGGTCCCAAGGCTGGAGTATGCTGTCGCTGAGGGAGACAGGAAGGAGCATGTGCCACCAGATCACCGGCCCCTTAGACCTCTATTGCCCATTCTGCTCTGCATGGTACCACAAGCTCCCGATCCAAGACAGCCCTCTTACAGGTAAGCAAAGCCTAGTGTACCCAAATGATGGTAGAACCGCTGGGAGGGAGGAGCTGTGAAAGGACACCGGATCTCCACAGCTCCTGCTAGTGGGGTATCCACCTCCAGCCTCCTTCCTTAGAATCACCCCACCTACAAACCACAGCACCCTCAGAATAGCACATTTTCAAGGCTTGGGATTTGCCTGGGGACTGGCGGTGCAGTGTAAGGGGGAGGAGGTAAAGATACACAAGCCCTGTGGTGTGTGTTCAACCACATTCAACTCCAATTTGCAACCCAACACCAAGACTCCCTCTAAGGTTGTGTTTGCCCAAGTTAACACAGAGGACATGAAGAAGTGCTGGCGCCTTCTGGCCTTTTCCCATAACAACAAATTGAAAAACTGTGCTCAAGGGCACTTAACATTCACAAGGCCTGCGGGGCTGCAAACGACCCCTGCCCTCGAGAAATGTCCTTGGCTAGTTGATCTGAAATGAACTCAAATCTGGCCCGAATCTCAGGCAGAAATGTTTCAAGAGCTCAGTGGTACTTACACGTATTTTTAAAAACAGCACATCAAATGAAAAAATGCTCAGGATCTGTCATGATTAGAGAATGCAAAGAAACGTAGACGAGGTGTTCCCTGGCTGCAGTCCTCAAAAAGCCTAAAAAGAGTAAGTACTCAAGAGGGCAGGCAATAAAGGGAACCCTACTATGCTATTGGTGGGAGTGTAAATTGATAATAGCCAGTATGGAGATCAGTTAGCAAGTCCCTTACTAAACTAAAAACTGGAGCTACCACGAGATACGGAAACCGCACTCCAGTCCGTATAACCAGAGAATACCATCATTGGAATAAAACACTTGCACCCCAACGGACGTTGTGCTACTCTTTACCAGAGCCCAGACATACAAACGACCGAAATGTCCAGCGAGATGAATGGATAAAGACGTTGTGCTACTTACATTCTGGCGACTATCACTCATCCAGAAAGCAAAATGAACCCATGCTATTTGCAGCAACATGGATGGAGCAGTAGATGATCTCACTAATTCTGGTAATTTAGAGACAAAAAGACACATATTCCAGGATATCACTTATATGTGGAGTCTAAAAAGGGATACAAAGGATGTAGTATACAAAGGAAACACAGGTTCACAAACGGAAGAAAGAACTGTACAGTTCCCAGAGGGGGAAATTGGGGATCGGGGAAGGATGAAGTCGGAGGTTGGGATTAACAGAAACACACTAATGTATCAAAAAGAATTCATCAACGATGACACACCTGATAGCACAAGGAACGCTACTCAATATTCTTCAATAACCTAACAGGGAAAAGAATCCAAAATACTACAGGTACAGCTACATTCATAACTTCATCACCTTGCTGTCGAACTCAAACACAACACTGTATATAAACTATGCTGAAATAGGAAATCAATACTAAATTATAAAACAAGTAAAAGGCAAGAAATGCCTACTCTATTACCCTCAGGCCTCTGTGACGTGGGCTGATGTCACAACCCTAGAGCCTCAGCAGGCCTGGGTCCCAAGGCTGGAGTATGCTGTTGCTGAGGGAGACAGGAAGGAGGACGTGCCACCAGATCACCGGCCCCTTGGACCTCTATTGCCCATTCTGCTCTGCATGGTACCACAACCTCCTGATCCAAGACAGTCCTCTTACAGGTAAGCAAAGCCTAGTGTACCCAAATGTTGGTAGACCCGCTGGGAGGGAAGAGCTGTGAAAAGACATTGGATCTCCACAGCTCCTGCTAGTGGGCTTCGTACCTCCAGCCTCCTTCCTTAGAATCGCCCCACCTACAAACCACAGCACCCTCCGAATAGCACATTTGTAAGGCTTGGGATTTGCCTGGGGTCTGGCTGTGCAGGGGAAGGGGGAAGAGGTAAACACACACAAGCCCTGTGGTGTGTGTTCAGCCACTTTCGACTCCAATTTGCAACCCAACACCAAGACTCCCTCTAAGGCTCGGTTTGCCCAAGTTAACACAGAGGACACGAAGAAGTGCTGCCACATCGTGGCGCTTTCCTGTAACAACAACTTGAAAAACTGTGCTCAAGGGCACTTAATATTCACAAGGCCTGCGGGGCTGCAAACGACCCCTGCCCTGGAGTAACGTCCTGGACTAGGTAATGTGAAATGAATTCAAATCAGGCCCGATCCCCAAGCAGAAATGTTTCAAGAGCTCAATGATCCTCACACGCTTTTTAAAAAACAGCACATCCAATCAAAAGATGTTCAGGATCTATCATGATTAGAGAATGCAAATAAATGGAGATGAGGTGTTCCCTCCCTGCAGTCCTCAAAAAACCTGAAAAGAGTAAGTGCTCAAGAGGGTAGGCAGAAAAGGGGATCCTACTATGCTGTTGGTGGAAATGTAAATTGCTAACAGCCAGTATGGAGATCACTAGGCATGTTCCTTACTAAACTGTAAACTGGAGCTACCATGAGACTTGGCATCCCCACTCCAGTTTGTATAACAAGAGAATACCATCATTGGAATAAAACATTTGCCCCCCCAACGGTCGTTGTGGTACTCTTTGCCATAGCCAAGACACCCAAACGACCAGAATGTCCAGCGAGAGATGATTGGATAAAGAAGTTGTGCTACCTATACCCCCTGGACTGTCACTCATCCAGACAACAAAATGAACTCATGCTATTTGTAGCTTCACGGATGGAGCAGTAGATGATCACACTAATTCTGGAAAATTAGAGATAGAAAGACACATCTCCCAGGATATCACTTACATGTGCAGTCGAAAAATGGAGGGGCTTCCCTGGTGGCGCAGTGGTTGAGAGTCTGCCTGCCAATGCAGAGCACACGGGTTCATGCCCCGGTCCGGGAAGATCCCACATGCCGCGGAGCAACTGGGCCCGTGAGCCACAATTGCTGAGCCTGCGCGTCTGGAGCCTGTGCTCCGCAACAAGAGAGGCTGCCATAGTGAGAGGCCCGCGCGCTGTGATGAAGAGTGGCCCCCACTTGCCGCAACTGGAGAAGGCCCTCGCGCAGAAACGAAGACCCAACACAGCCATAAATAAATTAAATAAATAAATAAATAATTTAAAAAAAAAAAAAAAAAAAAAAAGAAAAATGGAGACCAAGGAACGTAATGTACAGAGCAAACACAGACTCACAAACGGAGACACAAAATGTAGAGTTACCTTCGGGGGAAATTGGGGATCGGAGAAAGATGAAGTAAGGGGTTGGCATTAACAGAAACACAGTAATGTATCAAAAAGAGTTCATCAACGATGACGCACCTGATAGCACAGGGAACGCTATTCAATATTCTTCAATAACCTAACAGGGAAGAGAATCCGAAATACTCCAGGTACAGCTACATTTATAACTGCATCAAGTTGCTGTAGGACTCAAATAGACACAACATTGTATATAAATTATGCTGAAATAGAAAATCAATATTAAATTATAAAACAAGAAAAAGGCAAGAAATGCCTACTCTATTACCCTCAGGCCTCTGTGACGTGGGCTGATGACACAACCCTAGAGCCTCAGCGGGTCTGGGTCCCAAGGTTGCGGTATGCTGGTGCTGAGGGAGACAGGAAGGAGCACGTGCCACCAGATCAGCGGCCCCTTGGACCTCTATTGGCCATTCTCCTCTGCATGGTACCACAACCTCCCGATCCAAGACAGCCCCCTTACAGGTAAGCAAAGCCTAGTGTACCCAAATGATGGTAGACCCGCTGGGAGGGAGGAGCTGTGAAAGGACACCAGATCTCCACAGCTCCTGCTAGTGGGGTATCCACCTCCAGCCTCCTTCCTTAGAATCGCCCCACCTACAAACCAGACCACCCTCCGAATAGCACATTTGCAAGGCTTGGGATTTGCCTGGGGAGTGGCGGTGCAGTGTCAGGGGGAAGAGGTAAAGATACACAAGCCCTGCGGTGTGTGTGCGCCCACGTTCGACTCCAAGTTGCAACCCACCACCAAGACTCTTGCTAAGGCTGTGTTTGCCCAAGTTAACACAGAGGACACGAAGAAGTGCTGCCGCCTTGTGGCGCTTTCCCGTAACAACAACTTGAAAAACTGTGCTCAAGGGCACTTAACATTCACAAGGCCTGCGGGGCTACAAACGACCCCTGCCCTCGAGAAATGTCCTTGGCTAGTTGATCTGAAATGAACTCAAATCAGGCCCGACTCTCAGGCAGAAATGTTTCAAGAGCTCAGTGGTACTTACACGTATTTTTAAAAACAGCACGTCAAATGAAAAAATGCTCAGGATCTGTCATGTTCAGAGAATGCAAAGAAATGTAGACGAGGTGTTCCCTGGCTGCAGTCCTCAAAAAGCCTAAAAAGAGTAAGTGCTCAAGAGGGCAGCCAATAAAGGGAGCCCTACTATGCTGTTGGTGGGAGTGTAAATTGATAATAGCCAGTATGGAGATCAGTTAGCAAGTCCCTTACTAAACTAAAAACTGGAGCTACCACGAGATACGGAAACCGCACTCCAGTCCGTATAACCAGAGAATACCATCATTGGAATAAAACACTTGCACCCCAACGGACGTTGTGCTACTCTTTACCATAGCCCAGACATACAAACGACCGAAATGTCCAGTGAGAGATGAATGGATAAAGATGTTGTGCTACTTACATTCTGGCGACTATCACTCATCCAGAAAGCAAAATGAACCCATGCTATTTGCAGCAACATGGATGGAGCAGTAGATGATCTCACTAATTCTGGTAATTTAGAGACAAAAAGACACATATTCCAGGATATCACTTATATGTGGAGTCTAAAAAGGGATACAAAGGATGTAGTATACAAAGGAAACACAGGTTCACAAACGGAAGAAAGAAGTGTACAGTTCCCAGAGGGGGAAATTGGGGATCGGGGAAGGATGAAGTCGGAGGTTGGGATTAACAGAAACACACTAATGTATCAAAAAGAATTCATCAACGATGACACACCTGATAGCACAAGGAACGCTACTCAATATTCTTCAATAACCTAACAGGGAAAAGAATCTGAAACACTACAGGTACAGCTACATGTATAACTGCATCAAGTTGCTGTAGGACTCAAACAGACACAACACTGTATATAAACTCTGCTGAAATAGAAAATAAATATTAAATTATAAAACAAGAAAAAGGCAAGAAATGCCTACTCTATTACCCTCAGGCCTCTGTGACGTAGGCTGATGTCACAACTGTAGAGCCTCAGCAGGCCTGGGTCCCAAGACTGGGGTATGCTGGTGCTGAGGGAGACAGGAAGCAGGACGTGCCAACAGATCACGGGCCCCTTGGACCTGTATTGCCCAATCTCCTCTGCATGGTACTGCAAACTCCCGATCCAAGATAGCACTCTTACAGGGAAGCAAAGCCTAGTGTACCCAAATGATGCTAGACCCGCTGCGAGGGAAGAGGTGTGAAAGGACACCGGATCTCCACAGCTCCTGCTAGTTGGGTATCCACCTCCAACCTCCTTCCTTAGAATCGCCCCACCTACAAACCAGAGCACCCTCAGAATAGCACATTTTCAAGGCTTGGGATTTGCCTGGGGAGTGGCGGTGCAGTGTAAGGGGGAGGAGGTAAAGATACACAAGCCCTGCGGTGTGTGTTCAGCCACCTTCGACTCCAATTTGCAACCCAACACCAAGACTCCCTCTCAGGTTGTGTTTGCACAAGGTAACACAGAGGACATGAAGAAGTGCTGGCGCCTTGTGGCCTTTTCCCATAACAACAACTTGAAAAACTGTGCTCAAGGGCACTTAACATTCACAAGGCCTACGGGGCTGCAAACGACCCCTGCCCTCGAGAAATGTCCTTGGCTAGTTGATCTGAAATGAACTCAAATCAGGCCCGACTCTCAGGCAGAAATGTTTCAGGAGCTCAGTGGTACTTACACGTATTTTTAAAAACAGCACATCAAATGAAAAAATGCTCAGGATCTGTCATGATTAGAGAATGCAAAGAAACGTAGACGAGGTGTTCCCTGGCTGCAGTCCTCAAAAAGCCTAAAACGAGTAAGTGCTCAAGAGGGCAGCCAATAAAGGGAACCCTACTATGCTGTTGGTGGGAATGTAAATTGATAATAGCCAGTATGGAGATCAGTTAGCAAGTCCCTTACTAAACTAAAAACTGGAGCTACCACGAGATACGGAAACCGCACTCCAGTCCGTATAACCAGAGAATACCATCATTGGAATAAAACACTTGCACCCCAACGGACGTTGTGCTACTCTTTACCAGAGCCCAGACATACAAACGACCGAAATGTCCAGCGAGATGAATGGATAAAGACGTTGTGCTACTTACATTCTGGCGACTATCACTCATCCAGAAAGCAAAATGAACCCATGCTATTTGCAGCAACATGGATGGAGCAGTAGATGATCTCACTAATTCTGGTAATTTAGAGACAAAAAGACACATATTCCAGGATATCACTTATATGTGGAGTCTAAAAAGGGATACAAAGGATGTAGTATACAAAGGAAACACAGGTTCACAAACGGAAGAAAGAACTGTACAGTTCCCAGAGGGGGAAATTGGGGATCGGGGAAGGATGAAGTCGGAGGTTGGGATTAACAGAAACACACTAATGTATCAAAAAGAATTCATCAACGATGACACACCTGATAGCACAAGGAACGCTACTCAATATTCTTCAATAACCTAACAGGGAAAAGAATCCAAAATACTACAGGTACAGCTACATTCATAACTTCATCACCTTGCTGTCGAACTCAAACACAACACTGTATATAAACTATGCTGAAATAGGAAATCAATACTAAATTATAAAACAAGTAAAAGGCAAGAAATGCCTACTCTATTACCCTCAGGCCTCTGTGACGTGGGCTGATGTCACAACCCTAGAGCCTCAGCAGGCCTGGGTCCCAAGGCTGGAGTATGCTGTTGCTGAGGGAGACAGGAAGGAGGACGTGCCACCAGATCACCGGCCCCTTGGACCTCTATTGCCCATTCTGCTCTGCATGGTACCACAACCTCCTGATCCAAGACAGTCCTCTTACAGGTAAGCAAAGCCTAGTGTACCCAAATGTTGGTAGACCCGCTGGGAGGGAAGAGCTGTGAAAAGACATTGGATCTCCACAGCTCCTGCTAGTGGGCTTCGTACCTCCAGCCTCCTTCCTTAGAATCGCCCCACCTACAAACCACAGCACCCTCCGAATAGCACATTTGTAAGGCTTGGGATTTGCCTGGGGTCTGGCTGTGCAGGGGAAGGGGGAAGAGGTAAACACACACAAGCCCTGTGGTGTGTGTTCAGCCACTTTCGACTCCAATTTGCAACCCAACACCAAGACTCCCTCTAAGGCTCGGTTTGCCCAAGTTAACACAGAGGACACGAAGAAGTGCTGCCACATCGTGGCGCTTTCCTGTAACAACAACTTGAAAAACTGTGCTCAAGGGCACTTAATATTCACAAGGCCTGCGGGGCTGCAAACGACCCCTGCCCTGGAGTAACGTCCTGGACTAGGTAATGTGAAATGAATTCAAATCAGGCCCGATCCCCAAGCAGAAATGTTTCAAGAGCTCAATGATCCTCACACGCTTTTTAAAAAACAGCACATCCAATCAAAAGATGTTCAGGATCTATCATGATTAGAGAATGCAAATAAATGGAGATGAGGTGTTCCCTCCCTGCAGTCCTCAAAAAACCTGAAAAGAGTAAGTGCTCAAGAGGGTAGGCAGAAAAGGGGATCCTACTATGCTGTTGGTGGAAATGTAAATTGCTAACAGCCAGTATGGAGATCACTAGGCATGTTCCTTACTAAACTGTAAACTGGAGCTACCATGAGACTTGGCATCCCCACTCCAGTTTGTATAACAAGAGAATACCATCATTGGAATAAAACATTTGCCCCCCCAACGGTCGTTGTGGTACTCTTTGCCATAGCCAAGACACCCAAACGACCAGAATGTCCAGCGAGAGATGATTGGATAAAGAAGTTGTGCTACCTATACCCCCTGGACTGTCACTCATCCAGACAACAAAATGAACTCATGCTATTTGTAGCTTCACGGATGGAGCAGTAGATGATCACACTAATTCTGGAAAATTAGAGATAGAAAGACACATCTCCCAGGATATCACTTACATGTGCAGTCGAAAAATGGAGGGGCTTCCCTGGTGGCGCAGTGGTTGAGAGTCTGCCTGCCAATGCAGAGCACACGGGTTCATGCCCCGGTCCGGGAAGATCCCACATGCCGCGGAGCAACTGGGCCCGTGAGCCACAATTGCTGAGCCTGCGCGTCTGGAGCCTGTGCTCCGCAACAAGAGAGGCTGCCATAGTGAGAGGCCCGCGCGCTGTGATGAAGAGTGGCCCCCACTTGCCGCAACTGGAGAAGGCCCTCGCGCAGAAACGAAGACCCAACACAGCCATAAATAAATTAAATAAATAAATAAATAATTTAAAAAAAAAAAAAAAAAAAAAAGAAAAATGGAGACCAAGGAACGTAATGTACAGAGCAAACACAGACTCACAAACGGAGACACAAAATGTAGAGTTACCTTCGGGGGAAATTGGGGATCGGAGAAAGATGAAGTAAGGGGTTGGCATTAACAGAAACACAGTAATGTATCAAAAAGAGTTCATCAACGATGACGCACCTGATAGCACAGGGAACGCTATTCAATATTCTTCAATAACCTAACAGGGAAGAGAATCCGAAATACTCCAGGTACAGCTACATTTATAACTGCATCAAGTTGCTGTAGGACTCAAATAGACACAACATTGTATATAAATTATGCTGAAATAGAAAATCAATATTAAATTATAAAACAAGAAAAAGGCAAGAAATGCCTACTCTATTACCCTCAGGCCTCTGTGACGTGGGCTGATGACACAACCCTAGAGCCTCAGCGGGTCTGGGTCCCAAGGTTGCGGTATGCTGGTGCTGAGGGAGACAGGAAGGAGCACGTGCCACCAGATCAGCGGCCCCTTGGACCTCTATTGGCCATTCTCCTCTGCATGGTACCACAACCTCCCGATCCAAGACAGCCCCCTTACAGGTAAGCAAAGCCTAGTGTACCCAAATGATGGTAGACCCGCTGGGAGGGAGGAGCTGTGAAAGGACACCAGATCTCCACAGCTCCTGCTAGTGGGGTATCCACCTCCAGCCTCCTTCCTTAGAATCGCCCCACCTACAAACCAGACCACCCTCCGAATAGCACATTTGCAAGGCTTGGGATTTGCCTGGGGAGTGGCGGTGCAGTGTCAGGGGGAAGAGGTAAAGATACACAAGCCCTGCGGTGTGTGTGCGCCCACGTTCGACTCCAAGTTGCAACCCACCACCAAGACTCTTGCTAAGGCTGTGTTTGCCCAAGTTAACACAGAGGACACGAAGAAGTGCTGCCGCCTTGTGGCGCTTTCCCGTAACAACAACTTGAAAAACTGTGCTCAAGGGCACTTAACATTCACAAGGCCTGCGGGGCTACAAACGACCCCTGCCCTCGAGAAATGTCCTTGGCTAGTTGATCTGAAATGAACTCAAATCAGGCCCGACTCTCAGGCAGAAATGTTTCAAGAGCTCAGTGGTACTTACACGTATTTTTAAAAACAGCACGTCAAATGAAAAAATGCTCAGGATCTGTCATGTTCAGAGAATGCAAAGAAATGTAGACGAGGTGTTCCCTGGCTGCAGTCCTCAAAAAGCCTAAAAAGAGTAAGTGCTCAAGAGGGCAGCCAATAAAGGGAGCCCTACTATGCTGTTGGTGGGAGTGTAAATTGATAATAGCCAGTATGGAGATCAGTTAGCAAGTCCCTTACTAAACTAAAAACTGGAGCTACCACGAGATACGGAAACCGCACTCCAGTCCGTATAACCAGAGAATACCATCATTGGAATAAAACACTTGCACCCCAACGGACGTTGTGCTACTCTTTACCATAGCCCAGACATACAAACGACCGAAATGTCCAGTGAGAGATGAATGGATAAAGATGTTGTGCTACTTACATTCTGGCGACTATCACTCATCCAGAAAGCAAAATGAACCCATGCTATTTGCAGCAACATGGATGGAGCAGTAGATGATCTCACTAATTCTGGTAATTTAGAGACAAAAAGACACATATTCCAGGATATCACTTATATGTGGAGTCTAAAAAGGGATACAAAGGATGTAGTATACAAAGGAAACACAGGTTCACAAACGGAAGAAAGAAGTGTACAGTTCCCAGAGGGGGAAATTGGGGATCGGGGAAGGATGAAGTCGGAGGTTGGGATTAACAGAAACACACTAATGTATCAAAAAGAATTCATCAACGATGACACACCTGATAGCACAAGGAACGCTACTCAATATTCTTCAATAACCTAACAGGGAAAAGAATCCAAAATACTACAGGTACAGCTACATTCATAACTTCATCACCTTGCTGTCGAACTCAAACACAACACTGTATATAAACTATGCTGAAATAGGAAATCAATACTAAATTATAAAACAAGTAAAAGGCAAGAAATGCCTACTCTATTACCCTCAGGCCTCTGTGACGTGGGCTGATGTCACAACCCTAGAGCCTCAGCAGGCCTGGGTCCCAAGGCTGGAGTATGCTGTTGCTGAGGGAGACAGGAAGGAGGACGTGCCACCAGATCACCGGCCCCTTGGACCTCTATTGCCCATTCTGCTCTGCATGGTACCACAACCTCCTGATCCAAGACAGTCCTCTTACAGGTAAGCAAAGCCTAGTATACCCAAATGTTGGTAGACCCACTGTGAGGGAAGAGCTGTGAAAAGACATTGGATCTCCACAGCTCCTGCTAGTGGGCTTCGTACCTCCAGCCTCCTTCCTTGGAATCGCCCCACCTACAATCCACAGCACCCTCCGAATAGCACATTTGCAAGGCTTGGGATTTGCCTGGGGTCTGGCTGTGCAGGGTAAGGGGGAAGAGGTAAACACACACAAGCCCTGTGGTGTGTGTTCAGCCACTTTCGACTCCAATTTGCAACCCAACACCAAGATTCCCTCTAAGGCTCGGTTTGCCCAAGTTAACACAGAGGACACGAAGAAGTGCTGCCACATCGTGGCGCTTTCCTGTAACAACAACTTGAAAAACTGTGCTCAAGGGCACTTAATATTCACAAGGCCTGCGGGGCTGCAAACGACCCCTGCCCTGGAGTAACGTCCTGGGCTAGGTAATGTGAAATGAATTCCAATCAGGCCCGACCCCCAAGCAGAAATGTTTCAAGAGCTCAATGATCCTCACACGCTTTTTAAAAAACAGCACATCCAATCAAAAGATGTTCAGGATCTATCATGATTAGAGAATGCAAATAAATGGAGACGAGGTGTTCCCTCCCTGCAGTCCTCAAAAAACCTGAAAAGAGTAAGTGCTCAAGAGGGTAGGCAGAAAAGGGGATCCTACTATGCTGTTGGTGGAAATGTAAATTGCTAACAGCCAGTATGGAGATCACTAGGCATGTTCCTTACTAAACTGTAAACTGGAGCTACCACGAGACTTGGCATCCCCACTCCAGTTTGTATAACAAGAGAATACCATCATTGGAATAAAACATTTGCCCACCCCCCCATCGGTCGTTGTGGTACTCTTTGCCATAGCCAAGACACCCAAACGACCAGAATGTCCAGTGAGAGATGATTGGATAAAGAAGTTGTGCTACCTATACCCCCTGGACTGTCACTCATCCAGACAACAAAATGAACTCATGCTATTTGTAGCTTCACGGATGGAGCAGTAGATGATCACACTAATTCGGGAAAATTAGAGACAGAAAGACACATCTCCCAGGATATCACTTACATGTGCAGTCGAAAAATGGAGACCAAGGAACGTAATGTACAGAGCAAACACAGACTCACAAACGGAGACACAAAATGTAGAGTTACCATCGGGGGAAATTGGGGATCGGAGAAAGATGAAGTAAGGGGTTGGCATTAACAGAAACACAGTAATGTATCAAAAAGAGTTCATCAACGATGACGCACCTGATAGCACAGGGAACGCTATTCAATATTCTTCAATAACCTAACAGGGAAGAGAATCCGAAATACTCCAGGTACAGCTACATTTATAACTGCATCAAGTTGCTGTAGGACTCAAATAGACACAACATTGTATATAAATTATGCTGAAATAGAAAATCAATATTAAATTATAAAACAAGAAAAAGGCAAGAAATGCCTACTCTATTACCCTCAGGCCTCTGTGACGTGGGCTGATGACACAACCCTAGAGCCTCAGCGGGTCTGGGTCCCAAGGTTGCGGTATGCTGGTGCTGAGGGAGACAGGAAGGAGCACGTGCCACCAGATCAGCGGCCCCTTGGACCTCTATTGGCCATTCTCCTCTGCATGGTACCACAACCTCCCGATCCAAGACAGCCCCCTTACAGGTAAGCAAAGCCTAGTGTACCCAAATGATGGTAGACCCGCTGGGAGGGAGGAGCTGTGAAAGGACACCAGATCTCCACAGCTCCTGCTAGTGGGGTATCCACCTCCAGCCTCCTTCCTTAGAATCGCCCCACCTACAAACCAGACCACCCTCCGAATAGCACATTTGCAAGGCTTGGGATTTGCCTGGGGAGTGGCGGTGCAGTGTCAGGGGGAAGAGGTAAAGATACACAAGCCCTGCGGTGTGTGTGCGCCCACGTTCGACTCCAAGTTGCAACCCACCACCAAGACTCTTGCTAAGGCTGTGTTTGCCCAAGTTAACACAGAGGACACGAAGAAGTGCTGCCGCCTTGTGGCGCTTTCCCGTAACAACAACTTGAAAAACTGTGCTCAAGGGCACTTAACATTCACAAAGCCTGCGGGGCTACAAACGACCCCTGCCCTCGAGAAATGTCCTTGGCTAGTTGATCTGAAATGAACTCAAATCAGGCCCGACTCTCAGGCAGAAATGTTTCAAGAGCTCAGTGGTACTTACACGTATTTTTAAAAACAGCACGTCAAATGAAAAAATGCTCAGGATCTGTCATGTTCAGAGAATGCAAAGAAATGTAGACGAGGTGTTCCCTGGCTGCAGTCCTCAAAAAGCCTAAAAAGAGTAAGTGCTCAAGAGGGCAGCCAATAAAGGGAGCCCTACTATGCTGTTGGTGGGAGTGTAAATTGATAATAGCCAGTATGGAGATCAGTTAGCAAGTCCCTTACTAAACTAAAAACTGGAGCTACCACGAGATACGGAAACCGCACTCCAGTCCGTATAACCAGAGAATACCATCATTGGAATAAAACACTTGCACCCCAACGGACGTTGTGCTACTCTTTACCATAGCCCAGACATACAAACGACCGAAATGTCCAGTGAGAGATGAATGGATAAAGATGTTGTGCTACTTACATTCTGGCGACTATCACTCATCCAGAAAGCAAAATGAACCCATGCTATTTGCAGCAACATGGATGGAGCAGTAGATGATCTCACTAATTCTGGTAATTTAGAGACAAAAAGACACATATTCCAGGATATCACTTATATGTGGAGTCTAAAAAGGGATACAAAGGATGTAGTATACAAAGGAAACACAGGTTCACAAACGGAAGAAAGAAGTGTACAGTTCCCAGAGGGGGAAATTGGGGATCGGGGAAGGATGAAGTCGGAGGTTGGGATTAACAGAAACACACTAATGTATCAAAAAGAATTCATCAACGATGACACACCTGATAGCACAAGGAACGCTACTCAATATTCTTCAATAACCTAACAGGGAAAAGAATCCAAAATACTAGGGGTACAGCTACATTCATAACTTCATCACCTTGCTGTCGAACTCAAACACAACACTGTATATAAACTATGCTGAAATAGGAAATCAATACTAAATTATAAAACAAGTAAAAGGCAAGAAATGCCTACTCTATTACCCTCAGGCCTCTGTGACGTGGGCTGATGTCACAACCCTAGAGCCTCAGCAGGCCTGGGTCCCAAGGCTGGAGTATGCTGTTGCTGAGGGAGACAGGAAGGAGGACGTGCCACCAGATCACCGGCCCCTTGGACCTCTATTGCCCATTCTGCTCTGCATGGTACCACAACCTCCTGATCCAAGACAGTCCTCTTACAGGTAAGCAAAGCCTAGTGTACCCAAATGTTGGTAGACCCGCTGTGAGGGAAGAGCTGTGAAAAGACATTGGATCTCCACAGCTCCTGCTAGTGGGCTTCGTACCTCCAGCCTCCTTCCTTGGAATCGCCCCACCTACAATCCACAGCACCCTCCGAATAGCACATTTGCAAGGCTTGGGATTTGCCTGGGGTCTGGCTGTGCAGGGTAAGGGGGAAGAGGTAAACACACACAAGCCCTGTGGTGTGTGTTCAGCCACTTTCGACTCCAATTTGCAACCCAACACCAAGATTCCCTCTAAGGCTCGGTTTGCCCAAGTTAACACAGAGGACACGAAGAAGTGCTGCCACATCGTGGCGCTTTCCTGTAACAACAACTTGAAAAACTGTGCTCAAGGGCACTTAATATTCACAAGGCCTGCGGGGCTGCAAACGACCCCTGCCCTGGAGTAACGTCCTGGGCTAGGTAATGTGAAATGAATTCCAATCAGGCCCGACCCCCAAGCAGAAATGTTTCAAGAGCTCAATGATCCTCACACGCTTTTTAAAAAACAGCACATCCAATCAAAAGATGTTCAGGATCTATCATGATTAGAGAATGCAAATAAATGGAGACGAGGTGTTCCCTCCCTGCAGTCCTCAAAAAACCTGAAAAGAGTAAGTGCTCAAGAGGGTAGGCAGAAAAGGGGATCCTACTATGCTGTTGGTGGAAATGTAAATTGCTAACAGCCAGTATGGAGATCACTAGGCATGTTCCTTACTAAACTGTAAACTGGAGCTACCACGAGACTTGGCATCCCCACTCCAGTTTGTATAACAAGAGAATACCATCATTGGAATAAAACATTTGCCCACCCCCCCATCGGTCGTTGTGGTACTCTTTGCCATAGCCAAGACACCCAAACGACCAGAATGTCCAGTGAGAGATGATTGGATAAAGAAGTTGTGCTACCTATACCCCCTGGACTGTCACTCATCCAGACAACAAAATGAACTCATGCTATTTGTAGCTTCACGGATGGAGCAGTAGATGATCACACTAATTCGGGAAAATTAGAGACAGAAAGACACATCTCCCAGGATATCACTTACATGTGCAGTCGAAAAATGGAGACCAAGGAACGTAATGTACAGAGCAAACACAGACTCACAAACGGAGACACAAAATGTAGAGTTACCATCGGGGGAAATTGGGGATCGGAGAAAGATGAAGTAAGGGGTTGGCATTAACAGAAACACAGTAATGTATCAAAAAGAGTTCATCAACGATGACGCACCTGATAGCACAGGGAACGCTATTCAATATTCTTCAATAACCTAACAGGGAAGAGAATCCGAAATACTCCAGGTACAGCTACATTTATAACTGCATCAAGTTGCTGTAGGACTCAAATAGACACAACATTGTATATAAATTATGCTGAAATAGAAAATCAATATTAAATTATAAAACAAGAAAAAGGCAAGAAATGCCTACTCTATTACCCTCAGGCCTCTGTGACGTGGGCTGATGACACAACCCTAGAGCCTCAGCGGGTCTGGGTCCCAAGGTTGCGGTATGCTGGTGCTGAGGGAGACAGGAAGGAGCACGTGCCACCAGATCAGCGGCCCCTTGGACCTCTATTGGCCATTCTCCTCTGCATGGTACCACAACCTCCCGATCCAAGACAGCCCCCTTACAGGTAAGCAAAGCCTAGTGTACCCAAATGATGGTAGACCCGCTGGGAGGGAGGAGCTGTGAAAGGACACCAGATCTCCACAGCTCCTGCTAGTGGGGTATCCACCTCCAGCCTCCTTCCTTAGAATCGCCCCACCTACAAACCAGACCACCCTCCGAATAGCACATTTGCAAGGCTTGGGATTTGCCTGGGGAGTGGCGGTGCAGTGTCAGGGGGAAGAGGTAAAGATACACAAGCCCTGCGGTGTGTGTGCGCCCACGTTCGACTCCAAGTTGCAACCCACCACCAAGACTCTTGCTAAGGCTGTGTTTGCCCAAGTTAACACAGAGGACACGAAGAAGTGCTGCCGCCTTGTGGCGCTTTCCCGTAACAACAACTTGAAAAACTGTGCTCAAGGGCACTTAACATTCACAAAGCCTGCGGGGCTACAAACGACCCCTGCCCTCGAGAAATGTCCTTGGCTAGTTGATCTGAAATGAACTCAAATCAGGCCCGACTCTCAGGCAGAAATGTTTCAAGAGCTCAGTGGTACTTACACGTATTTTTAAAAACAGCACGTCAAATGAAAAAATGCTCAGGATCTGTCATGTTCAGAGAATGCAAAGAAATGTAGACGAGGTGTTCCCTGGCTGCAGTCCTCAAAAAGCCTAAAAAGAGTAAGTGCTCAAGAGGGCAGCCAATAAAGGGAGCCCTACTATGCTGTTGGTGGGAGTGTAAATTGATAATAGCCAGTATGGAGATCAGTTAGCAAGTCCCTTACTAAACTAAAAACTGGAGCTACCACGAGATACGGAAACCGCACTCCAGTCCGTATAACCAGAGAATACCATCATTGGAATAAAACACTTGCACCCCAACGGACGTTGTGCTACTCTTTACCATAGCCCAGACATACAAACGACCGAAATGTCCAGTGAGAGATGAATGGATAAAGATGTTGTGCTACTTACATTCTGGCGACTATCACTCATCCAGAAAGCAAAATGAACCCATGCTATTTGCAGCAACATGGATGGAGCAGTAGATGATCTCACTAATTCTGGTAATTTAGAGACAAAAAGACACATATTCCAGGATATCACTTATATGTGGAGTCTAAAAAGGGATACAAAGGATGTAGTATACAAAGGAAACACAGGTTCACAAACGGAAGAAAGAAGTGTACAGTTCCCAGAGGGGGAAATTGGGGATCGGGGAAGGATGAAGTCGGAGGTTGGGATTAACAGAAACACACTAATGTATCAAAAAGAATTCATCAACGATGACACACCTGATAGCACAAGGAACGCTACTCAATATTCTTCAATAACCTAACAGGGAAAAGAATCCAAAATACTAGGGGTACAGCTACATTCATAACTTCATCACCTTGCTGTCGAACTCAAACACAACACTGTATATAAACTATGCTGAAATAGGAAATCAATACTAAATTATAAAACAAGTAAAAGGCAAGAAATGCCTACTCTATTACCCTCAGGCCTCTGTGACGTGGGCTGATGTCACAACCCTAGAGCCTCAGCAGGCCTGGGTCCCAAGGCTGGAGTATGCTGTTGCTGAGGGAGACAGGAAGGAGGACGTGCCACCAGATCACCGGCCCCTTGGACCTCTATTGCCCATTCTGCTCTGCATGGTACCACAACCTCCTGATCCAAGACAGTCCTCTTACAGGTAAGCAAAGCCTAGTGTACCCAAATGTTGGTAGACCCGCTGTGAGGGAAGAGCTGTGAAAAGACATTGGATCTCCACAGCTCCTGCTAGTGGGCTTCGTACCTCCAGCCTCCTTCCTTGGAATCGCCCCACCTACAATCCACAGCACCCTCCGAATAGCACATTTGCAAGGCTTGGGATTTGCCTGGGGTCTGGCTGTGCAGGGTAAGGGGGAAGAGGTAAACACACACAAGCCCTGTGGTGTGTGTTCAGCCACTTTCGACTCCAATTTGCAACCCAACACCAAGATTCCCTCTAAGGCTCGGTTTGCCCAAGTTAACACAGAGGACACGAAGAAGTGCTGCCACATCGTGGCGCTTTCCTGTAACAACAACTTGAAAAACTGTGCTGAAGGGCACTTAATATTCACAAGGCCTGCGGGGCTGCAAACGACCCCTGCCCTGGAGTAACGTCCTGGGCTAGGTAATGTGAAATGAATTCCAATCAGGCCCGACCCCCAAGCAGAAATGTTTCAAGAGCTCAATGATCCTCACACGCTTTTTAAAAAACAGCACATCCAATCAAAAGATGTTCAGGATCTATCATGATTAGAGAATGCAAATAAATGGAGACGAGGTGTTCCCTCCCTGCAGTCCTCAAAAAACCTGAAAAGAGTAAGTGCTCAAGAGGGTAGGCAGAAAAGGGGATCCTACTATGCTGTTGGTGGAAATGTAAATTGCTAACAGCCAGTATGGAGATCACTAGGCATGTTCCTTACTAAACTGTAAACTGGAGCTACCACGAGACTTGGCATCCCCACTCCAGTTTGTATAACAAGAGAATACCATCATTGGAATAAAACATTTGCCCACCCCCCCATCGGTCGTTGTGGTACTCTTTGCCATAGCCAAGACACCCAAACGACCAGAATGTCCAGTGAGAGATGATTGGATAAAGAAGTTGTGCTACCTATACCCCCTGGACTGTCACTCATCCAGACAACAAAATGAACTCATGCTATTTGTAGCTTCACGGATGGAGCAGTAGATGATCACACTAATTCGGGAAAATTAGAGACAGAAAGACACATCTCCCAGGATATCACTTACATGTGCAGTCGAAAAATGGAGACCAAGGAACGTAATGTACAGAGCAAACACAGACTCACAAACGGAGACACAAAATGTAGAGTTACCATCGGGGGAAATTGGGGATCGGAGAAAGATGAAGTAAGGGGTTGGCATTAACAGAAACACAGTAATGTATCAAAAAGAGTTCATCAACGATGACGCACCTGATAGCACAGGGAACGCTATTCAATATTCTTCAATAACCTAACAGGGAAGAGAATCCGAAATACTCCAGGTACAGCTACATTTATAACTGCATCAAGTTGCTGTAGGACTCAAATAGACACAACATTGTATATAAATTATGCTGAAATAGAAAATCAATATTAAATTATAAAACAAGAAAAAGGCAAGAAATGCCTACTCTATTACCCTCAGGCCTCTGTGACGTGGGCTGATGACACAACCCTAGAGCCTCAGCGGGTCTGGGTCCCAAGGTTGCGGTATGCTGGTGCTGAGGGAGACAGGAAGGAGCACGTGCCACCAGATCAGCGGCCCCTTGGACCTCTATTGGCCATTCTCCTCTGCATGGTACCACAACCTCCCGATCCAAGACAGCCCCCTTACAGGTAAGCAAAGCCTAGTGTACCCAAATGATGGTAGACCCGCTGGGAGGGAGGAGCTGTGAAAGGACACCAGATCTCCACAGCTCCTGCTAGTGGGGTATCCACCTCCAGCCTCCTTCCTTAGAATCGCCCCACCTACAAACCAGACCACCCTCCGAATAGCACATTTGCAAGGCTTGGGATTTGCCTGGGGAGTGGCGGTGCAGTGTCAGGGGGAAGAGGTAAAGATACACAAGCCCTGCGGTGTGTGTGCGCCCACGTTCGACTCCAAGTTGCAACCCACCACCAAGACTCTTGCTAAGGCTGTGTTTGCCCAAGTTAACACAGAGGACACGAAGAAGTGCTGCCGCCTTGTGGCGCTTTCCCGTAACAACAACTTGAAAAACTGTGCTCAAGGGCACTTAACATTCACAAAGCCTGCGGGGCTACAAACGACCCCTGCCCTCGAGAAATGTCCTTGGCTAGTTGATCTGAAATGAACTCAAATCAGGCCCGACTCTCAGGCAGAAATGTTTCAAGAGCTCAGTGGTACTTACACGTATTTTTAAAAACAGCACGTCAAATGAAAAAATGCTCAGGATCTGTCATGTTCAGAGAATGCAAAGAAATGTAGACGAGGTGTTCCCTGGCTGCAGTCCTCAAAAAGCCTAAAAAGAGTAAGTGCTCAAGAGGGCAGCCAATAAAGGGAGCCCTACTATGCTGTTGGTGGGAGTGTAAATTGATAATAGCCAGTATGGAGATCAGTTAGCAAGTCCCTTACTAAACTAAAAACTGGAGCTACCACGAGATACGGAAACCGCACTCCAGTCCGTATAACCAGAGAATACCATCATTGGAATAAAACACTTGCACCCCAACGGACGTTGTGCTACTCTTTACCATAGCCCAGACATACAAACGACCGAAATGTCCAGTGAGAGATGAATGGATAAAGATGTTGTGCTACTTACATTCTGGCGACTATCACTCATCCAGAAAGCAAAATGAACCCATGCTATTTGCAGCAACATGGATGGAGCAGTAGATGATCTCACTAATTCTGGTAATTTAGAGACAAAAAGACACATATTCCAGGATATCACTTATATGTGGAGTCTAAAAAGGGATACAAAGGATGTAGTATACAAAGGAAACACAGGTTCACAAACGGAAGAAAGAAGTGTACAGTTCCCAGAGGGGGAAATTGGGGATCGGGGAAGGATGAAGTCGGAGGTTGGGATTAACAGAAACACACTAATGTATCAAAAAGAATTCATCAACGATGACACACCTGATAGCACAAGGAACGCTACTCAATATTCTTCAATAACCTAACAGGGAAAAGAATCCAAAATACTAGGGGTACAGCTACATTCATAACTTCATCACCTTGCTGTCGAACTCAAACACAACACTGTATATAAACTATGCTGAAATAGGAAATCAATACTAAATTATAAAACAAGTAAAAGGCAAGAAATGCCTACTCTATTACCCTCAGGCCTCTGTGACGTGGGCTGATGTCACAACCCTAGAGCCTCAGCAGGCCTGGGTCCCAAGGCTGGAGTATGCTGTTGCTGAGGGAGACAGGAAGGAGGACGTGCCACCAGATCACCGGCCCCTTGGACCTCTATTGCCCATTCTGCTCTGCATGGTACCACAACCTCCTGATCCAAGACAGTCCTCTTACAGGTAAGCAAAGCCTAGTGTACCCAAATGTTGGTAGACCCGCTGTGAGGGAAGAGCTGTGAAAAGACATTGGATCTCCACAGCTCCTGCTAGTGGGCTTCGTACCTCCAGCCTCCTTCCTTGGAATCGCCCCACCTACAATCCACAGCACCCTCCGAATAGCACATTTGCAAGGCTTGGGATTTGCCTGGGGTCTGGCTGTGCAGGGTAAGGGGGAAGAGGTAAACACACACAAGCCCTGTGGTGTGTGTTCAGCCACTTTCGACTCCAATTTGCAACCCAACACCAAGATTCCCTCTAAGGCTCGGTTTGCCCAAGTTAACACAGAGGACACGAAGAAGTGCTGCCACATCGTGGCGCTTTCCTGTAACAACAACTTGAAAAACTGTGCTGAAGGGCACTTAATATTCACAAGGCCTGCGGGGCTGCAAACGACCCCTGCCCTGGAGTAACGTCCTGGGCTAGGTAATGTGAAATGAATTCCAATCAGGCCCGACCCCCAAGCAGAAATGTTTCAAGAGCTCAATGATCCTCACACGCTTTTTAAAAAACAGCACATCCAATCAAAAGATGTTCAGGATCTATCATGATTAGAGAATGCAAATAAATGGAGACGAGGTGTTCCCTCCCTGCAGTCCTCAAAAAACCTGAAAAGAGTAAGTGCTCAAGAGGGTAGGCAGAAAAGGGGATCCTACTATGCTGTTGGTGGAAATGTAAATTGCTAACAGCCAGTATGGAGATCACTAGGCATGTTCCTTACTAAACTGTAAACTGGAGCTACCACGAGACTTGGCATCCCCACTCCAGTTTGTATAACAAGAGAATACCATCATTGGAATAAAACATTTGCCCACCCCCCCATCGGTCGTTGTGGTACTCTTTGCCATAGCCAAGACACCCAAACGACCAGAATGTCCAGTGAGAGATGATTGGATAAAGAAGTTGTGCTACCTATACCCCCTGGACTGTCACTCATCCAGACAACAAAATGAACTCATGCTATTTGTAGCTTCACGGATGGAGCAGTAGATGATCACACTAATTCGGGAAAATTAGAGACAGAAAGACACATCTCCCAGGATATCACTTACATGTGCAGTCGAAAAATGGAGACCAAGGAACGTAATGTACAGAGCAAACACAGACTCACAAACGGAGACACAAAATGTAGAGTTACCATCGGGGGAAATTGGGGATCGGAGAAAGATGAAGTAAGGGGTTGGCATTAACAGAAACACAGTAATGTATCAAAAAGAGTTCATCAACGATGACGCACCTGATAGCACAGGGAACGCTATTCAATATTCTTCAATAACCTAACAGGGAAGAGAATCCGAAATACTCCAGGTACAGCTACATTTATAACTGCATCAAGTTGCTGTAGGACTCAAATAGACACAACATTGTATATAAATTATGCTGAAATAGAAAATCAATATTAAATTATAAAACAAGAAAAAGGCAAGAAATGCCTACTCTATTACCCTCAGGCCTCTGTGACGTGGGCTGATGACACAACCCTAGAGCCTCAGCGGGTCTGGGTCCCAAGGTTGCGGTATGCTGGTGCTGAGGGAGACAGGAAGGAGCACGTGCCACCAGATCAGCGGCCCCTTGGACCTCTATTGGCCATTCTCCTCTGCATGGTACCACAACCTCCCGATCCAAGACAGCCCCCTTACAGGTAAGCAAAGCCTAGTGTACCCAAATGATGGTAGACCCGCTGGGAGGGAGGAGCTGTGAAAGGACACCAGATCTCCACAGCTCCTGCTAGTGGGGTATCCACCTCCAGCCTCCTTCCTTAGAATCGCCCCACCTACAAACCAGACCACCCTCCGAATAGCACATTTGCAAGGCTTGGGATTTGCCTGGGGAGTGGCGGTGCAGTGTCAGGGGGAAGAGGTAAAGATACACAAGCCCTGCGGTGTGTGTGCGCCCACGTTCGACTCCAAGTTGCAACCCACCACCAAGACTCTTGCTAAGGCTGTGTTTGCCCAAGTTAACACAGAGGACACGAAGAAGTGCTGCCGCCTTGTGGCGCTTTCCCGTAACAACAACTTGAAAAACTGTGCTCAAGGGCACTTAACATTCACAAGGCCTGCGGGGCTACAAACGACCCCTGCCCTCGAGAAATGTCCTTGGCTAGTTGATCTGAAATGAACTCAAATCAGGCCCGACTCTCAGGCAGAAATGTTTCAAGAGCTCAGTGGTACTTACACGTATTTTTAAAAACAGCACGTCAAATGAAAAAATGCTCAGGATCTGTCATGTTCAGAGAATGCAAAGAAATGTAGACGAGGTGTTCCCTGGCTGCAGTCCTCAAAAAGCCTAAAAAGAGTAAGTGCTCAAGAGGGCAGCCAATAAAGGGAGCCCTACTATGCTGTTGGTGGGAGTGTAAATTGATAATAGCCAGTATGGAGATCAGTTAGCAAGTCCCTTACTAAACTAAAAACTGGAGCTACCACGAGATACGGAAACCGCACTCCAGTCCGTATAACCAGAGAATACCATCATTGGAATAAAACACTTGCACCCCAACGGACGTTGTGCTACTCTTTACCATAGCCCAGACATACAAACGACCGAAATGTCCAGTGAGAGATGAATGGATAAAGATGTTGTGCTACTTACATTCTGGCGACTATCACTCATCCAGAAAGCAAAATGAACCCATGCTATTTGCAGCAACATGGATGGAGCAGTAGATGATCTCACTAATTCTGGTAATTTAGAGACAAAAAGACACATATTCCAGGATATCACTTATATGTGGAGTCTAAAAAGGGATACAAAGGATGTAGTATACAAAGGAAACACAGGTTCACAAACGGAAGAAAGAAGTGTACAGTTCCCAGAGGGGGAAATTGGGGATCGGGGAAGGATGAAGTCGGAGGTTGGGATTAACAGAAACACACTAATGTATCAAAAAGAATTCATCAACGATGACACACCTGATAGCACAAGGAACGCTACTCAATATTCTTCAATAACCTAACAGGGAAAAGAATCCAAAATACTAGGGGTACAGCTACATTCATAACTTCATCACCTTGCTGTCGAACTCAAACACAACACTGTATATAAACTATGCTGAAATAGGAAATCAATACTAAATTATAAAACAAGTAAAAGGCAAGATATGCCTACTCTATTACCCTCAGGCCTCTGTGACGTGGGCTGATGTCACAACCCTAGAGCCTCAGCAGGCCTGGGTCCCAAGGCTGGAGTATGCTGTTGCTGAGGGAGACAGGAAGGAGGACGTGCCACCAGATCACCGGCCCCTTGGACCTCTATTGCCCATTCTGCTCTGCATGGTACCACAACCTCCTGATCCAAGACAGTCCTCTTACAGGTAAGCAAAGCCTAGTGTACCCAAATGTTGGTAGACCCGCTGTGAGGGAAGAGCTGTGAAAAGACATTGGATCTCCACAGCTCCTGCTAGTGGGCTTCGTACCTCCAGCCTCCTTCCTTGGAATCGCCCCACCTACAATCCACAGCACCCTCCGAATAGCACATTTGCAAGGCTTGGGATTTGCCTGGGGTCTGGCTGTGCAGGGTAAGGGGGAAGAGGTAAACACACACAAGCCCTGTGGTGTGTGTTCAGCCACTTTCGACTCCAATTTGCAACCCAACACCAAGATTCCCTCTAAGGCTCGGTTTGCCCAAGTTAACACAGAGGACACGAAGAAGTGCTGCCACATCGTGGCGCTTTCCTGTAACAACAACTTGAAAAACTGTGCTGAAGGGCACTTAATATTCACAAGGCCTGCGGGGCTGCAAACGACCCCTGCCCTGGAGTAACGTCCTGGGCTAGGTAATGTGAAATGAATTCCAATCAGGCCCGACCCCCAAGCAGAAATGTTTCAAGAGCTCAATGATCCTCACACGCTTTTTAAAAAACAGCACATCCAATCAAAAGATGTTCAGGATCTATCATGATTAGAGAATGCAAATAAATGGAGACGAGGTGTTCCCTCCCTGCAGTCCTCAAAAAACCTGAAAAGAGTAAGTGCTCAAGAGGGTAGGCAGAAAAGGGGATCCTACTATGCTGTTGGTGGAAATGTAAATTGCTAACAGCCAGTATGGAGATCACTAGGCATGTTCCTTACTAAACTGTAAACTGGAGCTACCACGAGACTTGGCATCCCCACTCCAGTTTGTATAACAAGAGAATACCATCATTGGAATAAAACATTTGCCCACCCCCCCATCGGTCGTTGTGGTACTCTTTGCCATAGCCAAGACACCCAAACGACCAGAATGTCCAGTGAGAGATGATTGGATAAAGAAGTTGTGCTACCTATACCCCCTGGACTGTCACTCATCCAGACAACAAAATGAACTCATGCTATTTGTAGCTTCACGGATGGAGCAGTAGATGATCACACTAATTCGGGAAAATTAGAGACAGAAAGACACATCTCCCAGGATATCACTTACATGTGCAGTCGAAAAATGGAGACCAAGGAACGTAATGTACAGAGCAAACACAGACTCACAAACGGAGACACAAAATGTAGAGTTACCATCGGGGGAAATTGGGGATCGGAGAAAGATGAAGTAAGGGGTTGGCATTAACAGAAACACAGTAATGTATCAAAAAGAGTTCATCAACGATGACGCACCTGATAGCACAGGGAACGCTATTCAATATTCTTCAATAACCTAACAGGGAAGAGAATCCGAAATACTCCAGGTACAGCTACATTTATAACTGCATCAAGTTGCTGTAGGACTCAAATAGACACAACATTGTATATAAATTATGCTGAAATAGAAAATCAATATTAAATTATAAAACAAGAAAAAGGCAAGAAATGCCTACTCTATTACCCTCAGGCCTCTGTGACGTGGGCTGATGACACAACCCTAGAGCCTCAGCGGGTCTGGGTCCCAAGGTTGCGGTATGCTGGTGCTGAGGGAGACAGGAAGGAGCACGTGCCACCAGATCAGCGGCCCCTTGGACCTCTATTGGCCATTCTCCTCTGCATGGTACCACAACCTCCCGATCCAAGACAGCCCCCTTACAGGTAAGCAAAGCCTAGTGTACCCAAATGATGGTAGACCCGCTGGGAGGGAGGAGCTGTGAAAGGACACCAGATCTCCACAGCTCCTGCTAGTGGGGTATCCACCTCCAGCCTCCTTCCTTAGAATCGCCCCACCTACAAACCAGACCACCCTCCGAATAGCACATTTGCAAGGCTTGGGATTTGCCTGGGGAGTGGCGGTGCAGTGTCAGGGGAAGAGGTAAAGATACACAAGCCCTGCGGTGTGTGTGCGCCCACGTTCGACTCCAAGTTGCAACCCACCACCAAGACTCTTGCTAAGGCTGTGTTTGCCCAAGTTAACACAGAGGACACGAAGAAGTGCTGCCGCCTTGTGGCGCTTTCCCGTAACAACAACTTGAAAAACTGTGCTCAAGGGCACTTAACATTCACAAGGCCTGCGGGGCTACAAACGACCCCTGCCCTCGAGAAATGTCCTTGGCTAGTTGATCTGAAATGAACTCAAATCAGGCCCGACTCTCAGGCAGAAATGTTTCAAGAGCTCAGTGGTACTTACACGTATTTTTAAAAACAGCACGTCAAATGAAAAAATGCTCAGGATCTGTCATGTTCAGAGAATGCAAAGAAATGTAGACGAGGTGTTCCCTGGCTGCAGTCCTCAAAAGCCTAAAAAGAGTAAGTGCTCAAGAGGGCAGCCAATAAAGGGAGCCCTACTATGCTGTTGGTGGGAGTGTAAATTGATAATAGCCAGTATGGAGATCAGTTAGCAAGTCCTTACTAAACTAAAAACTGGAGCTACCACGAGATACGGAAACCGCACTCCAGTCGTATAACCAGAGAATACCATCATTGGAATAAAACACTTGCACCCCAACGGACGTTGTGCTACTCTTTACCATAGCCCAGACATACAAACGACCGAAATGTCCAGTGAGAGATGAATGGATAAAGATGTTGTGCTACTTACATTCTGGCGACTATCACTCATCAGAAAGCAAAATGAACCCATGCTATTTGCAGCAACATGGATGGAGCAGTAGATGATCTCACTAATTCTGTAATTTAGACAAAAAGACACATATTCCAGGATATCACTTATATGTGGAGTCTAAAAAGGGATACAAAGGATGTAGTATACAAAGGAAACACAGGTTCACAAACGGAAGAAAGAAGTGTACAGTTCCCAGAGGGGGAATTGGGGATCGGGAAGGATGAAGTCGGAGGTTGGGATTAACTGAAACACACTAATGTATCAAAAAGAATTCATCAACGATGGACACACTGATAGCACAAGGAACGCTACTCAATATGCTTCAATAACCTAACAGGGAAAAGAATCCAAAATACTAGGGGTACAGCTACATTCATAACTTCATCACCTTGCTGTCGAACTCAAAACACAACACTGTATATAAACTATGCTGAAATAGGAAATCATACTAAATTATAAAACAAGTAAAAGGCAGAAATGCCTACTCTATTACCCTCAGGCCTCTGTGACGTGGGCTGATGTCACAACCCTAGAGCCTCAGCAGGCCTGGGTCCCAAGGCTGGAGTATGCTGTTGCTGAGGGAGACAGGAAGGAGGACGTGCCACCAGATCACCGGCCCCTTGGACCTCTATTGCCCATTCTGCTCTGCATGGTACCACAACCTCCTGATCCAAGACAGTCCTCTTACAGGTAAGCAAAGCCTAGTGTACCCAAATGTTGGTAGACCCGCTGTGAGGGAAGAGCTGTGAAAAGACATTGGATCTCCACGCTCTGCTAGTGGGCTTCGTACCTCAGCCTCCTTCCTTGGAATCGCCCCACCTACAATCCACAGCACCCTCCGAATAGCACATTTGCAAGGCTTGGGATTTGCCTGGGGTCTGGCTGTGCAGGGTAAGGGGAAGAGGTAAACACACACAAGCCCTGTGGTGTGTGTTCAGCCACTTTCGACTCAATTTGCAACCCAACACCAAGATTCCCTCTAAGCTCGGTTTGCCCAAGTTAACACAGAGGACACGAAGAAGTGCTGCCACATCGTGGCGCTTTCCTGTAACAACAACTTGAAAAACTGTGCTGAAGGGCACTTAATATTCACAAGGCCTGCGGGGCTGCAAACGACCCCTGCCCTGGAGTAACGTCCTGGGCTAGGTAATGTGAAATGATTCCAATCAGGCCCGACCCCCAAGCAGAAATGTTCAAGAGCTCAATGATCCTCACACGCTTTTTAAAAAACAGCACATCCAATCAAAAGATGTTCAGGATCTATCATGATTAGAGAATGCAAA
The DNA here is from genome assembly GCF_028023285.1 of Balaenoptera ricei. Lineage (NCBI taxonomy): Eukaryota > Metazoa > Chordata > Mammalia > Artiodactyla > Balaenopteridae > Balaenoptera > Balaenoptera ricei. The sequence goes on along the minus strand of NC_082649.1, from coordinate 63,652,083 downwards.
TAAATGGAGACGAGGTGTTCCCTCCCTGCAGTCCTCAAAAAACCTGAAAAGAGTAAGTGCTCAAGAGGGTAGCAGAAAAGGGGATCCTACTATGCTGTTGGTGGAAATGTAAATTGCTAACAGCCAGTATGGAGATCACTAGGCATGTTCCTTACTAAACTGTAAACTGGAGCTACCACGAGACTTGGCATCCCCACTCCAGTTTGTATAACAAGAGAATACCATCATTGGAATAAAACATTTGCCCACCCCCCCATCGGTCGTTGTGGTACTCTTTGCCATAGCCAAGACACCCAAACGACCAGAATGTCCAGTGAGAGATGATTGGATAAAGAAGTTGTGCTACCTATACCCCCTGGACTGTCACTCATCCAGACAACAAAATGAACTCATGCTATTTGTAGCTTCACGGATGGAGCAGTAGATGATCACACTAATTCGGGAAAATTAGAGACAGAAAGACACATCTCCAGGATATCACTTACATGTGCAGTCGAAAAAATGGAGACCAAGGAACGTAATGTACAGAGCAAACACAGACTCACAAACGGAGACACAAAATGTAGAGTTACCATCGGGGGAAATTGGGGATCGGAGAAAGAAGAAGTAAGGGGTTGGCATAAACAGAAACACAGTAATGTATCAAAAAGAGTTCATCAACGATGACGCACCTGATAGCACAGGGAACGCTATTCAATATTCTTCAATAACCTAACAGGGAAGAGAATCCGAAATACTCCAGGTACAGCTACATTTATAACTGCATCAAGTTGCTGTAGGACTCAAATAGACACAACATTGTATATAAATTATGCTGAAATAGAAAATCAATATAAATTATAAAACAAGAAAAAGGCAAGAAATGCCTACTCTATTACCCTCAGGCCTCTGTGACGTGGGCTGATGACACAACCCTAGAGCCTCAGCGGGTCTGGGTCCCAAGGTTGCGGTATGCTGGTGCTGAGGGAGACAGGAAGGAGCACGTGCCACCAGATCAGCGGCCCCTTGACCTCTATTGGCCATTCTCCTCTGCATGGTACCACAACCTCCCGATCCAAGACAGCCCCTTACAGGTAAGCAAAGCCTAGTGTACCCAAATGATGGTAGACCCGCTGGGAGGGAGGAGCTGTGAAAGGACACCAGATCTCCACAGCTCCTGCTAGTGGGGTATCCACCTCCAGCCTCCTTCCTTAGAATCGCCCCACCTACAAACCAGACCACCCTCCGAATAGCACATTTGCAAGCTTGGGATTTGCCTGGGAGTGGCGGTGCAGTGTCAGGGGGAAGAGGTAAAGATACACAAGCCTGCGGTGTGTGTGCGCCCACGTTCGACTCCAAGTTGCAACCCACCACCAAGACTCTTGCTAAGGCTGTGTTTGCCCCAAGTTAACACAGAGGACACGAAGAAGTGCTGCCGCCTTGTGGCGCTTTCCCGTAACAACAACTTGAAAAACTGTGCTCAAGGGCACTTAACATTCACAAGGCCTGCGGGGCTACAAACGACCCTGCCCTCGAGAAATGTCCTTGGCTAGTTGATCTGAAATGAACTCAATCAGGCCCGACTCTCAGGCAGAAATGTTTCAAGAGCTCAGTGGTACTTACACGTATTTTAAAACAGCACGTCAAATGAAAAAATTGCTCAGGATCTGTCATGTTCAGAGAATGCAAAGAAATGTAGACGAGAGTGTTCCCTGGCTGCAGTCCTCAAAAAGCCTAAAAAGAGTAAGTGCTCAAGAGGGCAGCCAATAAAGGGAGCCTACCTATGCTGTGGTGGGAGTGTAAATTGATAATAGCCAGTATGGAGATCAGTTAGCAAGTCCCTACTAAACTAAAAACTGGAGCTACCACGAGATACGGAAACCGCACTCCAGTCCGTATAACCAGAGAATACCATCATTGGAATAAAACACTTGCACCCCAACGGACGTTGTGCTACTCTTTACCATAGCCCAGACATACAAACGACCGAAATGTCAGTGAGAGATGAATGGATAAAGATGTTGTGCTACTTACATTCTGGCGACTATCACTCATCCAGAAAGCAAAATGAACCCATGCTATTTGCAGCAACATGGATGGAGCAGTAGATGATCTCACTAATTCTGGTAATTTAGAGACAAAAAGACACATATTCCAGGATATCACTTATATGTGGAGTCTAAAAAGGGATACAAAGGATGTAGTATACAAAGGGAAACACAGGTTCACAAACGGAAGAAAGAAGTGTACAGTTCCCAGAGGGGGAAATTGGGGATCGGGGAAGGATGAAGTCGGAGGTTGGGATTACAGAACACACTAATGTATCAAAAAGAATTCATCAACGATGACACACCTGATAGCACAAGGAACGCTACTCAATATTCTTCAATAACCTAACAGGGAAAAGAAA